>NC_062279.1:166175535-166490327 GCF_902655055.1 Lutra lutra | reverse complement strand
AATGTGGATATTTATATATGGAATCGTGGGTGAAACACTTTGCATACATATGGTATGTGCAACCTCTGCCTTATGTGGAATCTTAAGATTGGCTCCAGTAACACAGAATAACTTTACAAGACACTTTTCTTGAAAGATTTAACAATATAAGTACCACAAGTTAATCATTATTCATAGACCAGGAGTTCTATATTCTTGAAACACTAGATAACCCCTGGCAGGTTATGCACCCTTTCAGCTCTAAGAGAAGGAATCTGACTTTCCTTGATTGCAAGTCAAAGATCAGACAGCAAACATCGAGGCAGAAAGCATCTAGTCTAATAGGATATCTTTTAATTGGAATTAAAGGTGAAAAAAAAGAGAGAAAGAAAGAGTAACTCCACAGCCTGTACCCTTCAATATTGATGATGCTTAAAATTTCACTGTCATGGAACTGCCAGAACTGTCTTACTACAAATGAAATCCTATGAAGTATTTTTTTTTTTTCAAATGAAAAGAGCAAATCCCATAAACTAAAGGACTGGGAAAATCATATCTGTCCTATTTGTGGCATAAATATATATTTTTAAAAACCGCAAAGAGCAGAAAGCAAACAGAAATAATTGAAAATGTTTTAATAATATGCTGTAAAATTAAAAAAAGATATAAAAATAAAAATACTTCTGGATAAGTTCTGAAATAAAATTATTATTATCAGCTTAGGGCTTGGGCAGTGAGTTCCGGCAATGATAGTAGTAAAAATGGATTTGGTGAGTGATGATTTCTTTAGTCTTCAGCCTCAAGATAGCCCCCAAAGCATGACTTTATTTGAGATCATTGTTTAACATCAAAGAAAGTCTCTTTCGACCGTATTGGAGAAAAAGAATTTTATATTAAAATTACACTTTGTACCTATCCCGGAAACATCATAAAGACTTGCCATATTGTCACACATAAACAGTTCAAGTTGAACTGAATATCATGTTCCAAGAATGGTTTCGTGCATATTGATTTCAGAAACCATGCATTAAAATATATTTATTTTGGTATTAATTATAGTAACTCCTCTACTAAAGAAATAAATCTCTAGGGCAGAGCACTGTACCGATGCCAAGAAATGACTGAGGACAGCAGTTGTCTCTACAACTTTGTAGTCCACATAAAGTGTGGCAACTAATGGCACAGCATTCCGAGCCTCGGAGAAATAGGTTTCACTTAAAGGGCAACACAAATCCCTTTAGGGTTGTTTGTCTCTTCCCTCTCTGGTGCTTCCTTCACACCACTTTGAAAGTTATTCCCCTAACAAATAAGGGTCTCCGCTCACCTGTCTATTTAAAGACCTCTGCTGTCTGAGTCCCATTTCTCCCAGCGTCAAGTTGTGTCTCCCTAACATGCATCCAATGCCTTATACATTTTGATCTATTTTCCAGCTTCCTTGTATACCATCCTGCCTTGCCACCTACTTGTTGACCACCAGAAGAGGTGCCTTCCTTTTGACACCATGTAGTTCTCACATCTGGGAAACACATATCTATCTATCTTAGTAACAAAATTTCCTGCAATCGAGCAGATCCTGAGTAACACAGAGGAATGCACACTTAACAGAGATCATGTGGCTTGTGATATACATATGTGCCCTGAGTATGTGCATAGCACCTCATCTGAGTTGCCCAGTATTTGATACTTTGTAGGAATGCAATAACCTCACTACCTAATCTAGTGCAGGAACTCAGTAAGTATGTATTGAATGACTAGTATTATACACTTTATTGGATGTCTTAGAATCACATAAAATTCCCATTTATTGCATCAAGTGAATTCAATCAAGCATCTGTTTATCTTCTATAAGCAAGGCACTTTACTAAAAACTGGAAGGAGATAATAAATATGAATCAGACTAGGACCTTCCGAATGAAGAGATTATAGTGTACGAAAGAAATAATATGCATCTACACTTACATGCACAAAATATCCTACCATTAGAAATAGGAAGAGTCAGGTAGCATAACAATCACACAGATAGGGGTGCCTGGGTGGCTCAGTGGGTTGGGCTTCTGCCTTCCACTCTGGTCGTGATCCCAGGGTCCTGGGATCAAGCCCTGTGTCAGGCTCTCTGCTCAGTGGGGAGCCTGCTTACCCCTCTTTCTCTGCCTGCCTCTTGCCTACTTGTGATCTCTCTCTCTCTCTCTGTCAAATACATAAATAAAATCTTTTTTAAAAATCACACAGATAAAGTGGCTTAAAATTAGCACTAACAACTTGGCAACCAGGAAAAGAGGGAAGGTAGGATTCATTCATGTAAAAGTAGAAAGACATAGAATTGATGGAAGAGGTAGTAGTATAGGTGAAAATAAACTTGGTAGGAAAGGGTAGAGCAGGTAAAGTCACTTAAAACTTACCAGGCTTAGCTGAAACGTAAGAGTTCATGAAAAGGAAGAATGGAAAGCAAAAATGGGAGAGGAGGATTAGAGTCAGAGGAATTATTCTAAATTAAGGAATCTAAAATTTATTTCTTAGAAATTAATAGGCACTAAGTGTTCCCGAGCATGGCCTAAAGAAGCAGCAAGTTGGCCTATCCTTGCAAGACTTTGGGCAGCAACGTACGTAATAGTTCAGCTTTCAGTGTAACATCTCAATCCAGTCTATGTAATTTCTACACAAACACTAATAACAATTCAACTCTACTTTCCATGCCTAACCATGATCTATTTTATTTCACAGTTTTGAACAGTTACCAGCAACACAAAAAGAGAGAGAGAGAGAAAGCTCTTTCTTTATCTCCCTCTCTCTCGCTCTCCTTTTTTTTTTTAATGACATACTGTTATGATCAATATTGCTAGATGGCACAGTGAGTGGAATAACTTCTAATCACAGTCATTAGGGCATATCAATTTCAAATTCAACTGAACATAAATAACGGAAACTATTGCAGGACAGTGGTAAACCTTACACCCAACCTACATGAAAAGTAGTCAATTTAAAGATTCAATGGTAACATATCTCTTAAGATAAGTTAAGAGAAAAAAATTGCAGCAAAATATTTGGGGAAAAGTGAAATAAAGCATTCCCAAACCTCACAGTTAAACAAACTGAATGGCAATCCAAACGACATGGCAGTAATGGAGAAGAGCACATCACTGTGCAAAAGGTGCTTCTCCAGCCAGCCTGACACCCTAGATTTGAATAGAATTCCAAATACTCAAAGACAGTGGAAGTGAAGGTAGGATTATAAGCTTACCTAAACACCCAGCTGAAGTCTACTAGAAAATGAATAAATACAGCTGTTGCATATTTCCCAATGTTTGTTTTAATGAAAATTTTATTTATTTACTTATTTATTTGAGAGAGAGGGAGAGAGAACACAAGTGGGGGCAGAGGGAGAGGGATAAGCAGACTCTCTGCTGAGCAGAGAGTCCAACGTGGGGCTCGGTGACCTGAACAGAAGGCAGACACTTAACCAACTGAGCGACCCAGGTGCTCCTCAATGAATATTTCTAAATCAAAGAAAAAGCTCAAGTATGCGTTGATAATTTGTCATTTTTTTTATTATATTCTCATGTGTTATAACCAGATCTGCATTTTCGAAATAAGTTAAAAAACTTATTTTCAAAGTCACATTAAACAGAAAGCTTATTCATCAAGGTTGTGAAGTCTCTACCAGACAACTACTTCTATTTTTTTTTTTTAAAGATTTTCTTTATTTATTTGACAGTCAGAGATCACAAGTAGGCAGAGAGGCAGGCAGAGAGAGAAGGGGAAGCAGGCTCCTTCCTGAGCAGAGAGCCTGATGCGGGGCTCGATCCCAGGACCCTGGGACCATGACCTGAGCTGAAGGCAGAGGCTTTAGCCCACTGAGCCACCCAGGCGCCCCAGACAACTACTTCTAAAATCAAGTTTAGATCCCTGTAAAGGCTTAAGGAAATCAGGTTTAAAGTCAGATACATACACAGTTTGGACCCTAGCCTAACTTGTGGCTAGTATAAGAACTCTGGAAACCCTAGTTGTCTGTTTGTTTGTTTGTTTGTTTTTAATTAATTAATTAATTTAAAGATTTTAATATTTTATTTTTTTATTTGACAGAGAGAGACACAGCGAGAGAGGCAACACAAGCAAGGGAAGTGGAGAGGGAGAAGCAGGTTTCCCGGCGAGCAGGGAGCCCAAGCGGAGCTTGATTCCAGGACCCTGGGATCATGACCTAAGCGAAGGGAGACGCTTAATGACTGAGCCACCCAGGCACCTCCATTTGTCTGTTTTTAGTAGCAGATAACACTTAGAGACATCCGCTATGTGTCAGGCACCATCTTGAATTGCACTAAAACTGCTTCGCTCAACTAGCGCTCAACTAGTGAAAACCTATGTGACCTGTGTCACAGTTCTGAGCCTTCTTTAATAGTCCTATTATTTATGCTGGCTCACATCATGCCAGGCCGTTGTAATAAATGGTGTATATTAACTCATTCTATGACATATAAATTACATAGTATATTAATTCATCCTCATTGCTTAATGATGCTATGAGACTGTTATTACCTTTGTTTAAATACAGGAATGATTAAGTTGCTCAAAGTCTCAAAGACTAGGATGTAATTGGTGTTCTTTTAATTTATGAATTATATATCCCTTTAAATTGTATTCATAGGTTTCAATTCATTCAATGTATTTAATTCATTTAAATTGTTTTCATAGGAAATCCAAGAGCGGACAAAACAGAGAAATTCCAATTCTTAGTAAATACAATTCAAACTGAAAGATCACTCAGATCAGATCATTACAAGGTAACTCTCAGAGCAAAAATTAAATTGCAATTTTCTGATTGCCTGAAGATACGATACTATGAAACTAAAAAGAAAAGACGTTTAGGAACATCTTGGAAACACATTTGTGATCACCCTAGCACAATTGTTTACTGAATTATTTTGTATCACAAATGCAAATTTGTCCTTATTTTAGAAAGTAGAAGTTACAAGTGATTATATATGATCAATTATAACTCCATAATTTGTATAGGCTTTCTATTCCATTTGTAGACAATTTCTACTAAATGAAAAAGGAGCAATTTGAATTGATGTGTTAAACGAGGGAAGTCAGGGGAAAAAAATAAAATTTAACCAGCTTTCTCTTTATAGGGTTTTGCATAACAGAGACTTTAGACTTCCATGAATACTTAGTTCTGTGTACAATAAAATATCTGTAAGCGACATAATAACCAACAATGTTCCAAATGCATCCATACATTAACTCCCGATAGAGGCTACGGTACAATTTCTGAAAGGGAATAAAGAAGAGCTCTGGACCTGCTATAGTACATAAGCTCAAAGGAAATGAATAGCCTAATTACATAGCCGTGAAAGAAGCCAACAGATTTCATGATTGGGAAAGAAAGCTTGACAAAATCTAGGGATATTAGTCAGATCCTTAAATTATTTTATTTCTTTGCGTCTTCTGAATTGTCAGCAGTGTAGAATGAAAAGAAAATCACCTCCAGAAGATTGTTGGGCTTTACAGCCCAATATTCATAACAACTGTATCCATTCTTCATGCTGCTGTTAAAAGGCAGAACCAATCTGCAGGCAGATGACTGTCTTTGGCTCGACAGAAACTTCCATTTTATGTAATAAAGACAAACACACACAATCTGAATATGTTCTCTCTGGGTAGGGAAGAAAGGATGAGAGACCCCTTTCATGTCATGCACTTGATAAATTATTTCTAAGATGCATATTTTTTTGCTCGGGCCTGTCCAAAGGCAGAGTTCCATTGTGGCTTTCCAAAATGCAATCCTTTGTAAGTAATTTCAATGGCCCTTAATAGAATCCTATGAATCACATTATATATTCAAAAATATGATCACCCTAATACATATCTTTTATGTTTGCTCTCAAAATTGTGAGAGGTATTTCTGTTTTATCTAAGTGAAGCCTTTAGGCATTTATTTGTGGTCACTTGCTGCTTAAAATACGTTCATTTAATGCTATTGCACATTCAGTTATTTGATATGCTTTTAATTCAGGGGAGTATTTCATACCATAAAAATCCTTTTTAACAAATCTGTTCTGTGTTCAGAAAGAAAAAAGGATATGCATGTTCTTTTATTTTAAAATGAAGAATTATTTTTTTAAACATTTTAAATTTTTTTTTCTTAATAAACTCTACCCCCATCATGGGGCTTGCGCTCATGACATCAAGGTCAAAATTTGCATGCTATACCAACTGAGCCAGCCAGGCATCCCTAAATGAAAAATTGTTTTTAATTCTGGTCCATTGTAACATAACCATCAACAGTCTTAAGGCTTTCTTCCTTTTCTCATTGTCTCCACTAGACCCATTGGGAGTACAATGGCTTAGGTCACAACATGAAACATCATGCTAATTAAACTGCTAATTAATTGGTATAAGCAATATATTGCATGAAATAGATTGCTGTATTACACTGTTTTAACTTTTGTGCCATTTCAACTTGGTAACCGCTAATTTAGAATCTTTTAATCATGTTCTTTAATCCGAATGTTAATCTCAGATGACAAGAGCACATGATTACTAGGGAGGTTTGGTACAAGATATGTGTTGCATTTCTTCCTAGTATTAAAATTGGTTTATTGAAAGATAAAAAGATGCTGCATTTACAGATTCTTGATATTCATTTGAATATATAACCTCTTTTAAAGTAGGACTAGCTGGAGCTCATCTTCATAAACATTTTCACAAACATCTCTATCCAAATTCAAAGACATTTATGTGACTAGCCATCATAGAATTTTTATTAAAAAACCTCATTGGAAAAATTGTTTCCTTAACAGTATCGGTATCTTTCTTAACACAGACTTTTTTCAATTACATGACTTTAACAATCAAGCTTCTACTTGGGGTTCAAAACAGGGCACAGTTTTATGTAATAAAAACTCAGGGACTTTAAAAAGTCAACCAGCATAAAGTTAGAATGCACTATATCCACTTGAAATGTATTATCAGGAGGCAGCCAGTTTCTGATCTTTCTAGAATGCATATACCAAGTGTCTACTTCTTTCATGAGCCTGACATACAGGAGAGGGAAAAAAAAATCCTTGCAGACCCGCCTTTTAACAGCCAGATATAGAAAGAAGAAGAAAGATGAGACACCTGGGGTCCCCTTACCTGCTATTGAGACAGAACAGAATTTTCACTGACAGAATTGGGCAGTAGCAATTAGAAAACAGGCTGAGCTCAAAACTCCAATCTCTTAAAACAGAACCTGTTCGCTTTCCCCCTAACGTCTAAGGATATAGTCTAGGAAGGTATTCATTTTTAATTACATTAATCTTAACTCTTCCTTAGTAATTCACAAAAAGAAGCATAAGGTAGATAATTATGGCTGTAATAGCATCCATAAGTACATAGAGTAGTCCACTATTTCATGAAAAAAAAAAAAAACTTAAAACTTACTGAAATGGATTGCCTAATAAAAATCTGTAGTTGACTGTTTCTTTTCAGATATTTGGTTGCTAAACTGTGAAATGGAACTATAACTTCCTCATGTTTTCACAAGCAATGCTGTGTGTTCTCAAGAACACAGAGCGTTTCTGAGCTCTAGATTTTCCTGTCAGACTTAGCAATCTGTTTTATCCAGCACATAGTTTCAAATAGGCAAAACAGCATTTTTTTTAAAGATTTTATTTATTTATTTGACAGAGAGAAATCACAAGTAAGCAGAGAGGCAGGCAGAGAGAGAGGAGGAAGCAGGCTCCCTGCTGAGCAGAAAGCCCAATGTGGGGCTTGAACCCAGGACCTGGGATCATGACCTGAGCCGAAGGCAGAGGCTTAACCCACTGAGCCACCCAGGCGCCCCCAAAACAGCATTTTTAATGATTACTTGTTTTATCCTCTCCAGCACGCTTAGCCAATTACAATGTTTAAAATGAAAGCCACCGAGCTCCCAGACATTAAATATTATCCAGTTCAATCCTGCCAGTGTTTATTTTGTTTATATTTCACACATTCAAATCTCATCTTTAGTATTTATCACAAAGCACATGTTCTCTTAATAAAGGACTTCAAAACTAAAGCGTGAAGGAGGAGCTGCAGGATGAGCTCGGAGCATGGCCAGCAGCCACAGCCGGGGGGCCGAAGGGGCCGTGGTGATAAGAAGTCCAGAAGGCGAGGCCGGCGCAAGGAAACCTACTCAGTGTATATCTACAAGGTGCTGAAGCAGGTGCACCCAGACATCGGCATCTCTTCCAAGGCCATGAGCATCATGAACTCGTTTGTGAATGATGTGTTCGAACGTCTGGCTGGCGAGGCTGCCCGGCTGGCCCAGTACTCCGGCCGAACCACACTGACCTCCCGGGAAGTCCAGACGGCCGTGCGCCTGCTGCTGCCCGGGGAGCTGGCCAAGCACGCCGTGTCCGAGGGCACCAAGGCCGTCACCAAGTACACCAGCTCCAAGTGTCCCGGGGCCGAGCGTTTAATAAAGAGTGAACTGCTCCCGTTGAAAAAAAAAAAAAAAAAAAAAAAAAAAAAAAAACTAAAGCATGGGACATCTTGGGTGGCTCATTCAGTTCAGCATCTGCCTTCAACTCAGGTCATGATCCCAGAGTCCTGGCATTGAGCCTGAGCATTGGGATCCCAGGTCAGCAGGAAGTCTACTCCTCCCTTTCCCTCTGCTTACAGCTCCCCTTGAAAAAGTACTTCCAAATAGAAGAGCTTTGATGGAATTTCTCTTTCTCTATCTCTGTCAAATAAATAAATAAAATCTTTATTAAAAAAGAAAAGAGGGAGCCTGGGTGGCTCAGTGGGTTAAAACCTCTGCTTTCGGCTCAGGTCGTGATCCCAGGGTTCTGGGATGGAGCCCTGCATTGGGCTCTCTGCTCAGCGGGGAGCCTGCTTCTCTTCCTCTCTCTCTCTGCCTGCCTCTCTGCCTACTTGTGATCTCTGTCTGTCAAATAAATGAATAAAATCTTAAAAAAAAGAAAAGAAAAGAAAGCCCTCATCATATATAATAGATACTAATTAAATATTTGCAAAGAATAACAGCTACTTATTTATGGATTGGTTATCATAATCAGCATCATCGTTAGTTCTTAAAATAATCTGGCAAATAATCATTCTTGGGTTTCACAATTTTTAAGCTACTGGGGAAAATTATACTCCCTTATGATTATAGATAAAGTGATCCCTCAAAAATTGTTCTTTGACCTTTTAGGAACTTTCATCATTGGATTGTGACAGGTTTGATTTCAGTTTTCACAGCTTCCTTTCACTTGTCTATACTTGAAAAGACTGCAGCTCACAGCGCTCTAAGATTTGGATTGTAGCAGATCAGGAACTGAAGAATCCTCCTGGAGAACCTGTACCCACACAATTTTGCTGAGTTTCACGCCATAGTATATGAAGTATATCAAGTGCTCAGAGTTACCTTTTCTGTGAGGTGCCTTTTATTTCACTAGTGACAATGATACTGAGTTTACTTTAGCCCATGAACATCTCAGTCAGCAACAACTACACCCTATTCATATGTTAACTATAAAACAAGATAACAAAATTAATAAATTGAGTCCTTGTCAGGTCATACTCACATTACCTGGCTAAATCTCATTTAATAATCACAATCAATGTATGACATAGATGTGGTGATGAACTTTATATTACACGTGAAGAAATGGAGGCAGAGTCAAATTATTTGTTCAAAGGACACTCAGTTTGTCAAGTTATGAACCACGTCTCAAACCCAGGCAACCTGGATTGCCGACATTGCCCTCTTAGCTACTATCATAGTCCTTCGTTTAGCACATGGCTTTGTAATAATTAGCCTGTGTGGCTGGAATTCCCATTAGACCGTGAGCTCTCCTTGTTCAAAGAATACTGTTGTTATTTGCCTCAATCCATAACAGCCTTCATTTTCGAATAATGTTTGATGCAAATAGTATGTGGTCACATATTTTAAGCCTACAAAACAAGTAAGTTAGAAAAGAATTTCTTCTTCCCTGTCTCCAATATTTAAAGCAGACTTTCTATCACAGATTCCATCTTTATCCAATATTTCTGTGTGCTAAGAACTTCAGAATGCCTTTCACATCTAGGTCATGCATGTTGAATCTGCCACACTCATGTTAACAGATGTGTGATCTGAAAGAACCAAAAAAAAAAAAAAAATTCCACTTCCGTACCCTGAGATAATTCCAGAACCTGACTTGCACCCCCATCTTTTGCAGTGCTTGAGAGCTCCTTGACCCACTTGCTGAGCGGAGCCTCTCTAGAGCCTCTCTGAAGTCAGAATGGCAGGACTCAGAGCCCCGCTCTACCTCCTGCCGGCTTTGTATCTTTGCAAATTTACCCAAGCTCTCTGTGGCTAATTTTCCTCATTTGTAAAACAGATGATATGACAATAATGGTATCTGCTTCATGAGGCTGATATAAATATTTAATAGAGCAATGAATATATCGTCTGCATAGAGATGACTCTTGGTAACATAAATCCATGAAACAGGTGAAGGGGATTAATAGCACATTTATCTTGGTGAGCCCCTAGTTATACATGGAATTGTTGAAGTGCAGTATTGTACACCCGAAACCAATAAAACAGTGCATTTGTTTTGCTTTGTTTTGTTTACAACAGTGTTTTTTTAACTACACTGGAATTAAAACAAAGTTTAAAACATTAAACATTTTTAAATAATAAATAGTTATCAAAGAAATACTAAAATCTGTTCAAATAATTTGTATTTATCAAAACCAGGAAGTGGAATAATAGCATACAAAAAAACAATAACCAGAACTAAAATGAAAAGCATAGTCTTTTATTCCTCAATAATATTTTTGAAAGTTTTTTCATATTTTAATGAAATTTTTACTTATAGTGGGTCATGGGAGAGGCTTGGTAGGTGGTCTCCCATCTAAATCCCTAATCTTGTATAAGGAAGAATAAACTGACAAAATTAAATTTTATTATCTAAATCGGTTCCATAAATGACCAAAAGTTTCACCAAAATGAAAAAACGTTCAGTGTGACCAGTTCTCTAACTAAGGATCCCTGACGTTTATCCATGCCACCTTTGTGATTTGGAAAGTGACACATTTTGCAAGTTAGCATGCACCCTCCTCCCCAAATTGACATCCTGTATATGCTTTCACTTTGCTTCATACTGTGTCTCTGACCTTTCCCAGTTGGAGTAGTGGCTGGAAGCTAAAATAAAAGTGCTGTTTTTCTGAGTGAGGCATTTCATGACTAAACATTAATTCTGAAATTATAACCGTTACAAGACTCCTCTGCCTGTTGCTTCTCCTAAGCAGAGGACTATAGGATGAAAGGCCCACAGCAGTAAACATCAGGGGCTAGTGTTTCCTTCTCCTCTGAACCCAACCAGGCTGATCCAAGCCCAGAATGCCTTTGAAGTCAAAGAGACCTTCATGTGCTGATCAATCCTTGGGGGGTAAAGAGCAAGAAAAACTGGTTCTGGCACTTTAATATGCTTCCAGGAAATGTGTTCAACTCAGTGCAGAACAAAAAGGGTTTTCTCTGCTACAGATTGAGTGATTTTGTACTTGGGGGGCCTCTTGGTTCAATTAACTTAGAGATACCTATTGATCCCAGAACATGATTATTTATACTTCAGTACATCCTGCCACTGAGTCAAACTAAGGATGCACAGTAATAACTATGAATTAGTATTTTCCCTTGCTCTTAAGACGTGCATTCAGCTTTAGGTCAATTTAAATGGAAAAGCATGGAATTCCCTTAATACTAATGATCACTATTGAGTATTAATACGATCAGTATGAAATGTCACATTGCAATGTTTCAAAACTTTAGAAGTTTAAATTAAAATGACCTAAAAATTGACAGCACCATCCAAACTCATCCTTTATAGATAAGAAATCTGAACTCCTAAGAACTCAAAAAAAAAAAAAAATTATTCATCAGGTCTGGCTCTTTAGCAGAGCAAAATTTGACCTCAAAACTCCTCAGTCAGTTCAGGGTACTTTTCTCTTCACACCTTCGAAATTATCTCTGTCAAACCTTATCTCTGCCCAACCTTTTCTCTTTATCTAAAGTGGCTAAGCTTTTCACTCTCAAATTGTGAAGATGTGGCAACTGTATTCCAAAAATCAGGAACATGAGCATATTTTACGTCCTGTTGTTTTAAAGGATTATGAAAATAGGAAATATAGTCATCTTATAAAGCAGTTTTTTTTATTACTTTGGTCACAGAAAAATATTCAATACAATAGAATTATACAGTTTATAGACTTATAATTTTTATAATAGCATAAAGACAAAAATCCCTGTAATAGTATATAGATAGGGTACCGACTTCAGTTGATTGTCACATAGAAAGAAGAGGTAAAAAGTTTTACTATAAAGTTAATCAGTAAGATAAAGAGAAATGAATACAAATACCAGAGAACAATAGTTTCAAAATTATTATGGCACATGGTGACTACAAAAAATATGTCAATCTGTTTTAAATATTTAACATCTTATCTATGTTAATATATGATTACTTATTATTAATTTAGGTTGAAGAAAAGTGAAAAAAACTGTAACTTATAGATTGGATTAAAAAGTTTTAATTAAAAATCAAATATTTCCCAAATATCTTCTATAAGAACACCCACGATTCATATCCTCTGTCACTAAGTGAAGTGCCTGAAAGAGTGTAATAGGATTTTCCAACTGTCTTCAAACAATTTCACAGGAGCCCACTCTCATTTTCAAACATTGGTACTACTTAATTTAAATGACTCAATGGCAATAAATATTACACTTAATTGGAGAGCCTTTGCAGTAGTCATTCTATATCAGAATGGCTTTGCATGTGAATAATAATCTTTAATAATGATTACACATATGAAATGGCTTAAGACAGTTTACTCTACCTCTTTACATTCTAGGCAACAAACCAAAGTGCAAATGTCAACCATTAAATTTTACCTCCTTCCACTTATACACATACACACACACACAAATGCATCCACATACACTCATACCCATACAAAAATTAGACTTTATACAGTATCTTCAGGTGAGCAAGTAACTATAATGTAAAGAGGTACTTCCTGCATGCAATTCATCCTTCAGCAAAATAAAAAAGCCCTCGTCTGCATACATGAATGCATAGGACCACAAATTTTAAAGGCCAGTTTCCTATTGATATAATGGCCATACATTCCTTGACCATTTATGTGGTTTACCCTAAATTCAATCAGAAATTGTGTAAAAGTTCTGTGAGATATACTGTGATCTATCCTCTGCTTTTACACTGTAATAAATTATATTACGACAAGTATCAGAATGACCTAAATTTTATTTTCTTTCCTGTCCACTAGTTTCTCATTTTCCCTGACTGGCAGTAGTATTTCCTCTTAACTCCTTGTTAAAGAGCATTGAACAGTCTAATTTTCCCAGAATTCAGTCCTGAGGTATACATTTCCATTTTCTTTGTTGATCTAGCACAGGCTCAGGTGATTTCTACATAATGCATCCAATTAGTTCAAGCAAGACAAATGAAATCACATCTATACTAATCTCCACATTATTAACTATAAACAGTAACAAGATATGTCTCCACTCTTTGCTTGAGTCCATTCAAGTGCAAACCGAAGGAAAAGGACTTCCTGTTCTTCTTTTCACACTCCTGAGTATGACGATATTTGATTCTGTTTCTCCACAGTAATTGATAAGATTGCAAAACCTCTCTCACATCCCTCCTTTATTCCATATTGAGAGCTTGCTTTTCTTTCTTTCTTTTTTTTTTTTTTTTTTTTTTTAGTTTGTTTGCCAAGGATAGTTTGATTCCTTTTTGCAGAGATTTTATTTTAAGTCCATTTTAGTTTTCTCCAAAATCAGAGCTTCATTTTAATCAGATAGTGGTCCTGCCTCTTGGGAATCGATTTCTTTTTACACAAGACAATCCAAGTCTATTAGGGTCCAACACACTGAGTTGGAACATTACATATGTTTCACTTACGAGCACATACATTCATTTTACACGATTCCTCAATGTGGCCAAGGGGGTTCGTGGTCTGCACTGTATCCACCTATAAAAAATACAAAAATATATGTCTGCTTTACAGGGATGTGAGTAGGGTCTTGCTAGCTTAGTTCCAAAGCTTGGGTGCACATCTTGGCTGATAGTATTCTTTCCTTCCTTAAGACGTATTTGCAATGGCCATAACCTCTTTCAGAAGTCAAAGAGACATAACCCTTAGCTACAATTAACAACCCTGGGGCATTTAAATCAATGCTGCTGGCTAATCTCAGGGATGCCATCTCTGACAAGAGATATTTGCATGGTAAAAGAAACATTGAATTAATTGTGTTTCAGGCTTCAAGCTTCTCAAGTCTATGAAAATGTCACCAGAAGAGCAGTGGCAGGCTACTGGGGGTTGCTAGCTGTTTATATGACAAATACAAAGAAGAATGAAATGGTAATTTTGTTGTTACAGCTTTTGCACATTATAAATCCCTAAGATCTCAGGAACGTGAGCTTGATCCGTGTGTTCACACCCTTCAAAGTAGCTCTCTTGTCTCCAAACACAATCTTTAGATAGCTCGCAGTCTCTTTACAGAAATCTGAGCAATTTACATGCTATCAATAAATGGTCTGCTGATCTCAGGTCAAGGACGGATTACTCTACCCTTCAAAGTCCTGACCCTAAAAGGACAATGTTTTCCAACTTTGTATCTAGTTGCACAAATAAAAGTGATGGTAATTTTCCTTCAAAATATTTTGGTGCTAATGTCAGTTTTAAATAGTGTTAAATATTTCTCTGAATTTGAGACTGACCAGTAGGCTGATTTCTGCTCTCGGTGCCAGAAGGTACAGACTATTGTATTCTAGTTTTATGGCACAGTTGATGTTAGTAAAACCTCTACAAAGTTTGAAGATTGCCAAAAAGACAAAATAAATCACTTCCACAGAATAAAAATTCTATGGAATATTCTATGGTACCATCCACTACCAAATTATTTATCCTTAACAATCCTTAACAATTAGAATCAGTAAAGAGACATATTCCACCTAATTTCCAATGTAACAAAAGCATCAGGACACGAGAATCAAAGTTAGAAAAGAAATAGGTGATTTATTTCATGAAATAATTGACCAATTCATTTTTCAAAATAAATGGTGTAAAAAAAGCCAAAACAAGTAATGTCTAATTTTGAAATTAATTGTTCATATCCAAGAGTGGAAAATGTTTAAACTTGCCCTAATTGCAGATTATCAATATTAGCTGTATAAATTTAAGCAGCTTTAAGATGTTGTAATTTTTTTAATTAATTTTTATCTTTTCCTAGAAATGAAAAGAATATATTTTTTTTTTCCCTTTCTGTAGCAGCTCTATAAAAGCTAACATAGCCTGGGATGCTCTGGCCAATTATACAAGCAACACATGTTTACCAAGGCATCACTGGTAAGTGAATCTTCTTAATTTAAATCATAACTTTAAGATTGAACATAGTTTATCTTATTTTACACAAGCTATATGACTGCCCATATCATTTCAAAAATGCTTATTAATAAGTGAAAGCTAAATATTTGAAAGTTTCAATTTTTATTTTTTATCCTCAAACCAACTACAATGATGTAGCCATAATGCATGCCAACACTACATTAGACCTTCCTATTATGTACTCTTACTATATGTGATGTGTTGCGATAACATTTTATCAAATATTTAACTACTTCCATGAAGTCCCCCAATTAATTCTCACATCCTATTCAAGGCTGCAGTGTGCTCCCTGAAGGCAATGACACCTCTGTTCTGTTTATTGTTACATTTCTTGATGTTGGCACATAGTCAGTCCTCAGTGAAAATTGGTTTAATGAATGAATGCATGTTTTGGAATAGCTAATTAAAGAAATTATATTATTTGTCACATCATAGTATTACTATTACCTAATTGTAATATTTGGAAATATTTTTCCAAAATATTAATTGTGGTTATTGCTGACTTTCTGTTTTGTCATATGATTAGGGAATAGATCTTTCTTGAATTGCAGCAACTCCTCTTTATTTTACTAGCATATTATTTTCCCCATTTTTCCCTTCTGTAATTCTGTCTTAAATTGTCTAGCCACCTAAAGTTTCTCAAATTTCACTACCTTCTCTTTTTAATCATTCCCATATAACAGTCATTCTTTTCTTTTCTCTAAGCAAATGTACTATGTAAACTTGTCTACAAGGTTTTTAATAAATGAACACATAAGTAAAGCAATAAAAACAAACATTAGGAAATCAGAGGTGTCAAAATGTTTCATTTTCTATTTTTAAGATCTGACATACTTTTAAGTTAAAAACACACCCAAGACATAGAATGCATTGAAGTAATAAAGTCACCATACAACCATGCAGCCTAATGAAATTCTCATGTTAATATGTCATTGAAGAATAACATTTCATAAAATTCATTTCATAAATTAACTATGTAGGAGCCAGTTTTGTGTTTTTGTGGTTTTAAGCTTTGATGCACTGAACAAATGCATCTGGGCACTAATATTCACCTGTCACTAAAGCAAGAAAAATGGACTCATTCCTTACCATTAAAGATTAATGTTTAAAAGCAAAAGTGCATACTTCAGATCACTTATGAGTTCATGGAGAACTACTTAAGAATCACCATTCTGAAACCTGTCATTGGTGACGGTCAGGGTAGAAATGGATGTTACCAAGATGTATTTGTTTTTATTTGAATCAGCTAATTAAAATGGCACTGGAAGCAATTTTCAGATCACTGCCACTGAGGAGAAAGGCTCTACCAAATCCGGCCAAACCAATCTTTCAGTCAGGTCCAATTCAGACAAAGTTGTATAGACACAGCCTTTGTCTCTGCCTCTCAACTTTTCTCCTCGATTTTTTCTATCACCCAGGCAACAGTAAGTCTGTCTATCTGTCACACACACACACACACACACACACACACACACATACACACACACATACACACAGGTATGGGTGAGCACGTGTGGGGAGAGTAAGATGGAATCAAGTCATTCTGGAACACCTTCTACAAGGCCATTTCGATATCTCACTCAGCTTCTATTTCCTGGGAGTTTAATTAATGAGCTTTATTGGTAAAAAGTTAACTTATCAAAGTTATGTTCTTTTTCCCAGACTTCCCAATAATGGGTGACTAGTGCTAGGAGAAGCAACCTGATTTATGCAGAGAATAGAAATAAGATTCAGATTTTGGCGCAAGAATATTCTGAACACTCACACAAAAGAAGAGATATGCTCTTAATTCTAAAAAAGAAAAAAAAAAAAACCCCAAACACCTCAAAACAATAAATAAGGAAATATATATTATGAAAGGAATATGTGTCGATTTTTCTACTTATTTTTATTAGATATACTTCAAAACTAAATCACACAGCTATGTAATTAGTGTAGATCAAATACAAGTATCTGTTGAATGTGTTCGTATATAGCTGGCAATATATAAAAAGTGCTATGAATATTCATGATTTTCTCCTTGACTGATTCTCAAATCTGGAGAAAAGAAAGAGATATCACATAAAGAACAGAGTCTATTCCATGGCAGGGAGAACCATACTGATGGCAGTTTCTGTAATCCAGGAACAGGAAGTAGATATTCCTATTTTCAAGCATCAACAGTATAATAAAATAGCTGAACCAAGGCACAGCCACCTATCAGCACTGACAGTTTATCCGCTACTTTTTTAAATATTAGAAAATCATTTGATATGGAAACAGGACATAACCTAAACATAGGTTTGGGTGAGCGGAGCTCTATGAGGAGGACAGTTCTGGACAGTATTTTTCTTTTACTTCCTTTTGATTTTTGTAAGTGATGTACTCCAAACCATAATTTATACTAATTATTAGTTACTGCAACACCTGTATAGATGTTTATTACAAGATTGCACTTAACTAATTTTATTTCACAAAGTCCTCATGAAGTAGAGATTGCAATTTTGTTCATTTTACATATGAGCAAATTGAAGCTCAGAGAGTTTAATCTTCTTACAAAAATCACACAGATAAGAATCAAGGCCCTAAACCAAGACTTTTGGCTCATAATAAAATATTTTTTTCCCTACATTGTATTTTCTCATAATTATTTTTTTATCTGACTTTGAATCTTTTAAAAGTAAACAGCTAAGTTACAACTGCAAATGTCTCCATTTTCGCCATCAGGGATAAAAAGCAAACTTACGGAAACTTCCTAAACTAAGTATATATCATACTCAGGATTCTATCATAATTGTTTCAATTTATGAACACAACTTCAAATACACAAAAGTTGTCTAAATTGCCAAAGAAAAAAAGACAACACAAATTCTATCCAATCAAAGAATGGAAAGCCTATCCCCATCCACCCATGAGAGTACACACTCACACACAAAGGCCATTCATTAGCACAGTCTGGATTACATGTTTAAGAAAAGAAGACTTTCAGATTGTGAGTCAACCACTGAACCGGCCATGGAAGGAAGGGGGCTAAATAATTTCATACCGATTCTTCATCATAAGTACTTTGCCCTGACTTCAAGAAAATGAATGATTTGGGCCCTAACAAAAGAATGCCTTAGGTTGGACAGCCAAGCAATCAATATTTTCTGATCCACTGACTGTTACAATCATGGAATCTCAGAGTTAAGCAGAATGCCAGAGGTTATAGAGCCCAATCAGGTAAGAGACATTACAGAAGGTATGGCAGGAAATACAAAGCAACATCAAGCACAGTCCTGGTTCTGAGGAAATTTTTATTGAAGGAACATACAAATACATACATGTAAAAGATTACAAACAGTGGGAGGAAGAGAGAAGGGCCAAGTAGGTAAAAACTATGAGACCTTCAAAGAGTGAGAGGAGACTGTGATGAGGACAGCAGGCTGAGCACTCACTGATTAACTGAACCTAAGCTGGGTCTTAAGGGAAGAGTTGGCTTGAGATCTATAGAAATGAGGCAGACTATGGGAGAAGAGGCAACTCTGTGATGCACATATGAGGTGAGGTCAGGAGAGAGTGAGCAGATTCCCTTGCCTAAACCAGAGATTTCCATATTCCCATTCAGCAACACAATGAGGTATATTCTCTACTTTCTCTACTTAGCTTAAGTCTTCATGTAGGAAAAACCAATGTGATAATTATAAAAACAATAACAAAACCGTCTGGAACATCCTAAATTAGAAATACACGAACAAAAGAAAATCATAAGGAAGAGAAAATGCATTTATAGTGCTGACTGCAAAAGTCTGCATGTAAGTGGACCCAAGCAGTTTAAACCCATGTTGTTCAAAGGTATACTGTGGTTAACATTTTTTTTTTTAAATATAGAACATTACCTTTTTACAGACATTGATTACTTTTGGAGTTTATAGCAGATTTCTACATTCTAAGACACACATTTCTATATTTAAATTGTTATAACAACTGTATATTACTCCAGTAATCAGAAAAAAGTTAAAAAAACTATAGATAGATAGATAGATAGATAGATAGATAGATAGATAGATAAAAAGAAAGGAATTAGGATCACTGCTGTGAGTTAAAAGGAGATTTGGGGAGAAAAAGTCAATGTATATTGTCTGCAAAGATGTCTTCTTTATAAAAGCCTCATGCTAGCATTTTAGAAATAGTTATACCATCTAAGAGAAGAATGAGGACTATACTTGATTTTACCCACTAAAAGAAAAGATAATCCGGATATTTTTTACCTGAATAATTAAATCTCTGTACATGCAAATTAACTGTATTAAAATATATTTAATTTATGTATTTCAAATTTTGATGAAAGGTTCATTCACAGAACCAAATGCAAAAAGGAAATAAAATCCCTTGGTTCACTGAAAAAAAAAAAAAGAGGGAGAAATACACAGAAAAATGTAGTTAACTGTCAGAAGCCAGAGAATGCAATTAAAACAAATATTTGTTAAAACTAATTAAGTATTTGATGATTCCTACTCTAGAACAGCCTATTCTTAAATGTTAAATCCTGTGTGTCTTAATTCATAATTTTATTTTGTTCTTATTTTTCCTTTAAATAAATCTTTTAAAGAAACACTTTTCCCAAACCAGGGAGTAACAGAGCTCAACAAGAAAAACTATACCATATAAGCAAAAACACTAAAATGGATCCTAGCTTTACAGTTCTAATTACATCTGGCCAAAGTTGAGCATTAATGCATTTCCATTCTTAAAGCTCATAATCAAAATGTAAAATGATGCAAACTTAAGCCATCATCATTATCCTCTTCAGACCATAATATTGGCCACTTTTGGAAACAAGAGCAGCGCTGGCTAGTGTTCATGCAACAATGCAATAAGTTGTCTGAACAGGGACTGGATGTTAATGAGAAGATGAAGTGAATAGCAAACTCGGTTGTTCTTAAATGCCCCTGAAATTGCAATCGTGCGCCTGAAAAATTGAGAGCTACTTGGGGAGTCTTAAACACTCACTGCAAAGAGTAGAAAGTAGTCAAAATGTTTCCAGGTGATGGATAAACTCACTAAGAGTTTGATCCACTAACAAGGAAATGAAGTAAAATGCCCAAGGAGTTAATTGAGTCTTGAAAAAGTAAATGTGAGAAAGGACAAAATTACAAAGTCCAGCCACCCTGTTTCCAGCTTTACAGGAGCTATGTTAACAGTTTAAGAACGGGCACCGCGATTATGTGGTCCTTGGGTTAATAACAGATGGATTTCTAAACTGAATATAATTCTCTTTTAATATTATTTGTGGTTGAGCTGCTTCAAAATGTTATGCTTTCTTATAATTAGAAATTTCTAAAAATGTTTTCATAAATACTTTTGTAAATACTAAGTGGCACTGATTTCAGGATTGATATAAGCATAATAAAATGCTAATGTTTAGTACACAGAAAGACATTGCATTAATAACTAATGTAGAAAGATAATTGCAGAGATAAGGAAATCACCTTCTACCAAACTGCGTTCTACCAGTAATAATACCGAAGCCCAGAGCAGTGACAAGACATATCCAATATTACACCGAAGATCTAGGATTAAAACTTAATGCCCTCACTCCCAATTCAATGGAAATGGTTTATTTCCATTCAGATTATGAAAATTACAACTTAAATCAAAGATTTTGGGATGAGATTATTCAAGTATCTCTAATTCTACTACGTTCTCATTGTGAAATGCAGAGAAGATATATAAATTGTATAGATGTCCTTTTAATTTATACTACACTTCACATTAATAATGGCAATGCACTCATCAAAAAGAACAAATGACAATACAAAAAATAAGCAAAATATGGTAAATATCAAAACCAAATTCCTTGTAATAAAAACATAGCTGCATCAGCTAAATTTGCAGAATCTTTCTTTATTTTGAAGAATCTGAAAATTCATAAGAAATTAATAAATGAAGCCAAGCTTTTTTATAGTTTCATTTCAAATTTTGGGGGTGTGGTCCCAATTCATATGATACAGAACTTTTTAAATATGCCTTCTATGAAAAGGACAGTAAATCTTGCTCTTTAAAATAGGTCACAAGTCTTAAAGCACTTAATCAAAAAGCAATATGGTGTTTCCTAACAGAATAAAAAAAAAAAAGATTATTTGCTTCTCTTTCGTTCCTTTGTCTTATAAGTGCAGTGTGATGTATTAGTTTAATTAAAGTCTACCAAATTATCATAAGGATTTTATGTGCTGCAAATAATTGGCTTTCTGTTCTCTGCTCACTTTTTGTTAATGGAAGCAGAGCACTTTTTTTTTTTTTTTTTAATGATACTTAGTATAAGATACCAAAAAAACTACAGAGAGGGAAGGCAAATGAGGTGCCTAATGAAATGACCTTTGTCATCTTGGACATGAAATAAAATTAAGTCTGCACTAATGCAATGAAAATAAGTCAATGTTTCCAAAAAGTTAAGAGGATAGGTGGTATTATGGCTTGGAGCCAAACCATACCAAGAATCCTACCATATATAAAAATGACAATCCCATTAATATGAAAAGCTGATAGGCCCTTAAAATGAAGTAAAATGTATTAAATAGATCATGTTATAAGATTTTTTTTAGTGTAAAGCATAATGAATCAATCTTTCTTATGGAACAGATTTAGGTGATAATCCAGATAAAGCATACTACCAGGTATCTCTTTGATAAGAGACAAATTAAGGACACAATGAACAGAGAATTAATGAATGTATCATAGTAAATGGAAGTTGTTTCAGGAAATAACAGTATTAACATAACCTCTCTTGCCAAAAAGTGAGTTGGAGCATACTATAATTAAAATACACATTCATTTACAAGACATAACTACCTCTGACATAGCATTAAAAAAAAAAAAAAACCTGTGAACATGAAATCAGTTAACTGAGTAACTGTGGAATCTAAAAGATGGAAATTACCAGTGATTTTCTTACAGTATAATTCCTAAAATATATTACAGGATATGTATAAGACATAAGTGATAATGAACAGTGTTTCTTTTGTTAATAATAATTTAAAAATGTAATCATTATTCATTTATGACTGTCCTAAAAGGGACATAATCTATATATTATAGACTTCTGGAAAATTTGAGCTTAAATTACTGAATTGTTTTTTTTTTTTAATTTCTGCTTCTATTCTTGGCCTCATTACATGTTAAAAGTTTTTAATCACTAATAATAACATTCTATTGCATGTTTATGAGATCTCAGGCTAACTTACATGGTCCCTAGGAAGTAGGTATCATTATCAATCCCATTTAACAATGAAGGGACTCAGGAACTGAAAAATTAACTTGTTCCAAATTGCAGATCTAAAAAAAATGGCAGCATTGAAATTTTAAGCTAAGAAGTCTCACCCTGGTATCTGTGCTCTTAACTAGACTCCATTCTACTGCCTCTCCAATTAGTGATAACATTGTTCTTAAAAGCAGGCTTTGTCAAACTAGCTATACCTCTTAAGTATATCCAGCAGCATTTTTTAGGTAGACAGTATGATCACATTTTTGATATACCCATAAAAATTTCAGTTTCTTATCTTAGGTTTATTAGAACTGTCGCTTGGGGCACCTGGGTGGCTCACTCATTAAGAGTCTGCCTTTGACTCAGGTCATGATCCCAGGGTCTTAGGATGGAGGCCCACATCTGGGAAGCCTGCTTCTCCCTCTCCCACTCCCACTCTCTGTCAAATAAATCAACAAAAACATCTTGTTTGCTCTGTTTATCACACACACACACACACACACACACACACAGTCTCACATGCACACACACACACACAGACACACACTCACCAAAATAATAATTACACTATCATACTCCTGAAGAACGTCCAATATGTGTTAGCAAAGCTATACTCAGACAGTGTTAAAACTATGTTTTCCTATTTTCTTAAAGGCAGTTCTTATGAAATCTCATTGATCATAAAATGTGCCAAACTCATCATTAGGTCACAAAAATGACAGACTTCCCAACCCATGATACACTTTATGAAGAGAGTTCTCTCATTGGTTCTCTCTAAAGAAACACTCCTGAGAAGTGCTTCCTCTGTGAGAGCACATGTATGTTTTGAACAGATACACTTGATTTACTCCATTTGTTTTAAGCCAAAGCGTGAAAGGGAATCTTTGACAAAACTGTCATCTTTAAAACATGGTGATATTTCATTTTCCCCTCTGCACTATTTAGATTGCATGGAACTGAAATGCTTCCAGCAGCTCCTATGTCCAATTTTTCAAAGCTGTCACTTCCTAGCAAATCGGCTTACGCAAAATACTTATGTTGTCAGAAAACAGAACAAACATACATTATAAAATACATTCTATTCTTTTTTGCAGGTCAGTCTTATTCAAGAATGGGAACTTGGAAGAATGTGTGGAAATAAATTAAAAGATGACTATGACAGATTGGCTTAAGTCAATGAATCTAGTACAGTTCTGATTAGTTTCCAGAGATACACTTGGACTTAGCTCAGTAGAGTTTTCCACACAATAATCTTATAACCAAAATGTTATTTTCAACGCATTCACTAAAGGCCATTAAATTGAAAAAGAACAAATTCACAGGGAAATGGGACATTGAAAGATGACAACGGTTACTCTTCCTAAGTTCATGTCTGTAGCAGCTATTATAATGTACTTGTCAACATTCTCTGTCCCAGAGGCTAACAAAGAACCACTAAGTGTTACACTTGGGAGACCTCTAGCTTTTCTGAATTGTGAGCATCGTCATTCTCATCCTACAGTTCCTGACAAAGTGAAAGCAAGGCAGAAACAAAATGCAAAATAATGATTACAAAAATAGATTGAAAAATAACAGAACTTCAGTTACTACTAAGCAACTTCCAGAATGTGAGAAGAAATATGTTTTTAAAAGATTCAGTCATACCGACTTTAAATACAATTCAATATTCTTAACACAGGCTATACTTTCTGGGTACACACATATACACATTCTCTAAATTGTACATATTTAGATACGTATCAAAGGTGAAACATTTTTTTATGTATGCACGATTACACAATTCTGGCTTAATCTCTCCAAGTTTATGTGGTAAAAACTACCTAAGACACAATTCTTTCCATGACTTCAAAAAGCTAGTCTTGTCTCAGCAAAAGCCAGGACTGCTTATGGTCTACAATCTGAAACCCAGTTCTCTCCTGGCACTTTAACACTAGATCTGTCACCCTTTAACACCACAAAATCAATACTCTGGAATGTCATGGTTCTCTGATGGCCCACAAAGTCAAGGCATGATCAATTTCAACGTCCTTACTAGACAGAAATAGACTTAGACAAATAAAAAAAGATTTCATTCAAGTTAAATTCAATAAAACAAAGGAATAAAGGTAGAGAGAGGCAAAGTTGTTAGAATCCAGTCCAATGCATTTACACTGAAATCTAGATCTATTTTTAAACCCAACTAAACTTCACACTCAGCCAAAAGTTATGTATCAGAAATTAACACATGCTTAGAACTTGCTCCAATCCCCAGATTAAGAAATACTATCAATTAACTATGTGTGTGTATGTGCATCTCTGTTTCCTTCATTGCATTAGTTAATAAGCAGTAGGAAAAGGATGGTATCTGAGTTCTTTATTGTGTATCCCTAGAAAATGGGAAAATTTTCAGCTTCATGCTCAGTAAAAGCAGGACTCTTGTTTTTCTTGTTATAAACTATATATCATGTATCTAGAACAGACCATTTAGGGCTTACACAAAGTAAGCCCTTAAATATATTTAATTAGGGTATGAAAATCAATGCATACATTAGATATAATGTGGTACCTACACTCTCTTGAGGGCAAAAGCTTTCTCTTTCTCGTTCACAGCTGTATTTGTGTCTTCTACAGTGCCTAGCACATAACAGGTACTCAATGAGCACCTGCTGATTTGAATGAACAGAGAATGCCTCCTTTCCTACTAGTCACTTTCTAGCACTCAGTGGAATTGAAAGCATAGAGTGATGATTTCAAAAGGTTTTTTTTTTCCTGTAATAAATATATATTGTGGTTTTATTTTGCTCCTAAATTTTGACACATATAAACACAAAGACTTATTATTTAGTAACACTTAGAAAAGCCAAGCCTGCGAGTCAGGAGGCATGGAATGTACTTCAGGTTCACTAAATTGTCATGAAAATTTGTCTCTCCAGACTTCTCTAGTCGCATCCTCTAAGATGTAAAGGAGGGTATAAAGAGAATAGGATGGTCCTCGGGTTTACTTTTGAGAATATGTATGGATATACCCTCTTGGGTATTTTGGATACTGATCCAAAAGAAATCAATGAAAGGGACTCTACAGGTCAGAGAAAGCTGGAAAGCCCTCTTACTAAGAGAGTTAAAAGAAATTGTAGTTAGTTATTCAACTGAACAAAGAAAATACTGAAAATGTCCAAGTGAAGCAAGCCAGGATCGGGGGTCTGCCAGGCCTGTGGTACTGAGACCTGAGTTACTACTTCTAGTCCCACTAATGCAGACTAAGTTGGCTCATCCCTTGTCTTCCTATGCTACTAAAAAGAAAAACACACTCCCATCTAGCTTTCTTCTAGCAGAAGCTGTGTGACAGAATTCTGGCCAGTAAGATATAGAAAAGTACTCGTGGAGGGAACCTGTCAGGATAGAAATGAAAGGTGATCAAGGCAAGTTTCTCCTTTTCCTTTTTGGACTTCCTCCGTTTCCCTGCCTGAAACAGGGACAGCTTGGCAAAAGAGGCAGCAATCAATTTGGGACTATGAGAAGGAAACTGAAAGCTAAGGATAGTAGAGCAGGAAGATAGCAGTATCATGACTGTTCAGTAAAATGTGCTGACTGATGACTTCCTGAATCTTATTACAAGGGAAAAGTCAGCCCTTCATTGAACTATGGTTAATGTATTACTCACAGCTAAATGCATTATTAAGTGACATAGTCACTAAAGAAAAAAAAAAAAAAACAGAGAGGATTAGAAAAAAAATAAAAAAGAACATGAAAAAAATTAGAAAAAAAATATAATTGTAAGGGCCTTCATACTACTTTTAGATACCAGATACAGGGCTGTGGGTGACTTTGTTCTGATCAACTACCATGTTTCACCAACTTTTGTATCAATGACACTCTGCAGAAAGGAAGCAGCTTTTCAGAAGACATGAATATTAATTCTGGCTCTGTCACTTAATAACTCACTAAATTTTAGCAAGAGTTTCTTCAGTATGAAGTGGAATTCATAGCATTTACTTGATAGGGAGATCATTAGGATTAACAATACAAAGTGTGCAGAAACAATTTTTAAATGCACAGTGTTTTACCGGTAGCCATTTACATGAAATGACATAAGTAAAACACTTAAGTGTAGGTTCTGGAACACAGTAGATTCTCACTTATTATTATCACTCTTGTTATTATTGGACAGTGTCTATATTATCTTCTTTTCTAGAATACATTGTCAGAGAAGTAGACCTTGAGAATACCCCTCCTGCCTCATGACCCATGTCTCTGGCTCATGGTTAATTGGAAAAAAAAAATCCATTTTTAACCTCAGCAGAGTCAGAGTTTCTCTCTCTGGTATTTGAAATTGGCACCCAGAAAAACTACCAGTCTTCTAAGAAGATGGGAAGGTAGCATGCACATTCAGAAAGTATGGAGTTGTTGGCCATCGTTAACAATCAAGAGTAGAAAAAATAAAACAGATCATCTCCAATGCAGAGAGAGAAAGTGAACGCACAGAGGTAAGAGATGCACGATCAGGGAAATTTGAACCTCGAGTCCACTTCTGAAGATGAGGTTCTGTGTCCTCTTCATGCCGGCATAATATATCTTTAGCTAACATCTCTTACTGGCAAAGAGTTGCTAATTAAATAAGCACATTTGTTCTGGTGTTACTATTGAAATGTGTTACCAGGTCAGTTATAGAAAATCTGAACCTATGAAAAGTCACATGTAATTCCTTTCTGTTTCTACAATTTTATGTTTGCTCTATAATTTTGATTCCATAAAGAATTTTTTTAAAGAGACATACTCCAAAACAGAAACTATTTTCTGATTTAGATATGATTCCTGATGGCTGCAATTATTTAAAAAAAATGAAATTAGTTAAAATCCTGAAGCTATGAAATATTGTCTTGAAATTTTTAATCTGAGCATCTTCTTGCAAAATAAATCAGAGAAAATTCACATTTATATATACAATTTTCTACTTTCCTCTCCTGTGAATAGCAAACAGCCTAAGAAAATACAGATGTTAGGTACCAGAAAAATAGAACTGACCAATTTCTAAAACCTCTCTGACTATTCAGTAAATGGTAGGATCCTCTGAGTACATCATGGTACCCAAACTCTAGAATCAAAGTATGGGTTTTCTAAAGGTGGGTATAGCCAAATTGCTAAATGCTTTTGGATGGAGACCCAGAATGCGAGGGCTTATGTGTCCTGCCTTGTTTTGTTTTGTTGACAGTGAAGAAAAACTCTTGGGTTTCACTATAATCCTACTTTAACAGTAGTCATTTTTCAGATGTAGTACTGGTTAAATATGGTCAGTTTTCTGTTGCTAGGACAAAATTATAAATTTGTTCGAAATGAGAAGTACAGATTAAATATAAGAAATGTAGGGGAATATTTCCATCTGGTGACAATAAACAAGTCAAATAACACATGTGTCCTGTTTAAGACATTTGGATAACTTATTTTGTCAATGAAATATTAGCCACTGATGGAAAGAAGTTTTATGACATGAACTTCCCAGAACAGAGAAGACCCATATTTAGTGTGTTTACATTCACTTTAAATTGTCACAGCTTAGATCTAAGCCACCTGCTCACTTTTGTAATTCAGTGGCAAAAAATATAGTGATATAACATGTCTATACGCTTATACCTTGCATAGCTTCTTTAAAATAATCAATCTTGAAGTGTATACTGACTGTTTCTTAAAGACAAATAAAAGATAAACTATCTTTGTTTTTCCACCTCAAAATTTTGTTCATTATATAATTTCAGCAATAACCGATTGGATCTTGTGTTAATTATTAAATAAACCTTTTGTTCAATTTCCCAATTTTGTTCTTATGTGTTTAATAGAAATTTTCTTCTAATCTTCTAATCTATATTGATCTGAAGCACAGATTACAGCTGTAATTATAATTTCTGTGGTAGAAATTAGCATGATACAGATGCTATTAGTTTTTGTGGGGAAGATGAATCTATGAAGAAAGACAAGTAGAATACAATCTCACTGACCACCATTTTCCCATCTGAGTTTCATATTTCTCCTCCGATTTACTTCACCCCAATTTCCATAACAAACACATTGGGTAACAAGGCCAAGACAATCAGTGCTGTTTCTTATATGAAGTGGAAATCATAGCGTTTACTTGATGGGGAGATCGTTAGGATTAACAATACAAAGTGTGCAGAAACAATTTTTAAGTGCACAGTTTTACTGGTAGCCATTTACATGAAATGACCTAAGTAAAACACTTAAGTGTAGGTTCTGGAACACAGTAGATGCTCACTTATTATTATCACTCTTGTTATTATTGGACAGTGTCTGTCTATATTATCTTCTTTTCTAGAATATGTTGCCACAGAAGTAGACCCTGCGCATACCCCATAAGCCGTAAGCCAATCTCAGACCACATCCCATAAATAAGGAAATCTGCACAATACATGAAAACAATAATGATTTATTTCTTGAGAGAAGAGAAAACCTAATGGACTATTTCAAGCAAGGACAAGTGAAACTTGGTGCCTTTGCAGTATCTGTGGGATCTGCTTTTAGAACAGATACTCCTTGTTTGAAAAAAGCGGGAAAAAAAGCAGGAAATCTACAAGGGGAGGAAATCATTCATGGCTGCCTGTTCAGAACATTGTGTGCTTATGGCATCGTCCCTTCATTTTTCAACTCAGATTATCCACCAAGCCTGCTCCAGTGACCACTGTAAGTGCACTACTCTTCATATACTCTGCATAAATTCAATGGGTGTTCTGCACGATTGGACTCTTCAGGCTAAATTTCACTTGCATCATCAAGAATATAGCTGAAAATGCCCATTAATGGTGCAAAGTACAAATAATAACATTTCAGCTATAAAAAAAGCCCTTTACGGACTAGAAATATCACCTATGTAATCTATCCCTGACTCTGCAGGATGGCTCACTAGAATATGAACAATCAAAGCTATCCAAATAAATTCTTGAAAAATAAAGTCTGCATGAAAAGTGACCTCTTGGCTAAAGAGAAATACGTAAGATCAAAGTGAAGTAAAGAAAAAAAAATGCCACTTATATCTAAATCAGCTCATTTTGCAGTTACTAAACTTCAAAGCAAACAAAACTTGCAACGTGGTAGATCATATAATGAGTTCAGGTCCTCAAAATGGGACAAACAACATACAAAAGGACCCTAATAAGCATAAGAGAGTGTATCTTAAAACAGAAACATCTCAAAGTTAAGAATTAAAAAACAATAATGAACACAACGAAAGGGAAAAACACACCCACGGAGAAATTTCATTTTGAGTCGCGACCGGGGGGCAAGTCTTCAAGCCAGATCGAGGCTGATGAGACAAATATACGCATGCCAGGCAAACAGTGAAAAAAAGCCTTGAAAGAATATCAACACAGATGGGAACGAGATAGCTGACTTGCAGGAAACCATGCGGAGTGACAGCTCGGCAGTATCTCCACACCTGATCTGGCAGCAGAGCCTAAGGGGTGATGCTGCCGCCAAGTCAGCGGGGTCCTTAGGCAGATGTGTCTCCTCACTGGAGGCTGCGTGCAGGAAGTCCTGGTGCCTGCAAGCCTGTGACTCTGCAAGTGAGGTTTCAAAACTATATAAACATCAAACCTTGCTACTGGACTCGTTGATACCTAACTAGATGCAAATTCTATTTCTGTTTGGGAAAACCGATCAGAAAGGACATGTCTGCCAATAATTCCTATGGAAACATGCATTCGACCTGGATCCGTGCTGCTCAGGAGACTCAATTGCTTTAAATAATATATGGGAGTGGAAATAAAATCATCGCCAATATTAGATCCATTTGGTTGTGAAAAAAAATGACACAAAACAAAAACAACTGCATTTTTTTTAAGATTTTATTTATATATTTGACAGAGATCACAAGTAGGCAGAGAGGCAGGCAGAGAGAGAGGAGGAAGCAGGCTCCCTACTGAGCAGAGAGCCCAATGTGGGGCTCGATCCCAGGACCCTGGGATCATGACCTGAGCCGAAGGCAGAGGCTTTAATCCACTGAGCCACCCAGGCGCTCCAACAACTGCATTTTTTAAAGTTATCTGAAACTATCATCACCCCCTGAACATGACTTGCTCCTCAATACTTGATTTTTAAAATTTCATTTAAAAGGATGCTTTATTTTCAATTAGTTTTCACAGCAAATATCATCATATGTTGGTCTAAACTCGTTGTGTTGCTAAACATAAGTACCTCTAAGAGAGGTTTCTAGGTGCTTTTAAAGATACAAAGAGCAGAATAACAGAAATTGAAAATCAAGTCATGGGTAGGATGGAAAATGTATATATAACCCACCAGCATCTGGTTAAATATATTCATTGACATCGTAAAAAGCAAAATAGTGTCTGTAAAACACTTTTCCCTTACTTGAAAACTTCCTTCTCTGAAACTTTCACTTAGTTACAGTATTTATTGAGCCCAATTTCCTGCTTTAGTATGACTGAATTGCAGGGAGTTAATCTCAGATTCAAGCTGACTGAGGTCTTCCTGTTCATATCTCCTTTGCAAATGGAGCTTCCCCGGGAAGCTGAAAAAGAACCAAATGTTTCACAGCTGAGGCTGTTAACCTGACCTTCTTTTGGTGAAAAAATTTTATTTTATTTTTTATTTTATTTTATTTTTTTAAGGTCTGGCATTTCCAGTATTTAACAAATGAAAGATGAAGATGTAAATATACAACTTGTAATAGCCAGTAAATTAGTAAATGTATATTCAGTTGTGGAATGAAACAATAAATTCAGAAACCAAGTAAGACAGAACTGCTAGATCTTTAATAGCTCGTCATTTGATTGAAGCATGCCATTAGATTTATTGTAATGGCAGCCACATATTAATACCTATTAAGAATAACCTATCCAAAAATAAGGTAAAATTTTACTACTTTTTTCATTATCCCATCTAGTCTTTCTTATTTTGAATATGATATTGCCAAGGTACTATTATTAGTAGCCATCTCCAACAAAGCCGAAGTAAGTATCAGTTTCGACTGATGAAACCAATAAGAATGAAGGACTGGCGGTGAGTTACCCAAATCCGAATTTTACCAGCTCCTTTAATGGTTTCAGTGTATTATAGCTTGAATTTTCCTTTCTGCTGATGTTTCTTTCAGTAGCTGGGCAATAAGAAGATTTTTTGAGAAGTTTAATTTTCTCCAGTTTCCAGTTCAGTGTTCTAAGTTGCACGATAAATAATGAATTCTGTCTTACTAGTAAGATCTGACTTTGCTGTTTTACCTAAATTCTAAAACCCCTTTTCACTCAGTGCCTCTGGGAGACTAAGGGTTTCCTGACTGTTGGCAGAGCTGCTAAAGATCTGTAGCTCCAATGAAAGGAAGATTTTCATCAGAGTCTGACTTTTTTACCAACAAACCTTCACAGTTCTTGTTACCATCTCTTTTCCTTTTAAAAATGTACCTTGGACTTCTGGAATCAAAAGCTTTTAGATTGGCTGGAATATCCAATAGACACCACCCTGTGCTGTGAAGTTACCCGTTCAGTATTTTCTCAGAGGCAAGTTTGCCACTTGATAAATCATTAGCATCACTTCCTGTAGCACTGAAGTTTTCCCTAGGGGTTCCTACTAACTAAGGGCTAATCACCCGTGTTTTTATTTAGCTCTTGAGTTCCGATTAGATCACAGTTTAAAGTGGATAACGGCAGTCTGCTAATTCTTACCTGACAACATAGTGAACAAAGACTACATATTCAGGAAGTATATTTTATCTTCCTTTTTAACAAATCTATACCTTGCTATTGTATCATTAAATGTGAAACCATGCTGAGTTTAGCTGTTCAGGGAAAAGATACTAAAAAGATTTCAGTGGCCATATGTTATTACTGTGGGAATTCCTACTGGCTAAGCTATTAACAGTCCACTACTAATTTTAAAACTTGAGATGGCATTATAAAAATGCATCAGAAACAGGTTTATGTCAATAACAATACATTATAGGTCAACAAACATTTAAAAATAATTTATCAAATATTTGCTTTTATTAAACATTGTCATAAACATTTCTTTCCCACTTATAAATCCATCCTTTAAAATCTTTTTAGTAGTGCATTTTTATACATGTTTGTAAATGGAAATAGAATTCTACTGATTAATTCTGAACTATTTTGATTTGAAGAGAATGTGATAAAATGGCAATAACTATAATACAAATAAATCAGACATAACATTCTGATGCTTTCCTTTGGGTACTGTTTATCAAAAACACTACTAAAATATGGAAGACATTTTCTGCTTGCTTTTTTTCTCTATAAAAGGTTTGCATATATATATACTATATATATATAATTTGTCCTCTGAGATTTTATATAATACAATACTTCTACAACTAACACACATTATTATATGATACAGGAGTGTCTCAGTAGAGTGGATTTCAAAACATGTGTTTGCCCTCCACACTCTAATGCAGTTATCATATAATTAAAATTCCAAATTATGTATTGTCATTTAGCACATCACCACTCTTGTTAGATCAAATCATTTTTGCAAGTGAATTCTTACAAAAGAAAAAAAATAGCAACCAAAATTTGAATTTTAGTTGCCTGTTTTAAAACTTTATATAAATATGCTGAAATTTCTGATAGCTGTAGTATTAGATCAAACATAAAACACAGGAACATTTTGTAATTAAGGGGGGATCATTAAAATTAATTCCTTTTTTTTTTTTTTCCTACATGTAAAGAGAAAGATCCCATTTGTATCAAGTCCCCAGCTACTCTTTCTGGTGACGTCTTTTCCAAGCCCACTAGTGTCTTTTAACAGGTGTCATTTGTTTCTCTTCTCTGTCTCAAAGGAGTTTGGCTCCTCCCCACTCCCTTCCAATTATAAATATGCAGGTTGGATAACTGATCTACCCCACTGACTGACGCACGGACTAAATGGAACAGACTATCTTCTAGTAAACCACGAACAACAGGTGGGAGAGGAAGTGCTAATTAATCAAGCATACAATATATGTAGTCATTATTGACTCAAATCCTTGGATACCTTTTTCAACTCTCTCATCTATTAAAACACCCCCATCCTCTTACCCACCTGCACACCTCACACTTTCATCAAAAAACACAGTAAAGGGATTTAGAACTGCATAGAATTTTTAAATAAAATACATGTGCACATATACATATATAACTGACTTCTTCCCCCTTGGCATCCTAGATTTTATAATTGGGTCCTCAATTTTAAACAACTGTAGAGTCTAGATAATATAATTGTGATCATAAATAAAAGAACAGTGTATTCCCTTGGTATACAAATAGAGTGTTTGTTTGTTCCAAAGTCTGCTAGAAGGACAAGAGAAGCCCATTAAAACACAAAATCGGAAAGAGCAGAACCATGTAGGGGATGTTCTTAAGGTTACCTGAAGTTACTGGCGGTTACGGAGACCTAAAGATAACTTTCAGAATGCAAATAAATAAATAATAAATAAATAAATAGTATTTCAGAATATCAAGAATGATAGAGAAAAATCTCTGAGACAACTGATAGCCTCTATTCCGGGCCAGAATAGAGGCTTATTATGTATAAATCCATCCATCAGATGGCATTGGTAAGAGGCCATTCGCTCTTCAATTTTAAAATGGCAAAGTGGGGTTTGAATATCAAGGTAGAAGGCCTTTTCAAGTTGGTTATCCAATACCATGATGTCAAGTTTATCATTCCAGATAGTCTGCAGGAACAAAATGCAGGAAAGGAGACGCCGTAATTCATAAACACCACTTTGCTGTGCTTCTCACTTGGACTTAGGTACTTGGATGCAATTCAAGTGTCTGCCGACTATTCTTCATTTCCTTAAGTGACCTCTTCTTAATTACAAAAGAAATTCCTTGAGCTGATCATACATGCAAGAGTACAAGTGAAATAAAAGACCAAACATTCAATCAGGTCAACTGTGGGCATTTAAGTAGAATTAGGACTATAGTCTTTGTCTCACATTCGATAAAAATGTGATGAAACCTAAGGCCAATACTTGGGGTTAACATATTTCATTCACATACTTCATTACTTTCCATGTCATGTAAAGATCTAACAGTAACATTTACTTTTGCATCTTTAAAAGATCTTCAGTCACCAAGGGATTGGGCATTCTTGCATAGTTAAATATGGTAGGGTAAATTATAAACGCTTTATGATACCAAATTCTTGAGCCATTACTTAAGATTAGATTTAAGGATGGCTTACTGATGCTCATGAAAGTTAAGTCTATATAGTGACATGGCTGTTACTATACAGACATACTCTTAACTATTTTGGTTGAAAATTTTCCAAAGTGTGTTCCATACTGACCTGAATTCTTTCAGGATATATGAAGAATCCATGATCATTATAAATCCTAACTAAACAACCTGCCTTAGTTTGATCACACATCAGCAAACTATGTATATCTTTACTTTCTGGGCCCAGATGAAGATTCCCTATTGGATACCGTATATTTTCTTTCCATTTGAGTATCCTTTACTACTGATATCACAATACATGTATGTATTACTAATGTCTTTTCATTTGGATTCTGTTTGGCTGCTTTAACTAAGTTAGGAAGAGGAAAATAAGTAAGCATATCTGGTACAAGCATGGATTCAACAAGTAGTTTCCAAGTGAGGACTTGGAAGTGAATTGCATGAGGTTTCCCAAGTACATTTAATAGCACCTACTTTTAATTACTTGGTTTTCCTTCTTGCATTTTTCTGAAGTTTCATTTGTATTCCAAATAGTAAAGGGTATACAGTGAATTTATGTTTAAAATGTATAAATTTGGGGCGCCTGGGTGGCTCAGATGGTTAAGCATCTGGCTTTGGCTTCAGGTCATGATCCCAGGTCCTGGGATCAAGCTCCATATCAGGCTCTCTACTCAGCGGAGTTCGTGCTTCACCCTCTCCCTCTGCTGCTTCCCCTGTTTGTGCTTTCGCTCTTTCTGTCAAATAAATACATAAAATCTTAAAAGAAATAAAAATAAGATGCATAAATTTGCCAAAATGCAAGTAAGTATTTGTAGTAAAGCAGGAAGAAACTCAGCGCACAAGTAGGAGGTGAGCAGCATACTCTTTCTTTTTCTCTTTCCAAATGGCAGCTTAGGAAAATGAGACCCTATTTCATCACTAATGAAAAGGGATTTGAGAAATACCAGGATCAAAAACAAAACTGATCCTGAAATCCCAGGCTAACAGAGTACTCTGGGATTATACTTCCTACTTCTGACTAGACAGCTATACCCATGAGGTTAACAGCTGCACTTGATGTAACAAACACTGATTTATTGACTTGGGTAACAAATGGAGCCTCAACATTAAGAAAGCTTTCTAAGCCTCCACATTCGTATTATATATGAGTAGATGATTTTATACGAACAATTTAAGAAAGCCATTGATATTCATTGAATTGTCTACATAGGAGAGATCCTCATGAAGAATCATCTGGAAAAATGTATAACTCTAGTTTGTCTTCCTCTATATTGGTATGTTTCTAAGAAATCTCACTCATTTGACCAATGATAATAAGGATTAGAACATGAAAATTTTAAAGTGATATACCCATTTAGACCCAATATAATATATTAAAATTGCTGGTTGCCAATTATCTATGCCGTTCTCATTAGGGTAAGTTTGGAACATTATGATTGTATGTAGATTCATTCTAATGATAAACAAGTATCGATCTAGGAGGTTGATTCTGCTTAAAATGACTGAGAGAAATAACGTGTTTGTTTGACTGTATTTATTTTAATTTCACATTTTACAACTGGTTTTAAATGTTCAAAGTACTTGATGCCTTAATCTGACAATCTAATGTAATCCAGTCCAAGACAGTAATAATAGAAGACTAATGTTTTCCATTTAAGATAATATTTTCTTTGGTCTTTGAAAGTCCTCGAGGGGTAAACTATTTTAATTTAATAGCTGCAATTGATCTTCAAATATTCAGCAATATTAAAAGCAAAGAGAGCCTTTTTTTTTTTTTTTTTTAATCAACCAAGTTGGAACTAAAATAAATGAAGATGTTCATAACATGAGTTCAGGGAGCAAGGGAAAAGAAGAGTAAATAACTTTTGACAAATAAACTTCTTTGAACAAACGATGATAGGATGCTGCCCTTTAAAAGAAGCTGTAGCTCTTATGGTTTTATTACACATCAGCTCAGTCTAGTTATTTATTTGCTCATTCATACACTTAAGATAAGAATAATAGTCAGTAAATGGCCTTTGATTATGACGTTTATTGATTAAAATGTTTCCTGTTGTCCCAGAAGAAAAAAAAGCACTCATCTTAAAAAATATGAAATTCTTAAGAAAAAGCCACTCATGTGAAGTTTTGGCATTTTCATTATACACGGTTTTTATGTCTTGTATGTTTCTCTCTCTGTTTTGTAAGTTCTCCCTACCATCCCATGGCCAGGATGCTTATTCCAATTCTGGGAGGTTAAGGGACACAAAATATTAATATAGAACTGTAATCCAGTTACCTCTGAAATCTATTTATGATACATGTACACTACAGAATCTCTTGAACACATGTGTCTAAGAGCTTCATATTAGAAAAAAGCCTGCTTTCAGTTAATTGTGTAAGAAGTCAGCATAGTGTGAAAGAGCACTGGTTACCAAGTGTGCTCCGAGATCATGTCAAACTGGTTCTGTCTCTTACTTGATTCACCATTTTGGACATAAACCTTGGAAGCCCAAGTGTTTTCTCCTACCGAAGAGGTAAAAGAGAATACCTATCTCCACTTTCCTGTTGCACGAATTTTATAATATGATGCATCTTAAGAACTTAGCGCAGACCACATGATAAGTGCAAAATCAAGCATATGCTTATTTAGCATCACAAACTTATTTACTAGATTTGAAAGCAATTCTCTGAAGTTGTCCAATATGGCAGTCATTAGCTCCATGTGGTTACTGAAGCAATGAAGCTCATCTGAAATGAGATGAGGCACCGTCTTTGTAAAATACACACCATTTTTTGGTAAAAATGAAGTCTCTGAAGACTTCATTTTTACCAAAAGCGTGGAAAATACCTCATTAATAATTTTGTATGGATTAAATACTGAATGATAATATTTGATATAGGGGTCTGAATTAAACATAAAATTAATTTCATCTGTTTCCTTTTTACTGTATCAATGTGGCTAGTAAAAAATATAAAATTACATGTTTGGTTTGCATTCTGTTTATATTGGACAAAGCTGCTCTTCTTAGGTATTTTCCATAACAGTGACCCAGGGTACCTATTTTTTTTTTTTTTTAACGTACACATCTGGCCCATCCCTGAAGTGCACCAAAATGGAACTGCACTTCCTAAAAGCTCTCCAGTAAATCTCTCACAGACAAAAATTTGAAAACCATTTCCCGAGGTTTTCACACATTGGATATTGCCACAATCCAGTGTCATCTAAGACCTATCTAAAAGTCCTGAAAGATTTGACTGTTCTTGGGGTGCCTGGGTGGCTCAGTGGGTTAAAGCCTCTGCCTTTGGCTCAGGTCATGATCTCAGGGTCCTGGGATCGGGCTCTCTGTTCAGCAGGGAGCCTGCTTCCTCCTTTCTTTCTCTCCCTCTCTCTGCCTGCATAACTGTGATCTCTGTCTGTCAAATAAATAAATAAAATCTTAAAGAAAAAAAGATTTGACTGTTCCTACTTAATGTCTAATGAGTTTGGAGTAAGATACAAGTAATAGGTGTCTATTAAGTAAACAGCAGTTCCTCTAAGCAAGCACCCAATGAAACAGTCAGGATTAAGGGGAACTTGCAGACGTCTTGTTTCACAACAAGAGTTGAAGTATGTGGGTCTTTCTTAATGTAGAGTACAAACAGATACGAACAGAACTATAAAGAGGATGTCTGGGAAGAGGGCACTCCATGATCTGTTTCTGTACAAGACACACGGCTGAGCTGGAAAAGGAGGTAAGAAGAGTCAAAACAAAAGGATGTTTTATGAGTTGTGGTTCTTACATGTGCTTGGTTGGGAGGGCTTGTCAGTGTCATTGCCCTTTGAGGAATATCGTAGTATAGTGAGGTCTTTTAGAAGTTCATCTAATTAAGAATAAAAAAAAAAAAGTTTACAGCCAAAAAATTAATATATTAAACTTGTTCAAAATCATATGACAAACATATGTGACGATGAAGAAAAAAGGTCTCAATTTTTCCATTAATATTATAATTAAGGTTCACTCGTTTATTCAGTTTGTGTGTTTTATTCTCTCATGTGTCAGAACCAGTGAAGAAGTGATAACAGGCAGCAGAAGTATAAGCAAAATGTATGGAAGAAAAATAAAAATTTTAGAAAAAACACATGCATTATTTTTCCAGTAAATTTTTTAAGATACCATTAGTATTTTATTTTAGATATGGAACGGCTCAGTCTAATTCCAGATGCTATCAGAACCACCTGCCATCAACAAAAAGAGAAACAATCACTGACCAAGAGAGAAGCCAGCACATTCTCTCTGATACAGTCTAACAGTAGCCAACAACTTCTTAGATCCTTAGAAAGTGGTGAGAAGACTGGAAATAAGGGAATAAGACTCCTGGGAGAAAAGAAGAGTCACAACTCCCAGCAGGCTATGCTAGTAGAGGGAAGGAGAAGGGATAGACGGAAGGATGCTAACATTGGCACTTTTCTTGGTCAGTAGAAGACCCCACCCCCATTTCTCTGTTCTTCCTCTTTAATGTCCCACCATTTCAGTATGACCTGTAAGACAAACATTATGGGAGGAATTTTGGCAAAGGCAGAGCCACAGATATGTAGAAATGCTGGGGAATGCTGACCTTGAGAAGGAAACAATGGAAACTGAAGCTTAACTATCATACTTCTTGAGTTTTGTTTTGTTTTGTTTTGTTTTTCTTTTTGGTATTTATATACATATACTGTGACCATCTATTTCTTCTGTAGAGAGGTGATGCTAATGTTTTTTTGAGGGAAGAGTTTAATGAAATTTTAGGCCTAGGTTTCATTATGGGGAAATTAGAGAATGGGGATTAAACCAAGGGAAATACAACCCTAACCTTTTGAGCCACTTTCTGATCCAAAAATAATATGTAGGATAGATCTGTTCTTAGAATGCTGATTTAGGGGCAGCTGGCTAGCTCAGTCAGTAGAGGGTGCAACTCTTGATCTCAGAGTTGTAGGTCTGAGCCCCATGCTAAATGTAGAGATTACTTAAAATTAAAATCTTTAAAAAAAGAATGCAGATTTATGTACAGATACAATAATTATACTTTCTTAAATAATCTAGCATTTACTCATTACCTCATGTAAAGATGTTTCATTTAAATTAGATCATACCTTTTTAGAAAATCACCTGAAATGTATTCTTTCTATGTATATGTATTTACATGTACATACAAGTATATTTTATATATTTTAATGCATTTAATTATATTTCAATAAAATTAGAGTTAAGATACTAAAAAAATTTTACAGTTCATTTTTTTCTCTTCACATAAAGATAAACCTCCAGTACCTAATAATTTCACAGTCAAGTTCTATCTTTTTACTCTTCCTAGAAAACAGGAGCTTTATCTTTCTCTATAGAACACAGATTAGCATAAAGTAGGCTGTTTGATTGGATATCTTTTGTCTTTCAAAGAACCTTTACTTTCAGAATTTCCTAAAAGCTGATCCATCTATTCTAGGAAACTCCGTATCCTCGGTTTTATCATAAAAATGTATGACCTCAAAGTAACTATAAAATTGCAACAAGGAATAAGGATAGAGAATAAATGGAATGATTTCTGTACCTATCCATAAAGAAGAATGCTGACATCCTTGATATGATCACCTTAAAAGCTTCTGCCAAAAAGAAATAAAGCAAAAGGAAAGCAACACAGATACAAAAAAATTATCAGAATGTGCTAGAGTTTCTAAGATATGTATCTATTAAACTAATTAGAATAACTGCACCTGTAACTTCTCAGATAGCATACTCTCTTCTCAGCAAGTTAAACAGCATATAAAGGAGCAATGACCAATTCATAGCTGCTAAGTTGTCCCAGTGCAATGCCACACACTCCCAGCCACGTTTTCCTCCCTTCCTATCCCATAGAAGCAGACAGGTGCATTTATCTTCTCTGCCCTTTACTACACACACACATGACATGCGATTGCAGATGGAGATATGGTTTTTATCTTTGTGAATATTGGCTTTCTTCAAATATATATGTGTGGAGATAATAACCACAATATCAAGAGCCTTCAAGGCAATTTTCACAACCAGTGTTACAAAGTTACCAGAAGTAACAGCTCATAATGGCACTGTAAGATAAATGTTTAAAATTCTTATAAGGTATTCCATTTGTCTGGCCATCTTCCAGTGGCTTCCTCGGTGCTCAGAGTAAAACCATCAAACCTTTGGTTCTCTCTGAACTTATCTGTAATACTGTTCTCCACCCGCACTCTGCCACTTCCTCTTGTATTTCCTATTATTGTGGTCTCTGGTACTATACCTCAAGTATCCTATGCATGTTTGTAAACTACCCTTGACGCTCCCTCTTCTGGAGAAATCACCTTCCCAAATGGTTTTTCTCTTTTCTACTTTAGGTCTTTCTCAAGTATGACTTTCTTTTTTAAGGCCTTCATTGACTGTTATACTGAAAATAGCACCTCCCTCACTGTCCCCTGGCATTTCTCATCTCTTATGTCTGCTTTTTTTTTTTTATGCTACTTGCACCATCTAGTTATATACTTTATTTACTCACATCTTATTAATTGCCTGCATCCCACTATTAGAATGTAAGTTGCAATGTGATAGCAGTGATTTTTATCAGTGCTTGATTTGCCATATCTCTGTGCCTTGAGTGCTGCCTGGCACAAAGCATGTTAAATGTGTATTAAATGAAAATGTGTTGTTTGCACTCATTTGTTTGATCACACAAGCCATTCTACAGGCTTTCATTCAGAGCCTACTATGTGGAGAACACTGTGTAGTCGATAATAAATTAGATATAGGGGCACCGGGGTGGCTCAGTAGGTTGAAGCCTCTGCCTTTGGCTCAGGTCATGATCCGAGAGTCCTGGGATAGAGCCCCACATCAGGTTCTCTGCTCAGCAGCGAGCCTGCTTCCTCCTCTCTCTCTGCCTGCTTCTCTGCCTACTTGTGATCTCTCTCTCTGTCAAATAAATAAATAAAATCTTTTAAAAAGTTAGATATAATTCTTTTTCCTGCAAAGGTCACGTTATTGTGGGAATAGGCATATAAGAAGTTAATTACAAAGCAAAGTGATTAGTGTATGTTGAATAAAGACCAAAAGAAGAACAACTCATGAAGTGTGGGAGGCAGGGATAGCATTGCATAGGAATTGACATTTGAGCTGAGTCACTGAGTCATGAAATGTAAGCGTTTCTGAGAAGTAGAAAAGGATCAAAGAACATTGTAGACAGAGAAAAAGCAATGTATCAAGGTGTGGAGCTGATAAAAGGAAAGTAGGACAGGGGCACCTAGGTGGCACAGTTGGTGAAGTAACTGTCTCTTGGTTTGGGCTCAGGTCATGATTTCAGGATCATGAGATCCAGGCTCTCCTCAGGCTTGGTGCTCAGCACTGAGTCTGCTTGAGATTCTCTCTCACTCTCCCTCTCTGTTCCTCCCACTAATGCTGTCTCTCTCTCTCTCTAATAAATAAGTATATCTTTAAAAAGGGAGTGGGGTAGGACAAGTAGCAAATAGCAAGTAGTTTAGTGTGGTCAGAGCAGAGAGTACTTGGGAAATAAATCAAGAAACATAGATGGTTTAATTCATTCGCTAAAAATCCTTTTGCTCTGCTCGTTAGTATTCACTTTATCCCATGGATCCTACTAGAGGATTTTACACAGAGGAGCTACCTAAGTGATCTAGAAGGCAAGATCTGTTTTTTTGGAATGATCACTCTGAAGGCAGCGTCATGAAAGCTGGATCGTCTGTGGATAGAAGCCAGAAAGAGGAGCAGAGGTGATGTTCTTGTAAAAGGGAGATAATGAGTTCAATTTTGCACATTTTACACAGAGACCTGAGGGACAGAAAAACAGAAACCGATTCTCATTTGAAAACAGCTTTTCTGGTAGGTAGTGACTTCTAAAATAAAGAATGTAACCCTTGATAGAAGCTTTGGGGACAAAGCATGAAAGGAGTGAGAAAGATTGGGAAATGTTCAGGGACATCAGGGTGCACTTAGTATGTAGTGACAGTTGTTATTGTAAGCTCTAGGGGTAGGACTTTATGAAAAACTGTGGTCTGGCAAAGTTAAAGGTACCAACTTCTCAGGCAGAGGTGGCTTAATAAGAACAGTTGTAGGAAGGCAGTTAGGGCATAAAGCAGAGAGCAAGCTGACACCTGAAAGAAAAAAAAAGGAATATAGTGTGTTAAAGATTCTATTTTATGAATAGAGGGATATGAAGGTGCTGATACTATTTGAGATGCTATACATCTGGTCCCATTTGTAAGTAAAGGAAAAAGAACTAATGGGGAGAGAAAGGGTGAATAATTCAGAGAATGCTTAATGAAGCAATACTGGAAGGATACTGGAGGGGAATAGAGGGGTGACATCACATACATGGATAAAGACTTTAGCCTTAGGACATTTTTTTTTTGAGGCAACCTGATACAGGGACATAAAAGGTAAGAAGAGGTTGTAATCCTTTGGGGGTTCTGCATAAGGTCATGGTTAAAATCAAGGTCTCTGGCCTCACATACTCTAGGTTCAAGTTCCATTTTTACCACTTACTTTATATGACATTGACAAGTTACTGAACTCCATGCCCCTCCCTCAGTCTCCTCATCTACTCAGAGGGGGTGCTAAGGACTCGTTACTCATCGGGCTGTTAGGAAGAACCCATGAGTCAGTGCCCTCCTTGTAAAGCTCTTAAGAAAGCACATGGCACTACTTCCTTACTATGTAAGTATCTGTTGAGAAATATCTTTTTTTTTTTTTTAAAGATTTTATTTATTTATTTGACAGACAGAGATCACAAGTAGGCAGAGAGGCAGGCAGAGAGAGAGGAAGGGAAGCAGGCTCCCTGCTGAGCAGAGAGCCCGATGTGGGACTCGATCCCAGGACTCTGAGATCATGACCTGAGCCGAAGGCAGCGGCTTAACCCACTGAGCCACCCAGGCGCCCAATGTTGAGAAATATCTTGGGAGCACAAAGGTGTTTCATAGGTTCAGGCCTAGAAGCTTGTCTTTTTCCTGTGAGGAGCAGTGAGGCAGGAATGTGGGGAGGGGAAAGCAGCACTTAGGGTCTAACAAGAAACTTATATATAGGAGGCTTTAATGTGTAAATTTCTCTCACTATAAATAATTATAGAGAGAACCAAAGGTGCCATCACCTCCAGCCACCAGCAACAGTTGGGGAGAGAATAGTGGCTTGGTATTAAATTAATAAAAATAAATTTTACTTTACACACATACACACAGAGCTTTCAGACTCTCGCCAGTTTAAAAATAGAGATGCATCTGTAATTATAAACACTTGGGTTGTTTTAACTTCTACGATCAAGTGAGTTTGAGCTTTCCTGCCCCATGGTTATTACAGATGAGTACAAATACTATGACTTGCCATGTGAGGCCAGTCACTAATTTTAAACAGAGAGAAGCTCTGAAGTCAGAGTCCTGGGCCTCCCACTGGGTTCTATTCCATATTAACTAAATGACCTTAGGCAAGTTAGTAAATGTTGAGCCTCAGGTTTTTCCACCTGAGAAAATGGCATAAAAAAATTCCAACAGCACCATAAAAATAAGATGACCCACTCAGCCTAAACACACTTGGCATTGTGTCTGGTATATAATAGATCCTTCATTGATGTGGGTTTTCTTAAACCATCGTTATAAATAAAATTGTTGAAGCCATCTGAAGATCACCAAACAATTACGGACATTCATCAGAAATCCTGACCACCCATCTACTTGTTATACCGTACAATTAGATAATGTCCAAAAAAATACATATAGGGCTTCTAAAAGGTTGGCTTAAAATATTTAAATACCAAATCAAATCAGAGATAAAATACTGAAATCCTTTAAAAGGGTATCTGTATGTCATATGAAAAATGATGAATCTCTTTAAATGTCTTACATACTTCCCTGAATAGTATTATCTTGTGACCTTCATTTTTTTTACAGTAATAAAAGTACCTTGATCCTGACAAGATTTATTGTTTCCAACTAATATCTCCTGCATTGGGTGTGAATTTCATTCCCATTAACACCTTACAATTTAGGACTTTTAATTCATATCTTTTGCAAGCATAAAATACCTTGGACCCTACACAATCTAAAGTAAATCAATATATCATGTTTTCTGCAGAAGAAAGGGAAAATAATAAAGTGATACATCTCCACTCACATTGCTGGGGCTACTTGAATATGACAACCTCCTTCCTTTTCACTTAATAAATGGCTAGGGAATGCTTAGTCGCTTGCCTGATAGGGAGTTAAACTTATTTCAGGATGTGTCCTAATGAGTCATGGTAAAGGCTAATAGTAACCCCTTCTGCTACTGCCTCCCCTGTCTACCCAGTATTTGCAGCAAATCTTGATGGTTTTCAGGAATTCAAAAGAGTTAACACCTTGAGGAGATTTAAATTTAAGTTAACACTGACTGGCCCAACCTGACTGATTTCACAAGCCTGTGTGTAGAGATTCAATGTAGCTCATGGAAATGTATTCAGAAATAGAGTACTATTATGTTTAGTAGTTTCTATTATCAAAAACACTTTTAGAAGAAATCAAGGTTTCTATCAGTAAATTTCATAAGAGTCAAATTTAATTCAGACCTTATTTTGAATTCTAGATGTGATTTATCTTTTCCAATACCATTCCTTATTTACAGGTTCGATTAAGTCAGAACGTACTGGTGGTCACTCCTTTGGGAAGAATACTTGGAAGAGGCTACTTCACAATTAAAAAAAAAAAATCACATGTGGGATATTTTTAAGTCTTCGTTCTAGATTAGAATATAAGGAATGAGCCCCAAGGAGTGTAGATGTTTAATAAGTATTTGTTGAATAATAGAAGAATCCATTTGTCTTCTAACAGAGCTTAAAAAGGTCATTGCCAAGGAAGCCAAGCTCAAACTTAGCCTGAGCCCTGGGTTAAAAATCCAGATGTCCCATGACACATAGAACGTCTCCTTGCATGGTGTGCTGCTGTTCGTCTCCCCTATACTGTCTGCCTGAAAAAAAGTGCCTCCGTCTGCGTACATCGCACTTTCACACCTTAACTTAGCAAAATTTGTAATTTATGTGAAAACATACTTCTTATAGGATTCTCTCTCACGTAACCATATTACCGCTCAGGAAAATATGCTGTTCACAGATTATAGCAACTGCGTATAAACTGAGGGACTTTCCTTCTGTTGCCTTATCAATAAAAGAAAAGAGTTATAAAGGTTATTTCTCTCTTTACAGTTAAAGATACTTGAAAAGAAATGAGATATGTACCAGAAATAAAAAGAATCTGTATGGAAGAGTTAAGAGAAATGCCCTGACCTTGTCTTTTATAGTGTCCATTATTGTTTATAATGACTTAAAGAGTTGCTGAGGCATGATGCTGACATTTATGGTGTTTTGTCTTCCATACCAGCCAGCTAAGAACTCTTCCACTTTCATTAAAACGTTTTAATCAAAGATTCCTGGAATCTAAACACTTCTTACTCCTTTCAGAACTTCCCAAAATCCATGACACCAAGTTCAGATGCCCCCATTCTGAAGTCCTAATATTTTCCACTGACTTAACGGTAATACATCATTGACCTACCCCTTGAAGAATAAATTATCATTTATTTAAATATCAACAGAGTATGTGGGAACAAACATACTCTTTTAAATTCACAAAATCTGTCCCGCTCATTTCCAGGTATTTTCCCCTCCAAAGAAAAAAGCAAAAGGTAAGAAGAAAACAAGAGACTAGTTTTAAAAGCATCTGGACCAAAGTTTTGCAGCCACCAGGAATCGCCAAGATTCTGACTTTCACTGAAGGACAACAACTAAGGAAGGTTTGCAAAAAGTGTCAAGAGCAAAGGAGGAGGTCACATCTTCTAATATTTATTTGGATTTTTAACATTCCTCACTTTCAGATCAAAAGATAGTTTTGAGCGTTTGTTATTTTGAGAAGTGGACATATTGAAGCTAACTACTCAATTACAATGACTTTTTTTTTTTTTCATTCAAATTTCAGGTTCCAAACTGAAAAGGAGAAAGCAGACAGTTGCTGTTGTGCCCTCCCTCCAGGCATAAACTCATGGTTTTGAGATGTGTTAAAAAAAAAAAAAAATCGATGGCTCTGCTCTATCAAGCCAAGAAGGCCAACCAATATTGAAATCAAGGTAAAGAAGGAAGCTGGAGAAGAGTGGAAGAGGAGGAACTACCTTAACATCCTCTTTGTAGTCAAAGACAATCCTGTTACTTATTTCAGTTTCCTCTCTAACATAAATTATAAACAAACCATATTCTGCCCTCAAAAACCTAGATGGCCACAGGTTTATTATTTTAAAACAATGAAAAATTCCTTTATAAAAATGGTACTGGGGGCGGTACCTGGGTGGCTCAGTCAGTTGAGTGCCTGCCTTCAGCTCAGGTCATGATCTCAGGGGTCCTGGGATCGAGTCCCACATCAGGCTCCCTGCTTAGCAGGGAGTCTGTTTCTCCCACTCATTCTCCCTCTGTGCTCTCCCCTTGCAAATCTTTAAAATAATAAATAAATAAATAAATAAAGTAGTGGGAAAGAAGAAAACAACATGACAAGAATGTATTCCTCAAATTGCCCTCCCCCTCCATATTTGCTCTGGCAAATGAGAGATATACAAGTATGCATCCAGTGGAAAACAAACAAACAAAAATGTATCCTGCTATCTGAAGATACTTTTATTTTATTTTTTATTATTATTATTAACAAGTAATGTATTATTTGCTTCAGGGGTACAGGTCTGTGAATCATCAGTCTTACGCAATTCACAGCACTCACCATAGCACATACCCTCCCCAATGTCCATACTTTCTAAATGGAAACCCCTTCAAAATCTAATTATCTGGCTGAAAGTAAAGTCTATAATGTCAACACAAAACATTATTTTTTTAAGATTTTATTTACTTATAAAAGAGAGAGAGTGCATGTATGCGTGGGGGAGGGGCAGGCAGAGAGAGAGAGAGAGAGAGAGAAATCTTAAGCAGACTCTGCACTGAGCATGGAGCACGACATGGGGCTGGATCTCAGGACCCCGAGTCATGACCAGAGCCAAAATCAAAAGTCTGATGGTATCCCCAAAGTTATCTCACTAAACCACCCAGGAGTCCCAGAAAAAAACATTGTTTAGCACCAACAAAGCAGGGTGCTTAGTGCCTTGGGGGACACAATGATTGATAAATTTTATACAGACCAAAAAACCAGATAGGTATTCATATGTAAAAACCATCAAATTTAGGAGTATCCACATTATATAAAACTCAGGTTCTAATTTGATAGCTTACAAACTTTCTTAAAATCTGTCCCCCCACTATGATTATATCACAAGTTTCTAAAAGACAATGACAGAAATATTTCTCAATATGTGTGTGTGTGAGGAGTGAAGTGATGTTAATAGTTGGGAAACAGAAGAGGGACTCTTATTCTCAACATATTTCTGAGATCTTTGATCCTCTAACACTCTAATCAGAATAGTCCAGCAAAGGACATTTGTTAAGTGCCATCACTTTTGAACATCAAAATGTCTCAGTAAAATCTCCACTAAATTAAGCTTACTCAGAAGTAATTGAATCTGTATAGCATCAATTTTAAGATACTATTTTAAAAGATTTTAATTTAAGGACAAAATTGTGAATGACTTATATTACACAAGGGTATAGAAGTTGGAGTTTTTTTAATTAAGTCAGTTTGCATGAGTATTACCTGTGTATATCCAATGATTCTTGACTACTTTGAAATTACACCTCCAATATCTTAGCATACCCCTGAAGTCATTAGAAATAGAAATTCCACCTTATTTTATCCCTCGCTGTTTCCACTCCATCATAAAGGACAGCTCTAATTCTGGTGCTAAGTCTTCTGGTTTCCATGTCTAGAAAGCACCTTCTTAGCCTTGAAGACTTTGTCAAGGTCACTTACCCTTCAAGGGCTTTCTATCTCCCAGGGAAAATTAGTATGTCCCTTCTGTCCCACACTACTTTATACATAAACCCCCCAAGTGTTGTAGGCTGTTTATTTCTATGGCTGCCTCTTTTACTACATCCAAAGGTGCTCCCGGAGTGGGCACCATTTCATGTCCATTTGTTCTATCTTCTGTATTTGAACCACTACTTGACATGCAGCACACTCTCAGTAACTTGATTAATGCATGAATGGACATAAACAGGTAAAGGAATATCATAGACAAAAGCAAAAACAGATGCTTACTACGTTTTAATATGGTAAACAAACAATATCTCTGGGGAAGAAATTGCAGATGTATTTCTGAATTTTCCTTCTCTCCAAATTTGTACCCATGGTTGACTTATCCCTCTGCATACAGATGAACCTATTCACAGACATTATGTCTTCATGGACTCACAGATGTGAATACTAATCGGAGATAGCAATTTATGAATGGGGTTAAATATCTTATATTTGTTGCCCCTCCCCACACATCTGTTCTGTCCAATCTTGTTCTTATTCATTATGATCATGTTCTATACCTAGGAGGTTGAGCACTATAACTTACATTCACAGGATACCCTTGTCTCTGGTTTATAGCTAGGTTTGGCCAACGGGAATTCCTGGCCCAGATGAAAGAAGAGAAAGAAGTCAGAGTATTCATTCTCCCAGCCTAAAGACCCACTGTGGGTAGCACTTTCCAAATCCTTCTCCTTTCATATTCCACTAACTTCTCTTTCTCCCTGTCCCCATCAGCCTTGCGGTGCAAAAAGTGGCTATGGGCAGAAGCTCTCTACCTTGGCATTATTGACATTTTGGGGCACCACATTTCAGTGCTGTGAGAAGCTATCCTGTGCCCTGTAGGAGGTCTCGTGGCATCTCTGGCACCAACCTAAAAGATACAAATAACCTTTGTAAAGTAATTTATAATTTATAGATTACTTTCACCTAGTTAATATCATGAGCTCCATAATTCTATGAATATTATTAGAAGGCTTATTTTTGGGACACCTGAGTGGTGTAGTCATCTAACTCTTGGTTTTGGCTCAGGTCATAATCTCAGGGTCCTGAGATGGCGCTGCATTGGGCTCCATGCCTAGAGTGGAATCTGCTTAAGGTTCTGTCTCTCCCTCTCCCTCTGCCCTCCCAATCATACACATACTCTCTCTAAAATAAATAAATACATCTTTTTTTTTTAAAGATTTTATTTATTTATATGACAGATAGAGATCACAGGCAGGCAGAGAGGCAGGCAGAGAGAGAGAGAGGAGGAAGCAGGTTCCCCGCTGAGCAGAGAGCCTGATGCGGGGCTCGATCCCAGGACCCTGGGATCATGACCTGAGCCGAAGGCAGAGGCTTTAACCCACTGAGCCACCCAGGCGCCCCCATCTTTTTTTTTTTATAGGATGTTTGTTTTTACCAATGAAAAAATGAAACCCACAGATAAAATAACTAAAAAACCTATACTTGAAAGTCCTATAGAATAATACACAGAATTTCTTGCATTGAAGTCATAATCTCATTTCATTCCAGTTTTGAACTAAACTTCCTTATATTACTACTTGCCTAAACTCCAGGCATCACCCAGGCCATTAAGTTTCATATGAAAGGCAAAAGTCATAATGGAGTTCTCTGGGCATTATATTAAATGTGAGTCATATAGTTAGTCATCTATTATCTCTTTTTCTTCCGCTTAGAAGAATAATGTTGCAGTCATGTTATATTGACAATTGGAATCTTTTTCAAAGGTAATGTATTCTGAACCTCTTCTACAAAAATGCCTACCAGGATTACAACAAAAAAATAGAATAACTCCAGGCATGCTCATGTATTTGATCATTTTATGTTAAATCAAGAAAGATGCTTAATGCATTTCAGAGTTTCGGAGACTGCTTCTATATTTCCTCTCCTCTGCCCGGTACCACAGTTATTGCAGAAAACCTGGACCCATTGAAATTTGCTCATTCAGACAAAGAGACAAAAACTGCCATTGGACTTTAAGAAACTAAGCAATGTTAACATTTGCGTGCCATGAGAAGTTCAGACACCAAAGAAGAAACAAGTAATGCCTGCTAGGATCTCAGGGACCATTGATTGATGAGAATTGGTGAGACCAAATCTTTTCTCTGGAGTCAACATTGCTTTTTCTTCTTCTTTCCTTTTTCTTTCTTTCTTTCTTTTGGAGAGAGCGTTATCTCAGATTCACTATCTCCAAAGAAAATGGATATAAAGTAAACTGAATGCATTTGAGTTAGCTGTGACTGGTCTTTTCTAAGTCAAAACATGTCATTTCTTCTGCCGATAACTACCAGTCCAGTTGTAGTTAGTATGGGCTCTGCAGTCCAACAAATCATAAGCCAGGGTAGTTAGAGGGAGAGTAGTTATGACCAATGCCAGATATAATTACATTCTCCTGCCCTCACGTTACCCCTGCTGTCATGTTGTCCCTCTAATTGCCTCACTGCGAGGCCAAATCCTAGAGAGTAAAGTCATTATCTTATGTTGAGCCCCTGCATGTACTAGTATCTGTGTATCCACCATCTCTTTAAGCTTCACAACACCCTTACAAAGCAGACTTTGGTAACCCCCAATTATAGGTTAGGATATTGAATTCCAAAGAGGAATCAGATCTACTCCACCTCAAGACTAGTCTCACCCTTTCACTGCCTCTGGTTGAGTAAGTCAGACCCTATCTATTAACAATCATAATATTTGTACATAGTAGACATTTAATACATTGAGTAAATACACAGTTTGAAAAGCTGGTCCAGTCTTATGATCCCGTTAAAGGTTAGAGTGAAATCATGAAATTGGGACTCATATTTCTGGTCAAATCTCAAAAGTTTGATAGCTCTACTTGTGAAAGAAACTTTTTATCTTACAGAAACAAGAAAACCGACCATTTCCATTTTCTCTTTTGTTAATTTTTTTCAAATACAGAAAAATTGTTTTGAGGAAAATTAAAATATCTATTGGGTAATAAATTAAAATGTTGAGATTACACAAGAAAAAAAAATGAACTAGAGACTGCCCAAACACTATTTTGTGGTTTATAAAATGTGGCTATCAAATTTTTGGAATGTTTGCCTATAAGACCTTCAATGAGCAGAATCATGGTTGTGAAGGATAATGGCCATCCCTTAGCCTTGAAGATATCCACATCCTAATCCTGTGAATGTATGAATATGTTACCTTTCATGCCAAAAGGGAATTAAAATTGTAACTGGAATTAAAGTTTTAATCAACCAACCTTAAAATAAGGAGATTTTTCTGGATGATCCAAGTAGCCCAATGCAGTCATAGTGTCCTTAAATACACAAGAGAGGCAGCAGAGAGTCAGAATGATATGAACATGAAAATCACTAACAGCTACTTATTGCTGGCTATGCAGATGGAAGATGGTCAAGAGCCAAAGAATGTAAGCAGCCTCTGGAATCTGGAAAAAAATTACAAGAAAACAGCTTCTCCCTCCACCTTCCAAAAAAGAAGCAGAGCCCTGCCAACACATTGATTATCACCTAGTGAGACCCATTTCAGACTTCTGACCATCAGAGTCCTAAGAAATAAATGTTGCATGACACCATGTTCACGATAATTTGTTACAAGGGCAGTAGGAAACTAACACTGTACTAAAGTAAGGCCTGGAAGACACCTAGAAAATCATGGTTAGATGCATCAGCCAAGCTCCCAGAGGACATAAAGTTTCCTGATTAAACAGTATGAGGATGCCTCTGTTTCCTTAGACAAAGTTTGAAGTTATAGATACATATCGTATTGAAACATTTTATCCTTACACAGATGGTTTTAGCCAACACCTTTTTAAAAACCATAATACAGATTGCCATAATGGAGGTACACTCAAAAATGCATTGAAATATTTAAAGTATTAAGGCACATCATATATCTTGTTCAAATGATTAATCATACTGCTCTATTATGATTCATGAAAGACTCCACCATGATACCTGTGGTATAAATGATCGAGTGATAAAAATAACCTGCATTAGTGGTGCCTGGGTGGCTCAGTGGGTTAAAGCCTTTGCCTTCAGCTCAGATCATGATCTCAGGGTCCTGGGATCGAGCCCCACATCGGTCTCTCTGCTCGGCAGGGAGCCTGCTTCCCTCTCTCTCTCTATCTGCCTCTCTGCCTACTTGTGGTCTCTGTCTGTCAAATAAATAAATAAAATCTTTAAAAAAATAACCTGGATTATTAAATCCTCAAAAGCCTGCTGCAACAGACATCCATGCATGGTTTACTAGACTCTACTAAATTAAAATCTTGGAAAAGAAAGAAAAGAAAATGAGAAAAAGAAGGAAGGAAAGATGGAAGGAAGGAAGGAAAAATCAAAAACAAATGCTTCCCTTCCTTCAGCCAGACTTAGATAGTTGAAATAGTCATTATTAGCTGGAATGTTTTTGTGAGTCAATTTCCAATTCCTAGAACTAGATGCTATTAATATTAACATATTAAACCACCAATATCCACCAATATAAATGTACTTTTAATAGAATACTTCAACCATTACCTTGAGGGAATTATACAGAGATTCTGAAAGTTTTTGTGGAAAGTAAATGAGGTAGATTTCAGGAACAGTTACTGAAAATAAGGCCTCAGGAGACTGGAAAAGTGGGTACTACAGAATTATAAAAGACTACAGAACAGAGATGCCAAAATATTAAAAGAAGGATTACACCAAGCTAACTGTATGGTGTCGCCCATTCCAGAAGATCTACTCCTCTTCTCCTTTTATACCGCAGGCCTCACAACTGAAGACAATTCCCAAAAAATCAAGCTGGTTGTTCTTCCAATAAATAACTTCCTTTTTGGGTCTTTATCATGAGGCTGGACAAGGACAATTTGTAAATGTGGCCCTGCTGTGGCTTCTTTTTAATACTTTTTAGAAACAACAGAAATATAACTTAGAATTTTTTAACTATCATCTAAGTTAGGGATATCAGCCTCTCTTACCTCCTGGAGGTGTGGTGCTTCCAGACCAAAATTTACCCTAGGATTTTTTTTAAAAAAAAAACACTATTATTTCTTTAGATGAAAAAAACTGTGTATGCATATATATTTATGTTTAAGTTTATACTTACATTTATGTGAACTCAGTATGTGCGTGTGTGTGTGTTTGTGTGTGTGTGTGTGTGTGTGTGTGTATTGACTCAGGCTCAAATTACTCCATGAATATATACTCCATATATGGAGTAATTTCACCCTCAGAGATGGAACGGCATCAGCACTAAACAAGGGATACCTTACTGCCACCTGGACACAAAACCAGAGGTCTGTTGTGAAGTGACATCTTTAAGAAATCAAGGGAACAAGAAAGATAGAAGAAAATTCAACAGGGCTGTTTCTGTCTCCCAGTGTTTTCCTCTGTGTTCTGTATAGTATCTCATATGAATCCTTCTATGAAAAAGCCTCACATCAGGCTTTTTGTTCATCCAGAATGCACCAGAATAGAAATAAAACTTGGAGAGGCAACATCTTAAAAGCTGTCATCAAGCAGTCACTTAAACAAGACTATCTGAAAGCCAGTTGATAACAAGCACCAGTGTTAATAGAAGATATGATAGGGGCTTGGGGGAGAAGGAGAGCACTAGAAAAAATGAAAAGAACCTAAAAATAATCAGAAACTGTAAAAAAAATCATTATGATTTTTCTTGGGAAACCCCAGGGCTAGAATACTTTCAACAATCAATGCATAAAATAAATACAAGGTATAAAAATACAAGCTTACATGACTATTTTTAGGAAAACATAACTTATGACTCAGACAAGTCGCTGTATTTTTCAAAGTTGCCTGGAGAGGGTGTAAATATTCCAGTAATGTTGCCATGATTAAAAGCATCTATATAACTCCTATTTTGGAAATCACTCGGCAGCCTGGGTCTCGTCTCTTTCAATGTCTTCAATGATAGTAATAGTTCCCATTTGAAGGTGATTTGACATCAGCAAATTACTAAAAATCATTCAGAGCCAAGTGTGAAGAATTCAGAATGAACAGGTAGAGTGAATAAGTTCAGTTTTTGGTCAAAATCACAGAATGACTAAAAAGCAGTGAGGCTAACTGAATTGTTCATTAAATGGTTCTAATTTTAACAATCAAAGAAAAAAATCCATTATAGATGCATAAAAAGCAAAAACCTGTTGAAACGTAAAGGAGGATGGAATGTGGAGAAAATACACACCAATTCAGCTCCAAAGAGAATAGCTAATGCCCTATGGCCAAGGTTGCAAGACTGATGCAGAAGAAATAAATTAAAGCTACATTATAACTTCCTCGTGAGGTAATTGTCAATTGCCAACCTCCCTAGGAATCACTAAATCCTTCCCAGAGTACTTATAGCTCCTATTATAACCCTTAACCATACTACAGTATAATTATTCCTTTGTAAGTCTGTCTCCACAAGACTCTGAGCCCCTGCCTTACATTCCAAATAGAATGGAACATCAGTAATTGGGCAGTAAATAAATGAATGAACAAGACTCATTTGGACATGTAACCTCTAGTTGTCTTACTTAATGCTCCTTCCTGATTCAGGATCATACAGGCTGGTAAGAAGAGGCAAACTTTGAATTCTACCTTTGCTTTTAATAATTTAATAATCTTATAATAATTTTTATAATAATTTAATAATTTTTAGTTATGCCATCAAGGCATATTGGAATTCCCAAATTTGTTAGTCCTTTGTAGCTTCCTCAGTGCGGCTGAGATATAAAAACTTAAAAAAAATTCAGTGTTCAAACTATTCCTATCACTTCTCTGCTTGGTACTTACGGACATTTGACTTCGTCTGAGACAAGTGAGAAAACTTAGCCTGCTTGGCGGGAAAAATGAAGACAGAGCAAGTGTAAAAGCTTATAGGATGCCACTAGGAAAAGAAAAGAGCAACACCTCAGATATCATAAACTGCCTGTGTTGTAGAGGATCCTGAAGGATCGAGGGAAACACGGATTGCCTACAGTCCAATGTCTTCTAGGAGACTGCTGAGTGTAGAATGTTCACTTTGCTATCGTTACTCTAGCAGTCTTCCTCCACAACCTGAAACCTATTGAGATAGGTAGTAAATTCTCTAAAAGCAGCTTTCAAAAATGCCAGTATGTCTCCAAATTTCCAATGTTCACTGAGCTGATTATTACTATCTTTAGTTTGCAATGATAAATGTGTGACCAACTTAAAACAAAATAGCTTGACTTAGTGAGGGTATGTGCATGTGCGCTACTGTGTGTGTGTGTGAGAGAGAGAGAGAGGAAGAGAGAGAGAAAAAGAGAGAGAGAGAAATAGAGTGAGGGGGCGGGGGGTTGAAGGATCATAGAATGTTGTCTTTCACCCTCTAGCACTTTCCTCAAAGCTTGATATTCTTTTCAGAGATTTTCAATTGTAAGTTGAGGTGGGCAATGTAGACAATCATGAAAGTACAGAAAGATACAACTTCCTATGTCTATTCCCTTAGTACTTTCATTTTTTACTGTCTTTTCCTTTGTCTTTCCCCATATTATTTCAGTTATTAAAAAAAAAAAAACAGCCCCAGTAAGAAACCAGCTTAAATGAGAGAAAAAAAAAAGAAAGAAAGAAAAAAGAAAAGAAAAGAAATCAGTCGAATATTTTTTTGGCCCCCGAACAAATCCTCCTTTTATTATTATTATTATTATTTTTTTGTAACTTGAGACTTCCCTCTCCAGTTCCAAAGTATGTTTTTTTTCTTCTATCTTCAGTAAGACATTTCTACTTTTACTAAAAGTGATAAAATAATATGTCTTCAATTCTCCTGCAGATGAGCACAGGACATAATGCTTATTTTGATAAGAACACAGTCTTTAAAAACAAACAAACTAATTCTTCTAAGAAAATAGGTTGGCTGCAGCTTTCAGCACCATTACTTGGTTTTTGCTTAATCTCCCTCCATCCCCCCAAAAGATCATTTGTTTACTGTAACACATGATAAAAATTACATCCATGCAATAGCCAATGACTTGCTGTTTGATTTTTACGGTTTCTTAACTCTCCCATGGAGCGATAAATAAGTTAGAAACACGAGATAAAGAAAAGTTGAGTGATCTGCTCAACCTCAGAGATCAAGACCAAAATAAATCCTATAAAATCTGCATCTGCCTCTCAGCCAGATTGTAGCCACTAATGCACAGGCTTATTGTATGGTAAGGCATGCTTTTAGATGTGAGGATCTTTCTGCATTTCAATGTCTCTTTATAGGAAGCAGAATGTGATGAATAGTTTCTTTCTTTCTGACCCTTAACAAAAGCAAAACTAAATTCACAGCTCAAATGGCAGCACTCTTACTAATGCTACAAATCCAAAAAGCACCACACAGGTCAACTGGGAACACAAGGTAAGTTGCACAAGCATGCAGAACACAATAATTGAGGACTAGAAATGTGGCTGGATTTCCTTTGTTTAGGCTTCACACAAATCACTCTCCTTTTCTTTGCATCGCAGCTCTGTGGCCTGAAATGCAGAACTGAGCATTGCTGATGTAGACAAGAGAAAGGTATACAGACATATTTATGTAGATGATAAAAGTACTATGTGCGAATGAATTTATTTTATAAGCTGTATCTGTTCTTCTTTCACATTGTGTATCCACTGTCAACTGCTGTGTGACACAGTGGGGACACTTTATGTCCCTCAAGGATGTCACATCATCTAATGGTTAACAAACAATATTCTATGTGATTTTTGAAAGCATAAACATACAGGAAAACCAAGTTCCTCCTTAAATCACTTCTCAGACTTAAACAGAGCAGTTACATGATTATAAATGCTTCTTTGCCATTAGGAGTCCCTGCCTTGTGCTGTAGCAACAACTGTTCTTGTTTTACACACACAAAAAAAAAAAAAAAAAAAAAAAAAAAACCAATTAAAAAGTTCAAAATTCAGGGCAGTGAATTCTCAAGGACACATAAACACAATTACTTGCTTACTGTTTAAAGTAGGTATTTCATGCTATTTATTACTGACTTAGCAAAATCCCCACTCATCTACATGAATAGAAAAAAAAGGCAACACAACTCACAAGTATGTCTAGGAAACATTTTTTAGAATGATAATAATATATGCAGAATTTCACCAAGTTCTTGTAATGTGGTTATGCAAAACACACTGTGGTTTTTTTGTGTTTTCTTCTATTTTTCCCTCCCTGAAAGTGTACCAGTATCTACATTGATGTTTATGGATTTCATAACTGATTGCCCATTTTCAGGCACTAAATTTGGAACAGCTTTCCAGCTCAAACCAAATTGTTTTCTATCTCCTTTACTTACACTCTACTGATGTAGTCATTTTAGAATATATTAACGATGCCAGCATTGAATAAGCCAATAATAAACAGTGACTAATTTCCAGAGTAGTTTGACTTTAAGTTGGTTGTTTTCAAATGGGAATGAAACTTTTAAGAGAATGTTAAACTGGTGGTCTGGTGGGTCCCACAAGAATTCAAGTAAGGCCCGGAGATGAGGTGGATTCCTTACCATTTGATACTACCTTCTTTCCGTTAGTTGGAAATTACTGCAATGCTAATAATATTTTTAATACTTGTTATTAATGAAACAAAATTCTACAAGTTTTTAGAGGATGGTGGAAACAATCACCTCAAAAATTTGATTCAATAATTTTAAAGCTTAAAAAGTTTAAAACATTCCAGTAGTACAAAAGATCATTTCAGACCATAAGATGCAGAACTACTACATAACAGAACCCAGAGTTATATTACAAAGACACTTGTTCAGAGACATTTATGCAGTTGAATAAACATCCTATAATAAAAAGGGTCATCAATACATTAAGAAAACACTGTCATAGGAAAAAATTAGTAAATTATTATTTTCATAAAGAATGTATTTCAAATGCGCTTTGGTTGTATTCATCCATGTTTTAGAGGACTGAAAGCATGTGTCATAAAGAAATAGAATATTAATATACTTTAAGAGGAAAACTATGACATGATAGAGGACATATTTTAATTGAATGTTTGATAATGAGCAACTAATTTGAGGAAAATGAGAATAAATTACAAAAAAAATATTTATAAGGAATTCACTTTTACTTTGCTTTCTTTCAAATGTTGTGACTATGTAGAAAACAAAGACCAAAAACTCAAAAGAAAAACACGTATTTTCTTTCTGGTAAAAAGGTAAATAAAATGTATGTTTTAAAAACCTCTAGGTAGGGGCGCCTGGGTGGCTCAGTGGTTTAAGCCTCTGCCTTCGGCTCGGGTCATGGTCTCAGGGTCCTGGGATTGAGCCCCACATCGGGCTCTCTGCTCTGCAGGGAGCCTGCCTCCCCCTCTCTCTCTGCTTGTCTCTCTGCCTGCTTGTGATCTCTGTCAAATAAATAAATAAAATCTTAAAAAAAAAAAAAACAAAGCAAAACATAAAAAACCTCTAGGTAAAATTTTTATTCCCTATAAAAGACATTTCCTATCCTAAATAAAATGGAAATTTATAAAAATAATGAATTTATGTTTCCTACTTGTATTAATAAATACATAACAGACTTTGTAACTACTGAGTGAAGTAAAGAATACTAAGATAAGTAACAAAAAAGGAAAACACATTAATGATGTGTTTCCAAGAGCAGAGAGTGGGTAGAAGGAAGAAGCACCTACTAGTCTAAAATCTACCTTCCCATCTTTTGATTTTAACTTTGATTAAGGTTTAAGATGGTATTATTAAAAAAAAAAAGCAAAACAAACAAACAAACAAACTGGACTGAGTGACCTGATTTCAAGAACAGAGTAAAAAAGGTATAAAAATGGGAAGGTTGAAATACCACTGAAGTCTTTAAGAGAAATATATGAATCCAATTTCCTTCTCCTAGAACTAGGTGACTATCAATTGGACATGTTCTGTCCACTTCACATATAAACAGAGCTTGAGGGTGTGGCCCCTCAGCCACCATCTGTATTTGACCCTGTGCTTGGCCACTTGACAAATTGTGTTGATCATGAGCAAATACTCAACCCTGTGCGTCACTTTCCACATCTACAAAGTAAAGGTAATTAGCTCTATTTCACAGGGTAGTTGTACCTATTTAATGAGTGAAATTATGTAAAATATGTTGACCAGTGCATAGGATATGGCATATAAGTTTAGCTATTATTATTTATTATCCCACTGAAATTAAATCTCAGTGGGGAAAGATTCTTATCTGTTTTTATTACTGTTGCTTCTCTAGTGCTGAGAATAACGGTTTGCACACAATTATATAACTGGCATACAGTAATCACTCATTCAGTGTTTGCTCTGAAATGTTAACTGTATTACCTCTGTGTCTGTACATATATAAATACATATACATAGTATGCATACATGGACCTGCGCAGAGACACTAGTTTCTTATTAAAGGTAAATCGCTAGAGAAAAAGGTGAGAAATTTTTAGTAATAAAGTAAATTAAGTGTTCCTGAGCTAATACAGTGTGCATTGGTTTGGAAAAAAATAGGGATTACCATCTTTTGTTCCTAATGCTGCGTAGAAATGCCATCTCTATTTAAAATGGTCCTTGGGTTCAACAGTTAAATGCAATGAAAAGCAGATTCAAATGCAGTAATAATAATTTTAAAAAACCTTCAAGTTCATGCCACAATTATTGTCATTTCCCAGAAAAAAAGGACTGACTAATCTGCCATTTTTAATATAGGAGGTCAAATGTAAAATTAGCTCTAAAAGCTTAGAAAGATAATTCTTAGAAAAAGTCTATTCAGCTGTTATGGTCCATTGCCTAGAAATTCTGACCAAAGGACAGGAAAGAAGGAGTTCCTCTTCCTGACTTTTGATGAGTTTATTCTATATTGCCGTAACTTTCTATCTAACTTCCTACATCTTGCTGGACATATATATATATATATATATATATATATATATATATATACAGTTCCTAGGCTGCTCATTGCATATTTTGTAACATGATTTTTAACCTTATGAGGCAAATAAAAGGACACAATAAAAAAATCCTCAGTGTGTCTGAGGATTCGTGTAATGATACAATGTACTGGATGCAGATGTATCAACAGACAGTGAAGAGTCAGTCAGAATGTGGTACCAGCCTTGGACATGTTTGGCAGTTTCTGAATGCCGTGAGAAATCTGGATCTTGGTAAGACCAATGATGCACTGTGTGTGAAAATCCACTGAGACTGTCCTTAGAAAAAGAGTGATTATTAAACCTATATTATTATATTTTCAACTGACTCCTTCCCTACTTAACTTCTACTGTTTTTCCTTTGGATCTTGATGCTGAAAATATACTAGAAATTTAAGGCTACATATTACTATCATTTAAAAAGACCTCCTACATTTGTGGAAAAATTTTGGACTTTTTTATATAAATATTGATTTTACATGAATTAATAAACCCAAATGCCCTTATTGGTTGGCAAAATTAAAATAACTAAGATGCTACTTAATATCACAAATCCCTGTGAAAGCTGAAAATTGCAGAAATCATTCAGTGATATGCATAAAAAGTTAGAGGTAATAAGCTAAAAAATGAACTTCAGTTGTGTCCCCCTAAAATTCATATGCTGAAGCTCCAAACCCCAATGTGACTGATTTGGAGCTACAGCCTTTATGGAGGTAATTCGGTTGAATGGAGTCAGAAGGTGAGGCCCTAATCTGTTAGAACTGGTCTCCTTAGAAAGAGGAAGGGATAGAGAGAAAGCCATTTGAGGACACATTGAACAGATAGCTGCCTCCAACCAGGAAGACAGTCTTCATCAGAAACGGAATTTGCTAGCAGCTTGATCTGGGACTCCTGGTGCTCTGAACTGCGAGAAACTAAGCTTCCGTTATTCAAGCCATCCAGTCTCTGGTAGTTTGCTATGGCAGCACTAGCAAGCTGATACTGATTGTCTTTTAAACCTGCTAAGAATACATAGGAGCTATTGTGGACTAGAATAAAAAGCATACCACAACCTAAATTAAATTAAATTTAATTAAAATCTATCAGGGGTACCACGCTAATAAAAATTCTCAGATTTTGTACAGAAGTACATTGGAAGGGAGTTGACTATGAGGGCGTTAGTGGACTCTGTTATATGTAGAAGGGATGGGATCTAGGAGAGATTCTGTTTTGCTTTTCCCCAGCTACATATGGCCCATAGAGATAATAATAGGACCCTCTTCTTGGAGATGTTAGAAAGTAGTAAATAATATGATGATGTATGATAACCAGAGTGATTGTCGCAGAATAAAACCACAGTAATCCATGGCTTTTAGAGACTAGTCCTGATGTGGGAAACAAAAATTCCCAGGAAAGATTTCACGGAAGACGAAATAACTGAAAGAAATGATGGGATTTTTTTAAAGTGTCAAAATGGATAATATCAGATCATATCAAAGTGTTACAAGCTGTTCTTAAACCACTTGCTTTACAGCGGTGAGCTCTTTTCTTCTCCTCCTTCACCATGGAGACCTCAACAGGCATTGAAAGTCTTTCTGATACTATCCAGGGCCTGTTGATGTAGGTAGACACATACACATGGCTGCACCTTACTCAGTGATCGGCATAACTTTGAAGAAATCAATCAGGGCAAGAGAATTGCAGATGCTTCAAACAAGCAGTGGAACAAATTAAAACAAACACTCTCCCAACCCCAAAGGGAGGAAAAAAAAAAAGAAAAGAAAAGAAAAGAAAGTGAAAAAAGATTTTAATATAATTGGTAGTGAAAATACACCAAATTGTAAAATGCATCTTAAGAAGGCTTAGAGAAATTCATGGATGACTAGAAATATTATCTTAAATTGTGGTAATGCTTTACAAACCTCCAATTGTTTTACATAACCCCCTCATAAACCCTGTCATGTAATCAGAGCAGCGGTTGTTATGTAAAATGACAGAGGACACTTTCAACAAGCCTCTGGACTCGAAAGGACTACACAAGGTCACACTGGCCAATCAGTGACAGAACCGGGACAAGAAGGCAGATGTTCAGATTGCCTTATCCAGCTCATTTTCTATTTTGGCAGAGGCCTTTGAGAAGTGAACTACTGAGTGGAAGTTAGGAATTACAGGGACTCTCACTGAGAATTCTGGTAGTTTGACTTACTGTCTGTAATCTGTCCTAGAATTCAATTTCTGAGACTTGAATGAAATTAGGACAAGAATCAACTACATGGCAATAATGTGGCCACTTTAAAAAATTACAGTAGGGGTGTCTGGGTGGCTTAGTGGGTTAAAGCCTCTGCCTTCCTGGGATCAAGACCCACATCAGGTTCTCTGCTCAGTGGAGAGCCTGCTTCCCCCACCCCTGCCCCGCCTGCCTCTCTGCCTACTTGTGATCTCTGTCTGTCAAATAAATAAATAAATAAAATCTTTAAAAATAAAAATAAAAATTCCAGTAGTCGAATATAATAATATGAAGGAGAAGATGAGTATGCTGCTAATGAAGTGGCTGTGGGTTTTTCTTTTTTCCTTTTTTACTTCTTTGTTCCTATCTTTCTCTCAAAAGTATGGGAGCAGAAAGGGAACGGAAACAGAGCAGTTGGACATGATCTTCCAGACCAAAACACCTGGTCCAAATGGGGGAGGGGGTGGATGTTTATTACGTTTTGACACTAATCTTGCAATCATATCAAGCCACGTACAGTTCTTAAGTTACCAGGGCCTTGGGTCAGAATTCAAGGCCACAAACATTTGCCTTTGTCAGACCTGAAATTCCTTTTTCTGATATAATGTCATTATATCCTGGATGCCTAGCTGGAGTTGGAGATGCCTGGTGCCTTAACAGAGTTCGAGTCTTTAAGATTTTATTTATTTATTTGACAGACAGAGATCAGAAGTAGGCAGAGAGGCAGGCAGAGAGGCGAGGAAGCAGGTTCCCCGCTGAGCAGAGAGCCCGATGCGGGTCTTGATCCCAGGACCCTGGGATCAAGACCTGAGCCAAAGGCAGAGGCTTTAACCCACTGAGCCACCCAGGCGCCCCGGTTCGAGTCTTTAAAAAAACTACTGAAGGCTACTCATCCTTCCCCCAAGGCCCTAAGCAGAATCCTCCTTTCTTCAGTAAGGTTGATCTTTGTGAGGTACTGACCTAGTTATCTGCTTAAAGCAATTTACACCAGGGTGTGCCAAAGACTAAACCCAATTCCTTCAGAAGTCATTTGCAATTTGCATTTGCAATTGAAAAGAGTACTCCTTTGAATCTGGGCTCCTAAGGAGTTTTTTGTTTTTTGTTTTTTGCTTTTTTGTTTTGTTTTTTAATAGAGTTGACACACAATGTTACAATAGTTTCATGTGTACAACATAGGGATTCAACACTAAGGAGTTGTAAGACATTTCTCAGCTCCTACTTCACTGCTCATTACTCCCAAGAGCATATTCTCTCTTCTAGACCTCTTTCCTTAGAAAACGAAGTGCATGTTTCTCTTTACAAATACTCCAGGCTTTCACCTTTCAAAGTGACGCTCACCTTGTGCTTTCAGAATAAAAATGGAAACATACTTTATCGGTGAGCATGTTTTGGTACAGGGAAAGGATAATATCTGCAAGAACATATAAAGTGACGAATATAGACACTCATGCCTATTTTTTCCATAAGGAAAAGGATAAGGATAAAGATAAGAATCTGTGTAAGATGAGAACAAGGATCAGAACTCTACTGGGTGGCCAGTGCCTCCCTGACTTGCTTTGCATATTTGCTTAATAGTTTAATTTTATCTTTTTTAAGGGTTTGGTGTTGAGAACACCACCAAGGAGGAAGGAGAGTAAATGAGAATATTTCTCACTTGTTACTGAAATGAGAGTCATACCCACACAGAAAAGGCAGGGACTCTAGCGGGGACTCCAGCCAGCACAGCAGGTAGAGTTTTATCATGGAGACCATCCACCCAGCAGGGAAAGAAAATATCTATTAGGACATTCAGAGTCCGATACAAAAGTGAACATACCAGAGTTCAGTGATCCAATACAAAGAGATCTTCTGTATCTAGCATCAAAGCCCAGGCTCTTTGTTGTTCAACAAATACTTAACGAGTGTCTCCTATGTGCTAGGCACTCTACCAAGCACTGGGAAAACCATGATAGACCAGACAGATTTGGAGGCAGCCCTTGAGAGTTTCATGTATATATCTTGCCTACCTTGCCTATTTTTGCACTGTCCTATCTAGGAAGAGACTTGTTCTAACCATCCTTTTAATTACACACCAAAGCCTTACACTGTGTATTAACGATTCAGCAAATTAATATAATCTCTACGAAAAGGATGAAAACACACACCACACACACATCCAAGAAAAGTGTTTTGCAAAGTTATAGATTGAAAATTATTCCCAGAAACATATTTCAAACTCTGGATTTACTTCTTAAGGGCCTTGGTTTTTCTAGAGATAGCCTCAAAAATACAGTTAGGTTTAGAGTGACTTACCCAATTCTTAAGGTGTTTGAAATCACATATGTGGTGGTTTACAAATGCAGTTAATTAGATCTGCACATTATACCTACAGCCTTTTTGTTTGTTTTTTTTTTTTGTTTGTTTGTTTTGTTTTTTGGTAATATTAAGTGCAGTTTGTGACTGCAAAACCTTTGACAACCTGGGGCACGTTCTAAGGAGTTCTTCTGAGGTGGTTTTACCCAGATAAATCAGAAAACAGACTATATTCAAAAGCACAGATTTCACAGCTTTCCCCAAGTGCTTGCAGTACACTTGAATTCCGATCTGATATTTCTTCAAAGACTTTATAAAGTTCTTAAGGTAGTTCCACCAGTCACAAATCAATTTTTCCTTTTCAGTTTCATTCACTTCAGAAATAACAACGATGCTTTTCCTCACAGATTGTTCTGAGGAACAAATGAGCAAACATAGCGCTTGATGCTTTGAAACTTAAGAAGTATGATGCAAATACAATCTATCATTTTCTACTCCATAATCTTTTTTATCATAGATTAATTCCAAGAGGACAGAGACTCTATCTTATTATTTTTTTGCATACTCAGTACCAGCGCCAATATTAGAGGTGTTAAAAGTGATTAAACCAGTCTCTAACATTCTCATTTTCTTCTTTAGATTTTGTGATGGAAAATAAAATATTATCTTATCATTTAAAACAAAATATTCCACTGCTGAAATTTACAGGCTATCAGGTGGTATGTTCTGTATCTGTCTCCATCTGTCCACAGGCACCTCTCTATGTGGTAAATTCCAGTAATCACAAAGGAGACTGATCAAGAGACTGAGGTGGATGACAATTGGGAGCAAAAAAGGTGGAGAAAGAGGAAGTCTGTGCAAAATAGGAACCAATGGTGACATGTTCAGAGATTAAAACACACACATACACACACAGAGAAATGATAATAGGCTTCTAAAAGCTTTTTGCTGTTGATGAATACTTCTGTAATCGTATGTTGTTGATGATTCTGATTCAGCTAGATAGTACACTAAAATCTTTGGGAGTGTTATATTTTTGTGGCGATTTATTATGTTTTTCCAATAATAGCCATAGTTTCCCACCCCAAACAAACTGCAGTGGTGGTTCTGAACACTTTTCAACTGTTTCCATAACAAAACACAGTTTTTCCATGGCAACCAAGAATAGGAACACACATACACAACTGAAATAAGGATTGTACACGACAACATTTACTCTCACTATATGGGTGATGTAGTTGGAATGGTTGTGTTTTATTTCACATCTTTCTGATTGTGGTAGAGACGCACTAAATCAATCCACGCCTCAATAATGTGCTGCAACCCAAGTTTTCAAAAGGCTGCCTTAGAATTTTCTTTGTGAAAGTATTTATGTACATCCTCTCTATGTTGTTGCAGTTAGATTATCCTAAAATTCTGGACCTTTTTCCTGTATAATTTGTTTTTGAATTGATATGATTTGTTACAGGATTCAGACTTTAAGTATACCTAAGGAAGTTTACTACTTTTGATGAGGAAACATGACGTTTTCAAGAAGCAGAAAGTGGTAAGGATTTTTTAACCAGCTTCTTAGACTGGTCCTTGTGCTCAAAACAAATTGAGAAGTTGAGGATAATTAGGTTTTATTCAGGAATTTCACTACAGTTTCAATAATATTTCTGAAAATGTCATTTTTTTTGTAAAATTAAACACCTAATAGAATAAAAACCTTGAAATATATACACTAGAGAATTACATGGGTTAAAGTACATTTCCTATCACTCCACATTTTAGTATTTTTCCAATATTTATTTATCATCATTATTTTTTAGAGAGAGACAGAGAGCGTGCGTGTGTGTGTGTGTGTGTGTGTGTGTGTGGTGAGGAGAGGTGGGAAGGGAGGGAGAGAAGCTTAAGCAGGCTCCATGCCCAGTGTGAAGCCCAACATGGGACTCTACCTCAGGACCCTGAGATCATGAGCTGAGCTGAAATCAAGATTTGGACGCTAAACCAACTGAGTGACCCAGGTGTCCCAGTATTCTTCAAGTATTTATTTATTTTTATTAGAGGGCTTTTATATTGACAAGAGTTCACAAAAAAAAAAAAAAAAAATCCCAAGAATCTGGCATTCTTAGTATTTCAAAACTGTGGAAAACTTTGTAGGGCAGATGATGTGATAAACGTATTAGAATTTGATCAAACTTTACACACGGAACACTTATTTTTAGGCACAAATACACATACAACAAACAGAGACATAAATATATAAACATTAGAGAATTAGAGGGACCACCCAATGGAATCCCTGACTTACCCAGAATATTACTTACAGAACAAAAATTCAGCCACTCTCTTTCTCAACCATATCTAAATTCTGAATTCTCGGAAGCAGCCTGAATTTATGTTATCTGACATCAAATAGAATAGCCTTCAGATAAATGTACCACAAAAGCAGGAAGCCACAAATTCCTCCTGAATGTGACTACAGTGACTTTAGTAAATCTAAGTAAAAATTCCAAATTTTCTTAAGGAATTTAACAACAAAAACTTAAAAATTCTATAGATAGTACAGATTCTTTGGTCAGTATTTCAAGATTAAGGATAAACCAGTCCATTGGCAGTAACTACTTAATACAAAATTAATCTCTCAAATTTGTTTTATAAACAATTTTTTTTTAATAAATCTTGCTCAAAGTCCTTGCATATAGATGTGTGGAAGCACACACAAATAAACACAGTGACATTTAGAAATACACACACAGGATGAACAAGAGACACTATCTTTTACTCTAACACACTATCTCACTGGCCTGGAAAAGATTGTGATTCCAAAGCCATTTAAAAATATCGATCAACTTGAAATTTTATCAAAAGTCACTATTTAAGCTATTACAGACAAAGACTCAATAGACTTAATTTTCCTGAGTCCACAGAAAGCTAGAATCTCAAAAGTATTGCTGGAATGTGCCTTGGGACTTTTTTTTTTTTTTTTTTTTAATTTCTGCTAACCACCTCTTTGAGAATGGAGTTCCTGGTGACTTAGACATCCATTGGTAGCACATTTCTTTATTAATACTGCTTCTTTTATAAGTTTATTTCAATAGTATTCTTCCTTAAATGAAGGGGAGGAAAAAAAACAAAAAACAAAAACCTTGAAAATCAAATGCACAAATGAAACAAGCAGTGATTGGCTGACACCCCACGGCCAACGGCGGGCTCCAGCAGGTTTCGGAGTAGCAAGATCATCAGAGTATGGTGCATAATGGAGCATCATATTAGAGTGGAATTCAGCCAAACACAGTAATGTATGGATGTAGACGCATCTGAAAGAAGGAAAATAAAGATTTATGCAGGTAAAAAAAAAAAAAAAAAGTGTGATGAATTTTACCCCAATATCTTCTACCCAATCAGAATGCTGTGGTAGAGGTTTTGGTGCAGAGATTTTTTTATTTACTAATTACCTGTTTGTAAATAATAAAAATGCCCAGGGCGGGTAAAGTTAACTTGTCAGATGAATCCTACTCAGAAGCTTTATTAGTTTTTTTTGTTTGTACACAGCATTAGAGTTCAATATAAACATCACCAAATTCCTGAAAATAAACTTTTATTCCGCCTTTAAAACATTAATTCACCAGAAGTGATAATTAAGATTAGTTTTAGTGGTTTCAGCTCAATTCTTCTTGGAATGTGATTTCTCCCACAACACTAATGGTAAATAAAGCCTGTGTAATGTTCCGAAACGGAGTCCCTGCTTTAGAAAAGATTCTAAGGGCTTTTAAAATAAATAAGAGAGAAAAGTAGAGCTGACTCAAGATCTATATGAACAGATCTTATTATTTCTATGGAGTCACAGTAAATAAATGGATGGGGAACCTTGCTATAGTCCAGAAATTGCTTATATACAGCTTAAACATAAAGCTCTAAATAATTATTATACTAAATTTCCAACATAACCTCTACCACTCTCCTCTCTCAGGAAAAGATATGGTGGCAAAATATCTAATAGTGTTGGTGACGATTGTGAAGCAATGGTTATCACAGTATATTCAGTTTTTAAAACAGTTCAAATTTTATTCTTGAAATTAATAAAGTCCATCATTAGCATTTTATCACTATATAAATTTAAACTATGATACAATGGATTGGTTAATTGCCTAACAAAAGAGGCAATCCAACTGAAAAATTAAAAAATGTCACATTCTTTTAAAATTTGCTAGGAAACAAAATTAGAGAAAAGTTAGTTCACAACTGTGTGTTAAGGACACTATGAAGGTAGAGCACAACTGCAAAGTTGGCAAAATGCAAAGGAGCATAGAAGCCAGACAGAATCATCCATACTGATGAAAAAGGTAAAAGATTATTCTGATTAGAATACATATAAACTTTCTATACATACTGTATAGAAAGCTTCTATTAATTTCTATTAAGATTATGTTTTTACTGAGGTTATACTAATCCCAGATAGAAGCTTACATCCTATTGTCATGGTTCTGTTAAAATTAAAAATTCTGTCAATTAACCTGTTGCATATATGTTCTAAACAATGTTAAGTTACTTCAATGAGTGTAATCAATTGCTATTTTATATAGGGAAAAAGAACCATTAATTTCCTTTGAATAGCTATAAAATTTGAATTATAATTTCTCCAATAATTTACAGATTAAAAACTAGAGCCTAAAGCAGAATTACATTCTATTGTAAAAAATTCAGTCTTCCTAACCAAATATATAGTTATACATACACAGGTAAATCTCAGCAGATTTCTATCTCTATTGAAATATATATAGTGAAAGTTATGTGACTTCAATTTTATTCATAGAGATAAAAAAACAGAACCAGAACACTGGCTCTGCATTCCATGACTTGTATCCACATTGTATCCTCAATAATCTTGTGATCTCAACCAAATTATTTTATCATAAAGGCTTCAACTTCTTAAGTTTCATTGCATCAGTCAAGGAACCAGCAGAAAACCAAATTCACACCTCAATGGTACAGAGAGAGAAAAGCCTCAGTCTCTCTTCATATAAAATGAGGGAACTGGTTTGGATGATATCTTTTAATTCAAAAATGTGCTGACTCCAGTGATTTTTAGGTACAAACACTAAATGGTTGATTATATTTTCTTTCAATTTTGCATATGTTTAAAGTTCAAATATGTTCCATATATTAATGTATGAATATCACAATGAAATAAAAGTCCAATGGTGCCATACTTGGTTTATATGAATATATCTGTATGTGTTTGTGTGTGCGGAGAGACAGAGAAAGAGATACCAGGTGTACATTTTTCCACATTTATAAGGTATGTAATTACTCCAAAATAGAAGATAACAGGAAAGAATGATTTTGCTATATTTATCCAGCTGCATGATTTACTTAAAATCTATAAATTGACTTTGTGGTCTCATGTCTAAGTTATTAATTGACTTGGGATAAGTTTGAGATAAGTTTCAGATTGTCATACCTTACATAAAAATTTATATATGCAAGGTAGATCAGATCAGTGGATGACCCTTTCCTTATTCATAAACATCCAGAGATCTAGGTAATGTTGCTCTAGTAGATATCTCCTGACAAAAGACATAACCTTTCATCAGTTATTAGCCACTCGTCTATTACATCAGTCCAAATGTAACAGAAATTTCACCATATGCAGATGCCCTGTGCCTCCTGAAAGTGTTTCTGGTTATACACAGAAGAATCACATTGTAGAAATTATGCTTATCAAAATGAAACTAGAAGCTGTGGCTGGCATCACTCTGCAGATGCATTCTTACTATAATATGTATGATGTAATGTACATACACGAACAAACTGATACTTAGTTTTCTCAGTACTGAAAACTCTAATAGATGACCGCAAGTCATCCATTTGCTTCCGACTGGAAGTAACTTAAAAAGTAATTTCTGCCGTATTTTTTACTAAGTATACAATGAATATATTGAACACAACTTGAGCACTTAAAGAGAATATTATTCAGACTACATTCCGCAGTTCCAAAGGCAAAGGAAACTATCACTGGATTTAATATGAATTTTTCTTGAGCATTTCTGCATCAGCTACAAATGGATTTTTAAATTAATGTTTATTCAGGCTGTATCTTCCTTACTCTTGCCAAAAGTAAAGTACTTTACTTTCCATTTACTAAATACAATAAAATTTTTACTTGCCAGTGCATTATCTGAATAAAAGCATGGCATGAATAAACTCAATAGGACCTAAAAATAATAACACAAAGTAGTGACTATACTTTCATATGCTTACTAATCTTCTGGAATTATACTATTCTTTAAAAAAATTGAAAAATATTTAATACATAATACTACTCTGAAGATTATAAAATAAGTAGAAAAATAGAATGCCTCTGCTTTTATTTTATAAGTCAAAAGCACAATTGTATTTCCAAGTCGCAAAACTTGAACAACCACTAAAACCAGGTTTACCAAGCAAAGGAAAGGTGGACACTTAATCTCAATAATGCTGTCAATGATCCACATTAGGTTCAATTAGACACATTATTTAGTTGAGAGCAAAGGCTATTGTTTTAACTGCAAAGGTCTGAACTATGGAAACCTGGGCTACATCATCAGGTTTGCTAAGGTGTGATTTTCAGAAAGAAAAAAAAAAATACAGCAACTCTGCAACACACATCTTTTAGATTCTGCCAAAGAGTAACTACAGAAGCTTGATTTAAAAATTTCTAGACCCAGTGAAAACAAGCCAAAAAGGGGGGAGGGGCATTATTTACAAACTTGTTTCCATAAAGCTGTTTAACTTATTACAATATAACCATTAACAGGATTTAAGAGCAACACTTTGAAATGTCTAATTATCATGAAGATGAAAACACTGTAAACAAATACCCTTTCCACTATATCACAGGTAAAGAACTATGTTAAAGCAATTCAAGAGAATTATAAATACAATGAAGACTTTATGTCAGATGAAATCTCTGATTTTTAATTAATCCCTACCATAAGGAATTAAAATATGGCATCCCTCAGGGTTTTTCTTAGATAAATTCAGTATCAAAGGGGGGAATTATAACAAAACCTGTGTTCTTTATTTTATTTTATTTTATATCAAATTTAAACACAGAAAATACATTTTGGCAGTTGTTTTTAGGTAAAGCTAATATCTTTTAAAAATAAAAACAGAAAATCATCTACTTATGGTGCAAACAAAAATCAGAACAAAAAAGATCCTGTTTATTGTGTCAGACGTCTAAACAGAATGTAACTTTGTAAATGGATCCCTTGTCCCCTGACAGCAATATTGAAGAGATGAAGAGTATCAATTACTATTACTAATTAGATTAAGGGGAATGTGTTTCATTCTCCTTTATTTCATTTTGTTTCAGCTCTTTATTATGGTAAAAACTTTACACATCTTTTGAATACCTAACAACATATAAGTTTTCCAGTCACTTTTGGCAAACTGCATGATTTATACCAATGGCTTTGCAGGTTTTCTATTTTGGTATACAGACTTCTTTGCTCTGTTAAGAGTCTCTAACACCATACATTAGTTTATTTATAAGCATATCACTTTGCCTTTTAAATAGGATGCCACAACAGTCTTGGTATTGGCTGTCTTAAATATTCAAGAATATAGAGCCAAACTCATTTGATGAGCCAAATAAAGCTTAAGTGGCAGCACAGAACACATGAGGGGGTTGTATAAAATATCTATAAATCTGCCACCTGATATGTCCGTTCCAAAGTTTAAGATTATGCAATTTAAAATATAAATGCCATTCAGCCACAGGACAAAACATCCCATTAAGATGACAGTGAAGAAGTAAACATTCTGAAGAAAGATGTTTTCACACACTTTTTGCACTACATGTTATCATTTTCCAAGGAAATTTCTATAGACCTTAATTTATCTGTGGGTGTTCCTAAGCCATCTTAGAAAAGTAGTATTATTTTACCTGGACATGTCCTTATTTACAAAAGGGATAGAAGTACCAAAAACAAAACAAAAATCTTCTTCTTCTAACTCCAGGTAAAGCAATAACACAACAAATATAACCTTCCACTTAGTAAATTACAGGTTAAAAGAAATAAGTAACTCAGGCTCACAAGCATCGCATATTTTCAAAAGCCATTTAATGTAATGAAGTTCAAGCCTATATTTTCTTGGATTGCTGTGGTAATTGGATATAAAATCATGTGAAGTCTGTTTCTCCTTAACCAAATAGCTGCAGTAAAGTACTATAAGTAGCAAATATTTCTTTAGGAAATTGATTTTTAAAACTATGAAAGCAGTAAGGAATTAATATCTCTTTTCTATGTCTTTAATGAACCCATCAATAACATCTTTAATGATGCTATAAAACAAGTTTTTCTTTTGCCTTAATTCTTCTCACATTGCACATTCCACATGCAAAGCATAGTTAATAGAAAAACTATTATTTGATATTATTTGACAATCAGAGATGTGTTTTTCAAGATGAGCTCTTGTGATAAGAAATATGTGGCATTTTATTAGTGGGGCTGCTACAGCATTAGACACAGCAATTTCCAAAAGGTTTTACTTGCCGAAGTCAGACCTTGGTGGGTGTAAAAAGTAAACTTTGTGAGCATTACATATATCACACAAGCAAAACTTACAAAAATAAATTTTCTGTTTTCTGAAGTTATCTCAAAATATGCTTTTTAAAACTGTTTCCACATCTCACTGAAAAACAACGGTATTGAATGTTCCATATAACTGTAATAACGTCAGGGTATCACAAGGCAGACCAAAATTTTCTTTTACACAGTGCATCAAATAAGAACATTTCTGTTGTTCAGCTTAAATAATAAATGGATCATGCACTTTACTTTTGCTTATAAACTTTTAATACCAAACACGAAGAATGCAAGTGCTAACTTCATAGCCTCACAGAAGTCTAGTTGTTACAGACACTGAAGTATTAAAAATGCAGTTTTGCATATTTGTGTATCATTAAATGTTTTTAAATCGATATTTTTGTCAAAGTAATCAGTATTTAAGTATCTCAGTCTTGCTACTATATTTGCATGAACCAGCCTCCATGATCTGTACAATCTTACATAATACATAACACAGATAAAACTTTTATAGTGTTCAATTTGCATAGGCACCAGTAGGAACTTTAGAAATTCCCCCCCCGCCCCGGGTGTAATTATACACTGAGTAGCCACAAAACAAAATAATTTCAGGTTAAAGCTAACCACCCAAACCATATATACATATTTTTCCTGAAAATAGAAAATGTAGGATGAATTAGTACTGTCAAGGATAAAGAGATGTACAAAACACCGCCTACTTTGAATACATTCTTAGATAGCTTAGTAAAGGTTGGTTTGGTACGTTGCAAAATACAAGGGGGTACCTCGCGCAGATGGCCTGTGGTCAATTAATGATCTATGAATTCACATTAATTCACTGCTATTAAATTTTTAAATAATAGCTTTAAAAGAGAAAACAAAACTTCACAGAAGATGTTCGTCTAGAGTTACTAGCCTTCTGTGGGATATTTAGATATATTTGGAACACATCTTACCTGTTTGCTGTACTTGTTATTGGTTTGACAGCTGTATTCAGAGCAGTGATCTGATCCAATTGAAATGTTGTCTCCTGCTCCCACAAAGGTGTTGGCTGGTGGCAGATCTTGTACGGCCTGGTGTTTTTTTCCTGCAGTTGGTGACTGGGGGTGAAGCTGGACAGTAGGCAATGGAGAGCTAGATTTGTAATGCCTGGCCAGGTCAGGACTGCCAGGCCCCCCATTAACAGATCGGTATCGCCCCATGCTTGGGCTATCTGACAGCTTCTCATTGACACTATCATACCTCTGTCCATTTGGTTTAGAAGCTTCTACAGTGACAATGCTGCTATAGAGAGGCTGCTTAGATTTTTTGTTTTTCTTGTCCTTTTTAGGCTTTTTAGATTTGTCGTGCTGCTGGGGTGTAAAAAAGTCTTCGTGATCCTTTTTGCCAGCTTCATAGCCATTTTTATTTTTGGACCGGCAGTACCTTGCCATCACTACAATTAAGATGATTAGAATCACTGTCATAATTCCAGCAACCACCCCAATGACAATACTGAGTCTCTGCTTGCTAATTTCATAACTTGGGTCACCAGCTATATCCTGGGTGAGTGGGGTGTGCAAACTTCTGGCTATCTGGGAGTCAATCACAGTTGCATTAGAAACACTTTCATTGACAAACACATGCACCAGAGTCGTGGTGGACTGGGAAGGCTGCCCACTATCATTCACTTGCACAACCAACCTGTGCAAGCCATAATGCTTTTGGGTGAGTTTTCCCACTAAGGAAACCACACCACTGGTGGAATCAATCTCAAACAGCTTGAAGGGATTCCCTCCCACAATGCTGTAGTTAAGGTCTGCATTGATGCCGTCGTCACTGTCTGTTGCCAACACTGTAGCTACTACTGTCCTGACATTACTCGAAGGTGGCAGTAAAGTGTAGGAAATGTTTCTGGGAAGGGTAACTGTGGGAGCATTGTCATTCTCATCCATCACAAAGAGAGAGACTGTGGCTGTGGCGGATCTAGGAGGATCTCCCCCATCCACAGCCTTGACTCTGAATGTGTACGTGGTCTGATGTTCCCGGTCAAAAGACATTGTGGAGTAAATGGTCCCCGTGTCATTCTCAATGGAAAAAATGTTACTGTTTTCTTCGATGTAGAGGCTCATCTCCGCATTGCGCCCCTTGTCAGCATCCATCACCGTGACCATCCCCACAGGGCTGTTGGGCTGCAAGTTTTCTTTCACATAAAAGGTAAAGACGTCCTGCATAAACTTAGGGTCATTGTCATTCTTGTCAGCCACCTGCACAATCACCGTGGTGCTGCCCTGCAGCACCGGGATGCCTTTGTCTTTGGCGTTAACTTTAAACTCATACCTGTCTGTCTGCTCTCGGTCCAGCACTGTATTGACAAGGATGTCCCCAGAATCAGGATCGATGGCAAAGATCCCCATAATGGAAGAATCCAGAGAGTAGGCAATCTCTGCATTTTTCCCACTGTCAGCGTCTGTCGCCAGCACCGTGGCCACCCTCTCTCCAGGGATGTTATTCTCGGGAAAGTACACCTCCACCACTGACTGGCCAAAGACGGGCGGGTTGTCATTGGTGTCTCCTACCTTGACAACCAGGGAGTTGTTGCTGGAGAGGCTGGGGCTGCCCGAGTCCACCGCCACTATGACCACGTTGAATTCCCGGGTGGTCTCATAGTCCAAAGGCGCCGAGGTGTGCAGAAAGTACTTTTTCTTGTTCTGGTCGCCCTCTGTGTCGCTGGCCGGCTTGAGCTGGAAGGGCACATCACCCACCACGGTGCAGGTGACTACCCCGTTCTCGCCTTGGTCTCGGTCGGACACCTGTACCAGAGCAATGGGGGTGTCGACCAGAACATCCTCGGCCACGTTGGCCACCCCGTCCTTGAGTGGGATACGCCCGATCTTGCGGATTTCAATGGACGGCACATTGTCGTTCTCGTCCTTGATGTTAAGGACCACCGTGGCCTTGTCGGTCTTGGGGGGCTGCCCGCGGTCGCGGGCCATGACCGTGAAGCGCAGCTGGTTCACCTCCTCGCGGTCGATGCGGTGCAGGACACTGAGCCAGCCGGACGTCTCGTCGAGTCGCAGCAGCCGCCGCACGGATTCGGTAGCCGCTCCGAACACATACTCGATCTGTCCGTTGACCCCCACGTCCAGGTCCGCGGCACGAAGCTGCAGGATGGGAGTCCCTGGGGCGCTATTCTCGGCTAGGTCAGCTTCATACACGCTCTTCTCGAAGCGGGGACTGTTGTCGTTCACGTCGGTGATGAGCACCCTTAGGATGGCCTGAGAGGAGCGAGGCGGGTCGCCACCGTCGCGCACCCGCAGGGTCAGCTCGTAGGAATCGCGTTGTTCCCGGTCCAGCGCCCCCTTCACAATCAGCTGTGGCTGCTTCTCGCCATCCGGGGTGTCGGCCACCTGCAGTTCGAACACGCTGCTGCGGCCACCGGGGTTGATCCCGCCGCCGCCCTCTGGTGCGTCCGGCCGCCTCTTGGAGCCGCCCGGGCCGCCGCTGCTCGCGCCGTTCCCGCCGCCCCCGGGGTAGGGGGCGCTGTCGGCAGGCCCTGCGCGCCGGCCCTCGCCGCCGCCGCCGCCGCCGCCGCCGCCACCGCCCCCGGGCTCCTGGAGCAGCTCGTAGCGTTCGATGCCGTTGCGGCCGAAGTCACGGTCCGTGGCGGTGGGTAGCAGGTAGAGAGTGCCCACCGGTCGGTTCTCCTCCACCGTGAGCGTGAGCACGGGTGACGGGAAGGTGGGCGTGTTGTCGTTGATATCGAGTACGATGACCCGACCCTCGAACAGGTCCACCCAGCTCTGCGAGGGCCCGATCACCGACACTTCGAAGTCCAGAAAGCACTCGTTCTCGTCGAAGATCATCTGACACTGGGGCAGCTTCTCGCGGTCGATGCGCCGCTCACTCGTGCTCAGCTCGCCGGTGAGGTTGTCGATCTTTAGGTACTCCGAGCCCGACTCGAGGCTGAAAGTCACCTCACCCGAACCCGTCACGATGCCCAAGTCCGAGGCGACGTTGCCGATGCGGACGTCCGCTGGGCCCTCCTCAGCCAGTCGATATCGGAGGAGTTGCTTGGCGGCCGCCAGGCTGAGCGAGAGCGGCAAGAGGAGACAGCAACCCAGGCACCAGCCGCGCGCCCACCCCGCGGTCCGCATCCTCAGCATCTTCTCCTGCTGCTGCTGCTACTGCTCCTTCTAATCACAGCCCCCTCGGCGCCCCCCTCCTCCGGGGCCGACCGCCTGCCCTCCTCCCAGTCCTCTTCTCTCTCCCGGAAAGGAGGAAGCGAGAGGAGGGAGGGGGCAAGAGCACCGTGCGGAGTCGGCCTGGGGGCAGGGGGACCGGCGATAGATTCTTCTTCTTTTTTTTTTTTTTCCTTCTGCTTCTTCCGAAAGTTATTGTTTCATAATTCATGCAATGGGTGCTAATCGCCCGCTCGCCGGCCGCCGTTCAGTCGCAGTACTCACAGTTCACGGGACACTGCGCGCCGCGGCTCGGCGCCCCCCCAGAGTCATCCCCGCAGCGGGCGTAGGATCCCGGGCTCCGGTTCCCGCTCTGTCGGATGGGGCCGGAACCGCTCCAGCAGGCGGGTGGTGGAGCCGGGAAGCGGCGGGGAACAAGCCTGCAGCCTCCCCCGCCTGCCAACCCCGTTCGTTTTTGCTGCCACTCGAGTTGCGTCCAATTCACGTTCCAGCCACTCACTCCAGACCCAGCTTCTGCTCCGGCTGCCCAGGCAAACGTGAGTTGCTTCCTGCACGAGGCACCGGGGCCAGCAACAAGCCAGTCTGAACTCTGACTCTGACTCTGCTCTGGCAGCGGGGGAGCCAGTCAATAGATCGAGAATGAAAAATCCCTGTCAGGTCGCTTCGGGCACCGTGCAGTGGAGACCACTCGCGTCACACAGCGGTCCGCGTCCGGGTCCTCCCCGCGCGCCGAAGAGCAGCCCGAGCCATCTTCAGAGACGCCCAGAGTCAGTCTCTTCTCACCCCCAAGAGCTCGGGTTTCTCTTTTTTTCTTAACAACTCTGCGCAAGGTCATTAGTCACGTAGCCGCCGCCTGAAACCGCAGCAGCCGTTCGCCCGCGGGGGCGAAGGCTGAGCCGTGCGCACCGCGCGGTGCCCAAGTTTGGGTTCGCAGCCGCAGAGTCCGTGCCTTTCCTCACCTGCATTCGGCCCGCAATTCGGAGCACTGGGATCTGCAGCGCTGTGCGCGATTCAGGGAGGAGATTGCAGCCTCTCTCTCTCTCTCTCTCTCCCCGCTCTCTCTCGATCCCTCCCCTCCCTCCCTCTCTCTCCTCCCTCCTCCTCCTCTCTCCTCCCTCCCCTCCTTTCCCCTTTCCCCTTCTCCCACTCTTTCTCTTGCACGCTCCCTCTCTTTCCTCCCAGTCCCAATGCTGGCAACTCGGGCTGAACTTGATCCCTTTGCAGTTCAAATGTGAGCAAACCAAGCTCGGTGCTCAGGCGACGATGGCCTGGCGAAAGCCCCCGGCCGGCCTCCCCCAACGGCAATTAACAAAGATGCCCAATTCTGTCCGGATTTCCGAAGAAAAGCCAAAGGCACTGGGGAGGGGGTGAGCGGGAGGTGGAGTCAGAGACAGCTGCCAAGTAGCTTAAAAAAAAAAAAAAAGAAAAGAAAAGAAAAGAAAAAGGAAAAAAAAAAAGAAAAAAAAAATCCAGTTGCCAAGGGGAGAAAAGTGCCAGTCGGTTGTTGCCTCGGAAGTGCCCTGGCACGGCGGGTGAATTCCGCAGTTGTCTCGTCCCTTTTCGCGTCTGGGAGAGTCTGGTGCGGGCGCGCTCGCCGCCCCTTGGACTGCCAAAGCTCCAAGACACTGAATGGCAAATAGGAAGCTCCCGCTCGCTAGCCGCGAGCCGGAAACCCGCAAGTTTGCCCAAAGTGGTGGCTGCTTCTGGGAGCTCGCAGGCTGACTTGCGGCTCAAGCTCCTGAAGCTGCTGCTGCTGCTGCTGCTGCGGCGGCGGCGGCGGTAGCAGCCCAGCCACCGAAACTACACACTCGCGGAAAGGGAGGGACGCGGGTTGAGGTGAGAAAGGCAGACAGGAGTACTAACCAGCCGCCCCACTCCGGAAAGCCCAGCTTCAGCTCCGGGGGCCACTCCTTGTGCGCACAATCCAGCCGGTCCCGTTCCCTTTAAGCCAAAGCTTTCCCCCCGTCTCCCCAGCGAGTGCAGCCACTGTCTTCTCTGGAGACTTGCTTTCCCTCCCTGGGGCTGGTAAATTTCCTCCTCTCCCTTACTAATGCCGAGTGCGTGTGTGAGAGCACTGGAGCGGGTGTCAGAAAAGGTTTCTTTCTTTTTTTTTTTCCCCTCCCCCTTCTCAGACGATGCCCATCCCCCCTCCCCAAGTGTCTCCGTTTCGCGATTTAGCATCTTGGTTAGGGTATGGTTAACCGTGGCTTGGGGGATCCCGCGTGCGCCCAGGGAGCCACGTTGGTGTTCTGAGAAACCATGATGGGCTGCAGTGGTTAAGAGAGGACATCAAACTCCAGAGAGAGCCAGAGAAGGATCCTTTTTTGGGATTGCAGACTTCGGAGGGTTGGGGTTGGGGGTTTGGGGTGGTGCCTGTCTTTGTTTAAATGCTTGGCATTCCTGTCATCGTGCTTGCTTAGGGGGGTAGACCGTGTGTGTGCGCGCGCGCCAGGGGAATAAACACATGTTGGAAGCCTCGGTGTTATTTTCTGAGCAGAAACCTGCAGCCTTTAGTAACTGGCAAAGTGTAGCGTCACCTATCTGGATAAAAGGGAAATAAACTTTAATGGCAACTTTGTGTACCGAAGTGTCCCTAGTTCCATTTCTCTCCTTCTTTTGACTTTGTGCCACTCGATCGTACATGGTATTCCCCCACGCGAGGCTTCCCCGGTTTTCAGTCACAGCCACTGCAGTCCGCCTCATCAGATCTCAATTCTCCTTGTGTTTCTTAAACTGTTGCCATTTGTTCTTCATTTATTTCAGCAGCTAAGGGGGCCCGTCAGGATTAAGGGGGCTGAGGCGGGCAGGAGATATTTGGGGACAATCTTACCATCTCAAAAGAGCAAAGAGGCTGCTGCTGGGGTTTGGTTGGTCCTCGCCTCATCTGCCCAATGTACAGGCATCGAAAGGCCTCCTCTTAAAGGAAAATTTAAGATGAAAAGAGGAAAAAAAAGAAAAATCAGTCCAGAGTGGGTACTCTGCTTTTACGAGACCTGTGTGAGCAGGCAAAATGCCTAAAAACAAACACTAATAAAGTCTACGAGCAGATGTAGCACGAGGTTATTTGGGCGGGCGCAGCCAGCAGGATTGGGGGAGACACGGCTGAGATTTCCAAGGTCTCCCTATAGGGGATCCTGGAGGCGCGGAGGATGAAAGTGTCAGGGAGCTGGCGAGTATTTTTCAGTCTGCTAAAGCAACTGCACTCAGGGTGTAGCGGCTTCTCTTCCCGGGCCAGGCCAGGAACCCGGCCACCCCCACATTCCCCAAGCCCGCTGCCAACCCAGCCTCTCCGCTCTATATCTGCAGCATCAGCGAGAAAAAGCCCGCGCGCAGACTCAGTGCACACCGCCGCAGTCTGGAGCCGGGGGGCGGGGGCGGGCGCCGCCGCGTTTCCTTGGCCCGCTAAGTGGCTGTAATGTTAAATCCTCTTATATTTGGAAAACTCTGGTTTATCAAAATTCTTGCCTCACACGACACCCGGTCCTCCCCCCACCCCCCCACCCCCGGGTCCGAGGCGGAAGAGGGAAGCCTTTTCTCCTCCGCGGCCTTGCGCCGGTGCATTCCGATGCGCGGCAATATGGTGCAGTGCGCTCGCTCCCCTAACCGCCTTTACTAAGATTTTGCAAACTTCTGGCAGCCGCGTGGGCAGATACGTTGTACATTCACTCTTCCCTCGCCAGACCATAAACTTGAACAAGCCCCTGAGCATCTTCAAACGTTCGCCCACCGCTCCGGCGCGCAATCTCCAGGCGCACACCAGCAAGGGGCGAAGGAGTGGGAGGCTTTTCCCCAGAGCGCGGCAGATTTCTTCCCAGATGACGGGGGTGGGGGTGGGAGTGGGGGATGGAGGTGGGGGTTGTGCAGCGCGTCCTTCACAGTGGAGTGGTTTCCCCCTTGCGAGCGGGAGGTAGTCTCCAGTCCGCCCTCCCTACTCATCGTCACCAACTCCGCTGCCGAGCCAAGCCAGCGTGGGAAATGGGTCCGACGTGTGCGGCATGGAGAACAGCGCGCCAGACTGCCGGGGCCGTGAAGCCTCCCGGCTTTCCACCCTCCCCCATCGGTCCCCGCCTCCAACCTTTCCGCGGGAGCAGCCAAGGACCGGATGGTTTGCCCAGCAGCGCTGTACTTGGGCAAGGGAACGGAATAGGCGGGGTGGGGGTGTGGGCGAGGTGAGAGGAGCCCTCGGGGCGCCCTTGCCGCGGTCGGAGCTCCCAGTCCTCTTCCGCCCCCTGTCTGGGGACTGACAGTCCAACTCCAGCCTCCCGCCGGCGCGGAGGATGAATGGAGGCGAGAAGCTGTTTCCCCCACCCCCGCCCCATTTCCGCAGTCTTAGAGCCAGTGTCACAAGTGCTCAGCAGTTTCATTAAATGGAACTGGGGGACTTAATCCCCCCCGGTACCAGACCTCACCACGGGAATATGATATCCGGATTCGCTCCCACCCACAAACCCCGCCCGGCTTTTCAGACTCTAGGCAGCATTTATCTTCTCAACCTGAGAGGAAAGGGTTCAGAAGGAAATGGGATCGAAAGTGTAACCGGCTGTAATAAATTAAAGAGCCCGCTGCTGCTGTGCTGCTCTTGCTGCTGCTTTGGTGGCCAGAGCTGAAAAGAGAAAACGAGATCAGTTTCCTAAAGCCAGAGTTGATCAGAGTGATAGCACGTCATCGCTTGCATGAAGCAAAGTATTTGAGAGAAGGTTGAAATGTGGATTTGGTTATTCTCTCTCTGTGTGTTTTAAAGGAATATTAGGAGAAATGACCTCTTGAAACCAAGATAAAAAAATGATTAAAATAGAAATGGTATCCCGTTTTAATAAACATTTAATCGAAGCTTGGCCAAGGGTTCCTTTCCTTTTTATGCCAGAAACCTTGCCCTATATTTACCATACAGTAGTTTTTTGTTGTTGTTTTAAATTTACCTACTAACCCTGCCGTCTTGAAACTGCTTTGCAGTTAAGAAATTTCAGTGACTGAGCTGTAAAATAGCATTCAGTGTCCGTGAGGTAGTTTAAGTCTCAAAAAGACATGAAAGGAAGTAACAAGGACAACAAAAGTTTATTGGTAAGAATACAAAGAAGTAGGTGCCGAAGATATGATCTCAGGGGGCTTTCATTTATTATAGACGCTCTATTCACGATTGTACAAGAAAAAGGTTAAATACAGTAAACATGATAGCCAGTTCTTGTAAGAAATATAAAGCAGTTTGATGGGAAGGGAGAAAGTGACTCAAGAACTCCACCAAGGGACAAACAGAGGAAATGACACCCCTAGATCTCCAAATCCATTGACCTTTTAGTCTTTTTAAAAAGGGTCCTCTATATCCACTTACATGGGCATATATGTTTTCCGGACCTTTGTGATCAATCGTTTCTCCAACTATTTTTGATAAAGTGGATGCTGAAGTCTTCTTTTTCCAAGTAATTATTAGAAATTATTGTTCCTTAAACATATCATTTCAAACGGTAAACTACAACTGTCTCACTATTGTCTTATAGCAAGTATGGTTCTGATTCTGGGACTGTGAGAAACTTTGGGCAGATTTTGCAGCCTTAAATCTATGCCCGTAGTATTAAATGAGTAGCAGACTGAAGAGGCTAAATTATTCATTGCAATAACGGACTTTTTGATGGACATTAAAACTCAGCAGTTTAAATAAGGAAACCACAGATTTCCTTTTAAGCAGGTAGTAACTGCTTGCCTCAGTGGTTATTTAATTGGTCTCCAGCCAAGAAGTAGAATCAGTTGTGCTGTTTAAATCATGCAATCATGTTATGCAAAGCCATATACTGTATTACAATGTATTGATAAGAGACAACACAAGAAGTAAACTAAGTTGATTTATACCATCTATTGGATAATTATAAAAACATTTCTAAAAGGACAGTATAAAAATTCAGTTCACAGAGAATAAGAAACTCAAGAAATTAATTTTTAAGTGTTCAAGTATTACTTCATAGGCTATATGATTTGTCTATTAAACTGAATGTTTTAGTATTTTTAAATGTCACTTAATAGAAGTGATTTTCACTTTTTAACCACAGATTAATAGTTGATTTTTGTCAATTTCTTAAGTTTTAAATGCCAAAACATGCAACACGGCATAGATTTATAGTTTAGGTTATATGTAAATAAAGATCTAGTCAGTTATGAAAACTGGCAAGCACATTGTCTTTTACAAGATAATTTATGATTTTTACCTATATTCACAAAAATCTAAGCTTGGGAGAAAATACAGTATTTTGCAAAATTTGGGTGAGTTTTTTTGGAAAAAGACCCATGGTAGGTTACAACTGTACATCCTATTATTTGTGGTGATTTGAAGCTCTTCTCTGTCACTATCTATGGTAAAATTGAACATTCCAATGCCCTTTGCAGCAGGAACTTGAGACATTTGACATTTCTTTACTATCATGGCAGGATATGTCAAATGCTGCTGTGAATAATGACCTCTAAACTAGATAATGTATTGAGGATTTTGGGGGGAAATCTCATTATAATAGCTTGTATGAGTATAATACTCAAATAAATCACCTTGCTTATACTAAGAATGGTTGGAAATTATGAATTAGCTTTCTATGTTTTAGCCCCCGATTATATTAATTTATGCTAACTAGATCACGTCTTATGTTAATTACCAATACCAGGTGGTAGAAAATGTTCATTATTCAATCAAATTTAACCCATTGCATTTAGAAAATTCAAAACACAAAATGAATCTGGAGCACTTTGACGGACCACTTTAACAGCAATGAATTTTGCAGTAATAGATGCTGATTGTTACATGGTAATGGCCTTTCCCCAAATTATTTTTGACTTCTGGACCTTGAGTAAGATTGCACTTCTCGGCCCCCTTGTGGCTAGATGAGGCCATAGACTAGGTCTGGGCAATTGTGAGGAGAAGCGTTTAAGTTCACTGCCAAAGGAACATGGATGCCTGAAATGAATCATTGTTCAACTTCATCAGTCAAACTGATTATTAACCTGACCTAGGACCGATACCTGGAACTTGTTAAAAAAAATGTCAGATCAACATTGACTTTAGAAACTAGTGGTGTTTTCACTGCTATTTGAGCACTTATTTGATGCATTATCAAGTAAATCTGATTGAAAGGTTTACAAAGTAGACAATATAGGTTTCAACCGTAAACCCTACAAATCAGCAGTTGTGCTATTTAGCCACAGGTGGAAATCGAGGTCCATCAGCAAGGCAAGCTCTTCATAAAGCTGTATAAATTTATATCTGGTGATTTTTAATAATTAGCAAACATAATTTTAAATTTTATTTTTTTCTAGTAGCTGGTGTAGAGTTTAACACTTTGAACAGGACTTTTAATAAAGTACTATTGACTTGCAATGAGATGGAAAGATAATAACTATCTGTGTGTTTATGGTTATTATATCCTGTTTGGCTGCATATACAGATTATCATTTTTATCTCAAAAATGACTGGATAAAAACCTACTATAAGGATGTAAATAGAAGCTTTTAATTCAGCTAAGTTATGTATAAAATGTTAAGTGTTTTGATGCATTATGAAGCTAACAGCCATGATTAGTAACAATATATCTCATCAGTAGTATATATCTGATTTCAACACTGAAAGGTTTACTAGATCTTTCTGTTTCAGAGTGTTTCCTTGTTCTCTCTGGATGTTAGCTACAGCCTAATCATGTCTGCCTATTTGGAGGGAAGAGAGCACCTACCCCTGCCTATTTGGTGACATTTGATATAGTTTCCATTTTCAACTAACAAAGTGGAAGTTTTGCTTCTATATTTCTTGTCAAACAGATGTATTTAAAACATAGGAGAGATGGTGAAAGAAAACTAGTGTAAGCTTAAAAAGGTAGGACCAAAACTAAGGGAGTGCCCCAGTTTCTGTTTTGTTTTGTCCTATAAAATAGTGCTTTCCAAAGGTCTATAAGCCAGTATCAGCTTCAACTACCAAAAGTTACCCTGCTTAGGTGTCGTGGTCAGTGCTCCTTAGTTTCTGAATTACTTTCCTGGGCAGACTTAATGTGATGCTAATGAAGCTTAAGCTTTCAGGTCTCTTACCTGATCAACCTCTTTGAAGACTTTGAGGTGAGGAGAAAGCAGTAATGGGTTTGCAGAGTCACATGGTTTTGAAATTTGCAATAGTCAGAATTTTAAGTGCAATACCTTAGGAACCCTGATCCCCTCCACTCCATTTTCCTTTATCACACTTCTTGTTTAATGGTGTTTGAGAGTTCCAAGCATGTTGGAGATCTAGTTAAGGAAAAATTCAGATGAGGATACATAGTAGTTAAAGGAAAGTTCAGATGGGGCTACATTTAATTTCAGTGTGTTTTGTGGGTTCAGTCTCTCTCAGTCATAGCCAAGTTATTGCTGACAACCAAGTCTTCCAAGAATTTCCTCAACATCCACTGTATTGGCACAGAAGTATAGTGCCAGAGGTTCTACAGTGATATTTCTTTGAAGCCACAAACAAGTCTGTAGAATGTTCTTTCAATTGCAGTTGCCTCTACTTTTCTTTTCTTTTCTTCTTCTTCTTCTTTTTTTTTTTAAGATTTTTATTTATCCATTTGACACAGAGAGAGATCACAAGTAGGCAGAGAGGTAGCAGAGGGGGGCGGGGGAAGCAGGCTCCCCGCTGATCAGAGAGCCGGACGTGGGGCTGGATCCCAGGACTCTGGGATAGTGAGCGGATGGGAAGGCAGAGGCTTAATCCACTGAGCCACCCAGGTGCCCCTGTCTCCACTTTTCAAAAGTTCTAGCTATACCGCTTTGCTTTTATGAAAGACCTACATTAGCACTTGTTTTTACTAACTGAAGGAAATCCAAAGAAGATTTTTGTCTTTACAAAAGAAGACAAAAAGAAAATAGAGTTGAGTGTTTTGTAGCAAGCCATTGTAGAAGTAGCGTGGGAGAGTGGCGCCACCAACCTCCTTCCCTGGGAACTACACTCGGCATCTCAGCATTGCGCTACTACAGCTTTTAACTGTGTCTGTGAGCATTTGTGCTTTATGTCAATTTATTTTGTGTACCCATTAGTTAAATATGTCATAAATTATCAGAAAAGCCTAAAAGAGTTTACTTTTTGAGGCTGGGGACCTTCAAAGCAATTTCCATATCAACTCGTGGTAATTGTTTCTTCCCTTTCTGTCTTTCCAGCTTCTGAAGATTTTCGTAGGAACACGCTACTTTCGGATAGCAGGGGAAACCTGTATTGAACGTGTAAAATCCCCACTGAAGAATGTGCTTCTCACTCATGTCTCATCAAAACGGAAATAGTCTCTTGTAAGGAATTAGTTGATTCACCAAGAGATTCACTTAAATACACACTATTCATTTGAGTGTGGGTAATATCTAAACAGAAATTGTGTAAAGACAGAATTTATCAGCATACCTGTATTTGAAGGCACAGATATATAATAATACTGCAAAGTTTGTGTGTGTGTGTGTGTGTGGTGGGTGACTTTTGGATCCATGTGCATTGGAGTTGGCACTTTTAACACATTTTTTTCTGATCATCTGGCCCTTCCACATAAAAAGACACCCTATATCCACCAATGCAGTAAAGAGACCCTAAAAAAACTAGTGTTTCAGTGACACACAATTATTCATTAATAAGTGAAATTATGTAGTGAAATTATGTTGCATTTGCAAAATGACAAATTGATACAGAGCACAATATTTTAAAAAACTAACTTCAACTGCTTCTCTATATGTTTTAATTTCAGATTGATTGTATATGTTTTCGTTTTTTTGGGGGGAGGCTTTTTTTCACATTTAAAGGTTGTTAAAAACAAAAATGAATATGGGCAGGGCTAGGATATGGTCAGCAAAGCCTAAAATATTTACTATCTGGCCCTTAATAGGAAAAGCTTCCTGACATCTGCTTTGGAATATCAACTTCAGGAGTATTGTGACAATGCTGAAAAGTACAGTAGTTCATGTTACATGTGAGGAAGGAACTACTGTAACATATGAGTGCGCACAGATGGAATATATGTTGCTAAGCTCCATATCTACTAAGCTCTAACTCAAGTATACCCCGTGTTACATTACATAACCCATATATAGGATGATACGCTGCTTTTATTACAACATAAGGAACCTATTGTGTGGCTTGTAATGTATTCAAGATACTCATTCCTCTCACAGACAGTAGATTTTCTGTCCTCTTGCCTGTGGGCAGATTTTGTGATTGGTTTTGTCAACTGAACACAGTGGGAGTAACACCAAGACAGTTCCTGTCTGATGAAACACTCTCACAGAAGCAGTGAACTGCACAAGTACATTGTGACCACCATGCTGGAGAGGCCCGTTGGCCTACTGGCGTGGTAGGCGACACTCTCAGATGAGCCTGGCTTTCCAGTCATCCCCTCCAAGGTAGTCATGTGAATCAAGACATCTGAGACCCTCTAGACCAGTCTACCTGCCAACGGAATACCACTGAGGGCTGACACTACAATTGACATCCTGTAGAGCCAAAGACTTCCTCGCCTAAGCCCACCCAAACTCCTGACCCACCAAATATGGGTAAGATATAATAAGATACATTATTTTAAGTCACCCTATTTCCTAGCGGTTTGTTACCCAGCAATAGATAGCCGGCACATGAGTTTCTGTTCGCAAATTTAATGATGCTGAATGTCAGTTCTAGATTTAATAATGATAATTGTCATTGTATTGTGGCTCATCTATGTGCCAGATACACCATTCTCAACACATTGCATGAAGTTATCATTTGATTTTTGAATATTATCATTTAATAACCTTATGAAGTTATTACATTATGGAGATTATTTTGTATGTGGCACAGAAGAGGAGATGGAGACTTAAGGAGGTTAAGTTTCCTAATAACCCTATGAAATTATTAAACTACGAGGATTATTTTACTAATAGTAAGATGAGGACACTGAGACGTTAGAAGGTTGAAAAGGTTAAGGAATAAAGAGATATCACAGTTACTAAGTGCTTGAGGCTGGGGGATCCAATTCAATTCATTCATAATGAAAACCCTGGCTCTGATTTATTGCAAATAATACCTTATGTTATAATAGGGAACTGATCTAATTAGTTTATGCTGTTTTACCCATAAGCAGACACATCAAACATTGTTCTTGTTTATATTACCTTATTTAATTAATCTTATGTGTATCTCTCTTACAAAAACCTCAAGTGTAGCTGACTTTAACCAACAATCTGCTCAGAGTTCTGTGGATTGAAAATGAGCATAGGGCTGTATTTAAATGTACCTATCTCCTTTATGTCAGATCAAAGCAAATGTACCATTTGTCCCTAACTTTCAAGGGCACTATACCTAATTCAAAGTGTTTTAAAGGAAATATTCAATCCAAGGAGCTTTATTTCCAAAGGTGACACACAACCACTGTTTATGGAAAACTCCCATTCATTGATATTTCATTTCTGCTTTACTGTTAAGTTTTCTTTATCTTTGTGATGATCCATGCCCCATAAACAGTGTTATAGTGAGTTTTCCTGGGATTTCCAGAAAGACCTTCTCTTTAGGAGGGTTACTGACAGTCTAATTTTTTTCTGTGGAGCACCATTTTGTGACAGTGATAAGACCAATTAGTAATATTGATTAGACACTTATGATATATCAGGGAAAATTCCAAGCTCTTTATTTTTTTAAAAATCAAGTTTTTTGTTTTGTTTTGTTTTGTTTAAGATTTTATTTATTTATTTGAGATTGAGAGAGAGAGAACATGAGCAGGGGGAACAGTGAGCAGCAGAAGGAAAGGGAGAAGGATACTCCCTGATGAGCAGGGAGTTCAATGAGGGGTTTGATCCTAGCACCCTGGGATCATGACCTGAGCTGAAGGCAGCCACTTAACTGACTGAGCCACCCAGGCACCCCTAAGGTCTTTACATATATTAAAATATTTAATAAAGATCCTGCTGAATTAGTATTCATAACACCTCAAATTTGTATATATCTTTCTACTTTTCCATCTCCTTTTGATTCCACACCTTCTGTTATGGCTTAGACCTTCATTATATGTCTGAAGAATATACAAGTAATGTGACGTGAATGGTTGTCTACCACAAACCAGGAGTGTCTTATTTATAAGTGGCCTAAATTTCTGTGCTAGTCATTATTTATTATTCACCAAAAGCATTTCTGACTAGATTCAAGCATAAGAAGAAATACAATTCCATGAGATCTAGAAGTCAGTGGCTGTGTGAATTTTTCTGGTCAAAGATAATCTGGGCAGAATGATTTGGGTCTCTTCCTGGTAGAGGTGTTTAAGAGCCAGCACACAGTCCGCCTCTCCTCACCACCCCGCAGCTGAAGCAGGGTCATTTACATGCACGCACACCTCTTGTGCTGCAGCTTAAGTACTCTGGCCCTTCCTTAGGGGATCTAATGTACTAAAATGCGGGCCTGCCTGAGGGCCACGGATATATATGCTTGAGCAGAATGAAAGGACTCTTACTGAGAGGGAAACAGAGACAGATGTTCTCACACAAGGTGATACGTCTGGCACAGGATGTCTGTGCTCTTTATTTCTTCATAAAAAGGGCTCCAGGCCCAAGGCCTATTACTATGTGGCTGAGCAGGTGTAGAAACACTGCACATGCAGAAACTGCTTTTCCAAATAGGAAACATGATAAGACCAGTGACTTACTTGAGCATGTACCCATTGCTATACTTGACTTGCTGTGAAGTGAGTCCCAGATCAGAAGCATTGCTGAGCGAATCCCATGATCATGGAGAAGCATTCTGAAAGTTGATGGATCATTGTTGTGGCAGAAGCACTGTAGGCAGGGAAAGCAAATCGGTGTCCAGAGTAAGGGTTTATTCAAGTAAGAACAAATCATCTCCCCTTCCATGAGAGGAACAGTCCAAAGTAATTCTACCGCAAGGCAGCTGGCTGATCACTATGGGGAATGGTGTCATATTGAGGACTCGGTGTTGGTCTTTGTACTGGCAGTTTGAGCATCAGCAGTAGCTGTGACTCAAGTTAGTCTTAGCGAGTTGAAGTGCGTGTTGCTGAGATCATGCAAAGCCTCCATCCCTGCCACCATAGCCACTTTGGTCAATAACAAAGGTGACTGGTATCCACAGAACACATGATCTTGTCCACTTGATTGCTAAAATCATCCTCTGCTGAGGTCACTCTTTGGTGAGGGTTCATGTGGGACCAAATATCTTCTCCATCTCTTTCTTCTTCCCTCCTCCTCTTCCTCTTGCTCTCCTTCTTCTCCTCCCCCTCCTTCTTCTTGTTCTTGTTCTTCCTCTTTTTCTTCTTCTTCGCTTATTCAGATATTTCTATCACATACCTCTTCCCCGAATTTCCTTATCATAGTTTTCTAGTCATGTTTCTTTTAAGTCTGTGACCATCTAGCCAAACCTTTGGCCAAAGTTCATGAATCATTATGCTCAGATACCTGGCCATTTCTTCTTCTATGTCCAGTGAACAACAGGTATACTTCTTGATGTTCTGGTCACTGGTAAGAGTTCCTTTCACCATGGTCTTTTAGGAATCTCCTAGAAGAGGCTGTGGTGCTCTAACCATCCACTCTCTAGTGTGACTGCATTTACAATGATCTGTAAAAACTCAAATTTTCTCTTTGTCTATCATCTGATTATAGGGAAGCCCTTATGAAGCTGGAGATGCAGATGAGGAGAGAGAAGACAGTGTAGCAGGAGTGGGGGCCATGGGCATTTGGACTACCTCTTTATGAAATTTTTCTATGCCATCAGGGCCTGCTTGGCTTGATTACATAAATACAACTCCATCTGATGATAGAGTGTTGTTGTATGCGCACAGCTTCATGACTTAGCTGGTCAGATAACACTTAGCGCAGGCTACATGGTGTCGTGGTAGCCCATGGTCTATTGCTCAGTCTCCACTAAAGCCCAATAGCAGGCCAAGAGCTGTTTTTAAAAAGGATAGCAGTCGTGCACAGAGACTGCTGGGCTTTGCTCCAGTATCTGGAGGGTCTGTGCTGTGATTCACCTATAGGCATCTGCTAAGGATTCCAAACAGCCTCCCTATCTGCCACTGACACTTCAGTTACCACTGGATCTGCCGGATCGTATGGCCCAAGTAACAGAGGAGCTGGAATAGTAACCTGGATCTGTTGCAGAGCTTCCTCTTACTCTGGGCTCCACTTAAAACTAGCAGCTTATTGGGCAGCTCAGTAAATGAGCAGGAGTAACACACCCAATTTAGGAGTATGTTGCCTCAAAAATCCAAAGAGGCCGTAGGTGTTGTGCCTTTCTGGGTTGTAGTAGGAGCAGGTGCAACAAATTTATCCTTCACCTCAAAAGGGATATCATAATGTGCTCTAAACCACTGGACATCCTAGAAGTCTTACTGAGGTAAAAAACCCATGATTTTTGTCAGATTTATTTCCTACTGTCTGAAGTATAAATGTCTTAATAAGTCCAGAGTACTTTCTACTTCTTGGTCACTAGGTCCAATCAGCATAAAAGCATCAATGTAATGGACCAGTATGATACTACATGGAAGGAAAAGATGATCAAGATCCCTGTGAACTAATTTATTGCGAAGGGCTGGAAAGTTGTTATAGCTCTCAGGTAGGAGAATAAAAGTGTAAAGTCCGCCTCTCCAGGCTTGCCAGCTGAAAGCAAACTGCTGGCGGTCATCCTTACTGAGAGAGATGGAGTAAAATGTATTTACTAAATCAATGGTTGACATTAAGGACTAGGGGATATGTTAATTTGCTCAAACAATGAAGGAACATCTGATACATCAGTTAGATTCACCACCTGGTTAAGCTAACAATAATCCATTGTCATTCTCCAAGATCCATCTGTCTTCTGCACAGACCAAACAGGCAAGCTGAATAGAGACATGGTGGAAATCATTGCCTTGTATCTCTGAAGTCCTTAAGAATGGTACTAATCTCTGCAGTCTTTCCAGGAATGAAGCATTGCTTTTAGTGTACCATTTTCCTAGGGAGGGGAAGTTTTAGTGGCTTGCACTTGGCCCTTTCTACCATAATAGCCCTCACTGCATAGGTCAGGGAACCAATGTGGGGATTCTGCCAATTGTTGATCTATTTCAATTATGAATTTTGGAACTGCAGAAATAACCACGGATGGGTTGGCAGACACACTCGGTCCAATGTAAGAGAAGTGAGCTAAAATTCCATTGATCACCTGATCTTTAAAAACCCCTATTCTGACTGAACTGCAGTGATGTTTTGGGTTTCCTGCATTAGTGCCAATTCAGAGCCAGTGCCCCATAGTACCCTGAAGTTTCAATCATTTCCTTTTCCCCAGTGCACAGGTGCCCTGGTAAAAGCCATAAGTCCCTTTGGAGGAGGCTGGAAGAAAAATTAACAGTACACATTAAAAAAAATTTTTTTTTAAATCTATTATTATTATTATTATTTCATTTAAAGTGCAATTTGGGGGAGAAGGGCAGAAGGAGAGATTCCCAAGCAGACTCCCACTGAGCAGGGAACCTGACTTGGGGCTCAATCTCAAGACCTGTGAGATCATGAGCTTAACTGAAACCAAGAGCTGGTTGCTCAGCCGACTGAAACACCCAGGCACCCCAACAGTACACATTTTTGGGGTGTACTGGGGTCCTTCCTCAGGGGACCAGGCTGTCTGCTATATAATTCAAAGTGTTCTGGGTTTATAAACTGGTTCATGTCTGGGAATTGATTGAGGTGCTGTTGCTTCCTGTTTTTGTGATCCAGGCTCACATGACTTAGAACTTTTCTGTTTATATAAAACAAGTAAGAATTTAGGAAGCTTCTTATTTCATTTCTAGGAATGCCAAAATCAACTAGTCCATACTATAGGTCTGAGCAAGTCAGACTATTCTGACTGTTGTTTTAATTCTTCTGTCCATTACCATAATTACTCCCACCTTGCCTTTGACCATTGAGTGCCACCACTTGGACCTGTATGTGGAAGATCCAATTCTATTTGCATTTAGGATTCCCAATCCAATGACCACAGTTCCAATTGTAAGGTCTGGCCTACAGAGAGGAGTGATCACAGAACTAACTCCATAATGATACTCCCTTCCCCTTACTCAAAATATTAATGAAAAGCATGTCTTTTGGACCCATCCAGTGTGGGTGAGTACATCTTTTTTTTTTTTTTTAAAGATTTTATTTATTATTTAACAGAGATCACAAGTAGGCAGAGAGGCAGGCAGAGAGAGGGGGAGAAGTAGGCTCCCTGCTGAGCAGAGAGCCCGATGCAGGGCTCCATCCCAGGACCCTGGGATCATGACCTGAGCCGAAGGCAGAGGCTTTAACCCACTGAGCCACCCAGGCGCCCCAGGTGAGTACGTCTTAAATGACAAATCCACTCTAATATTCCAGTCTCCAAAGCCTTTGAATTTTTTTGTTTATATCAACAGATCGTGGGAGTTAGAGATGAAAGTCTGAAAAAAAATGCATGGGATTTTAGTAGTACCTAATTAATTTTAGCCTTATTAAGTTATCTAATATGGACGTCTCGGATAGTCATCCAAACCTGGAATATTTTTTTGTGGAAATCGGAAATGAACACTTGCTGTGTTCTGTTCCTGAGATTTAGGGTGTATTTGTTTCAGTGGCATGCTCTCACTAATTCTGATGGCTATAATCTTTTGATCTGTAAGACGTGGGATTTTAACTATGTATTTCTAAAGTCACTTACAAAATTTGCATTCTATGATTTTCAGCTTCCCAAATTCAAATACAGAAATTGAATCATGTGAAAGCAAAACAACTATACCCAAGGCCACTCAGCTCATTAGATGAAATTCTGGGGCTAGAATCGTGGTTTTCTAATTATCTACCCAGTAATCTTTTTTCATTAGACTGACTCATGCTCTTCTAAAATCAGCAATTCTTCAAAATAAACATTAAAATATAAAGCTTATTTTGGAGTGATTTTGATTTTGAAATTAATTGATTGTTATGACAATGTTTAGGATGTGTCATTTGAAAATGCCAGAGTAGCTCATCAAAAGTCAGTTTCACACATAAAAATCAATCTAAATTCATTTTATTTACATACTTTGCACCAGAAATCGGCAAGGAACTATGGGACATATGAAGTATATGATGTGACCTTGGTAATTTTATTAATGTTAACTTAACTAGCATGGGATATAATCACACAGAAATCGCACCTTTAATTCGGTTAATACCAACGTCTTCATGCTTTTTCTTCTCATTGGGGAACAACACTCCTCTAGGGTAGGGCTAATTAAGATGTAAATTATTAAAGACTACTTCTTAAGAACTAGCAAATCAGAGTCCATCATCTATTAAGTCAACTTTTGGAATTTGTCACTTGAGAAGTTGTGCAATTACCCTATGACACTGCGAGTGCTCCAAGCATTCTTGGATTTCCTCTTCAGAGTTCTTGAGGCCTTTTTGTGACTATTTCTTTCATCCTTCACAGGTGCTATTGATGACTGGAAATGGCCATTCAGGGCCTTTTTATGTGAATTAAAAACGTAATAGAATTGGACAACATTGGATTTATTCAAGTAATATGTTGAAATATCTTATTTTGAGTCTTTCGTGATTTGTAAAAGTGGTTTTGAAGGTAGAAATGTAAAATTATGTCAGAATCATTGTAATTAGCCATAGTGTCCAACAGACTGTATTAAGGATAATCATCTATAGATTGGTTTAACTGTATGTATGCATTCAAGCATATGTAGTATGAATGTTGTGTGCAAGTATATGTGTATATGAGAGAGAGAGAGAGGGAGAAATTCAATATCTCATACTTTATGAAAAATCTCATCTAAAGCATTTTGGTCTGACTTGAGGAACCAAGAGATAAATATATACAAAGTAAAATATAAGGAAGCCTGAACCACAGTACTGCAGGTATTGAACAAATGTGATATGACGTCAAACAAGTTTTCTTTCTTTAGAGATTTTATTTTTAATAAGACTTTTATGTATTTATTTGAGAGAGAGAGAGAGAGGGAAAGCAGGAGTTGGGGGAGGGGCAAAGGGAGAGAAGAAGTGACTCCTCGCTGAGCAGGGAACCCAATGCAGGGGTAAATCCCAGGACCTTGGGATCATGACCTTAGCTGAAATCAGAAGCTCAACTGACTGGAGACCCCCAGATGCCCTTCTCTAGAGATTTTAAAGAAAACAAGAGATGGATATTTATGGGTTGATTTTTTTTCTTTCATTTTCTTCCTTTTTTTTTTTTTTTTGCTATAGTTTTGCCTAGAGGTAAAAAAAAAAAAAAATGAACAAGATTAATATGAGGTCATTTCTACATCTCTAAAACTTTCTAAATGGGATGAAGGGTAATATTATGGACTTGCCTTGGAAGACAAGTAAAGAGGAAAACAGAAGGACTCTGTGTGATTATTAACTGTACTCCATCTTTAAGAACCAGTGTTCTAGAGAAGGAATAGAGGGGCTATCCTCTAAGAGTGTAATTATGAGGATTTAATGAGATCATGTATATAAAATGTCCAGAACATAAATCAACATATGACTTATGCTCCATAAATAATTTTATTTCCTCTGGCCATTTCACACGTTTGCTGATGATTTGAATAGCTATGGATATAAGATGAAAATGAATAATTTAGCATTGATGTGCAGTATAATGAGGAAAGAAATAGAGAAGAGATATGATCTAATCAAAATGAGTTATTCATAATCCCTTGTCTTTGAAAAATAATAATATAGTAAAGTCATATTTATATCAAGCTCTTAACTTTTCATATCTGTGATTTTTCTTTTATCCCTTGAATAGCCCCAAGACTTTGGTCAGACACGTTATTATCATCATGTACTTCATGAGAAAATTAGTGGCTGTGACTTGCTGAAATCATGAAACTATTTTGTACCAAAGTCTAAATCAAAATAAAGATCCCGTGATTGGTGGACTTCCTGGAAGATAGGTTCCAATTATCCTTGCCTTTCGGTATTTATGTCCTTCTGTAGTATCTTTTTGCATGGGTTAGACCTAGTGACTCACTTTCAATAAACAGATTATGGTGAAAGTGATCAGTGTCACTTCCAACATTAGGTTAAAAAGAGACTGTGGCTTCCATCTTAGGCCCCTTCTTGTTCTCTCTTTTGCTTTCTCAGAGGAAATTGGCTGCCATGTTGTGGGTAACCCTATGAAGAGGCTCAAATGAACAAGAACTCTTACGCTTGGCCAACATCCAGCAAGAACACTAGACTGCCAGCAGTCACATGGCTGAACTTTTTCTTCTGAGCCTGACAAATGCCATGTGAGTGAGCTTGGAAGATTATCTCCCAGTCACATCTTCCACTGAGACTAAGCAGAACCTTGGGTTGCACTGTTGTGATAGATCCTGAGTCAGAGGCGCAGCAGCTAAGCCACTCCAACAATATACGTGACTATAAACTCTTTACATCTAGTTCATATAGTAGATTTTAATTGTTAACCAATTGTTGAAGCTCTGGAGTTAAAGTCTTTTGATACTTAACTTTGTGACTGGGCCAATTTTCTCAACCTTCTTGTGACTCAGATTCCTTATCTATGAATGGAAATAATAAATATAGAAATGAGCCATGGGACAAACAAGACATAAAATCTATATAAGATAGAATTTTGCTGGCCCTTTGATGGTGCTCAATGCATTTTATTATTATCATTCTATCAATAACGTGGGAAGCACAACCGATATTGGAAATAAGTGCAGATAGAAAACTAACTAAAAAATGCAGTTGTAAATATGAATCAGTGATATTAACAATATACAGCGACAGAAGAACACATATACAGGATAATGTGGTAAGTAAAAGGACTGATCATAAACTAGATGTTATAAACCAAGGAGGTTCTGGCATATTTTAGTGTGTTTTGATTTCTCTTTTAGAAGACAGGATTATTCTATTGAATGATATTATTTGCCAGCTATCTTAAATTAGAAATCCCTTTTTGTGCCAGTTTTGTCACCTAACTATATAAATGTTAATATTTATATACAAAGACACTTTCTTAAATTTGTAGTTCTTAGATATACCTGACTATATATACACACATTTCCTTGTGAATATATCTAAGTAAAGACTTTTTGTTAAATTTGTAGTACTTAGATATACCTGACTATGAATAGATACACACATTTATTTGTGAATATATTAAAGTATAAGTGGAAAAGTGTCAAAAGTATTAAATACATATAATTGGAAGAATCAAAATGGAGTAATGCATATAATGGAAATGGAGTATACATATAATTGGAGTAAAAACAGTCAATGATACAACTGAACATAATCTAAGAGCTATTATCAAGAATAGAAAATACTTTTAGTCATAACAGCAAGATTCTGAGAAGGACAAACAGGGAGTTTTCATGAGTAAATATTGAGAAACAAGGTAGGACTGAAAATATATTAGAAGGATAATTTCATTTAGAAACCAAATCACATTTATTTATTTACTTATTATTTTTATTATTTATTATTAATTCATTCACTTATTTATTTATTTTTGAATAAGTATTATCACTTTTACTTTTATAAATTTTAGTACAGTTAATATACAGTGTTATATTAGTTTCAGGTGTACAATACTGTGATTCAACAATTCCATACATTACTCAGTGCTCATCATGATAAATGTACTCTTAATCCCCCTCATCTGTTTCAGCGTTATCTTATTTATTTATTTATTTATGTTATGTTCAGTTAACCAGCATATATTCCATCATTTGTTTTTGATGTAGTCTTCAAGGATTTATTAGTTGCATATAACACCCAGTGCTCATCCCAACACATGCCCTCCTTAATTTCCATCACCCGGTTACCCAATCACCCCAACCCCCTCCCTTCTGTAACCCTCAGAAACCCTGTTTCCAGGAATCCAGAGTCTCTCATGGTTTGTCTCTCTCTCTGATTTCTTCCCATTCCGGTTCCACTCCCTTCCCTTGCGGTCCTCCACACTATTCCTATGTTCCACATATGAGTGAAAACCATATGATAGTTGTCTTTTTCTACTTGACTTATCTAAATCACATTAAAAAAAATCAGTGGAATGCTAAACACTACCATTGTTATTTTCATTTTTAGATCATCTAAAAAAGTGAATATAAGTCATAAGTACATTTGTGCAAATATATAAATTAAAAACACGAAGATTATAATACAGTAAGCAAATAGCATTTACCACAAGAATTGTTTTTCAGCATTTCCTAGCCTGCCTCAAAGCTCAGGGGCACTGGGTGTTATACTGAGCTGAGGAATCATTGAACATTATATTAAAAACCAATGATGTACTTGGCTAATTGAATTTAAATTAAAAAATAAAGCAAAAAGGGATGCCTGGGGAGTTCAGTTGTTAAGTGTCTGCCTTCCACTCAGGTCATGATCCCAGGGTCCTGGGATTGAGCCCCGCATTGAGCCCCATATTGAGCCCCACATTGGGGTCCCTGTTCATTGGGAAACCTGCTTCTCCTTCTCCTGCTACTCCTGTTTGTGTTCCCTCTCTCACAGTCTCTTTCTCTCTCTCAAATAAATAAATATAATCTTTCTTTTTAAGATTTTGTTTTTGTTTTTTTTGACAAAGAGAGAAAAAGAGAGAGAGAGAGAGACCAAGAGAGAGGGAACACAAGCACAGAGAGTGGGAGAGGGAGAAGCAGTCTTCCCAATGAACAGGGAGCCCCATGCAGGGCTTGATCCCAGGACCCTGGGATCATGACCTGAGCTGAAGGCAGATGCTTAGGGACTGAGCCACCCAGGCACCCCAATAAATAAAACCTTAAAAAAGAAAAAGAAAAAAGAAAACGAAAACAACAACCCCCCCCTATAAAAACAAACCAAACACAAACTCTTGATTTCAAAACAATCGATAAGATCTTTAAGAACAATGTGTTTTTTTTTACTAAGGAAAAGCTCCTAAGGACTTGGAAAAGCTGAAAATAAAAATTACTTTTATCAAACTTATTTAAAACACTGTAGGTTAATATTTGTAAAAGACGGCATTTATATTTATGATAAAGAAAGGGTATTCTTTCTTTTGTATATAGTATCTAAAATCATTTTCTAGATAAAGACCCTTCTAAACCTTAATATTATAATGACACAAGATGGTTAATGCTCTAAATCTGCAAAAGTGTATTTTCTATTTTCTTATATTTTTCTTTTTTTTTTGTAGATATTGTGTGTGTGTGTGTGTGTGTGTGTGTGTGTGTGTTGCTTTGATAGATAATAAGACAATTGTTCGTGTAGGGATGCTTCAGAGAAAATGAATGCATATTAAGCCTGTTCCTTGTTTCTTGCCTTTATTGCCTTTGCCATTTTTAAGTGCAAAAGGCAGAAGAGTATTTCATGATATTTAAATATTATCTAGGGATGACCATATCTAATGGGATTGAGATTTATGACCAAATACCAAATTAGCTTCTATGATGGTCCCCTCTTATGGAAACCTATTGATTGATTTTCAAACCAAATGCTCATGTGTTTAATTCCCAGGAGGAAGCTTGATTGGAATTTGATGTCTCTGATGCCATGAGTGTCTTTCTTCAAGGGCAATGAAAATTCAGAATGGCATTTGCCACAAAAGCAGAAGTACTGTCTGACAAGTAAGAGCAGAGTAAAAAATGCAAGATTATAGATGTCGTGGGGTGTCCACAGTTGCTTAAGCAAATTTTTCTAAAGTGAAGAAGTGAGACTGCTAGATGTTCCTCTTTGCCCCTCTGACAGTCCTAAGGGACTCAGAGTATGTGATCTAGTGCTGGGATTTTCAGATTCCATTTCTCTTCTATTTCAGAACTACCTATGATATTTCTCCTATCATCCTCTCTTGTTGTTCTTAGTTCTTGTGCCCTCATCTTTTTTCCTTCTATTCTTCTTATTTATTTAGCAAATATATTGGCTTTTTAAATTATAAGTGTAATACTTTCTTCTTGTCAAAGTCAGGTATACAAATGTATAAAGTTAAAAAAAATAAATAATGTCCATTTCTCTTTCTAACATCATCCTCTGTGGTAACAAACACTAACACATTGGAGATGTAGTTTTCCTCCATTTTATTCTGATTTTGTACAAGCATACAACTTGTTTGCATATATGTTTATTTTTTTCTAAATTCCTGTCCTTTATAAAAATTAAATTGTACCAAATACTGTGTTCATTAAGTTCCTTTTTGGCCTAAAATGAAACTCCCTCCAAGTCAATATGAGCAATGTAATTTATTTTTTATAGAGTTGTAATGTTCTGTAGTTTTGATGTGTTATATTTTATTCAGTCATTCTCCATACAAAAAGAATACAATATGTTGGTAGGATTTTCTACCAGAAAAAAATACTTACTTCCATACCAACATATAGATGGTTCTTTTACTTCTATAAGATAGGTCCCAAAAGTGAGAGTGGCTAAAATATATTAATAATTTAAATTTTAATAGATCTGCCAGATTAATTTTCAAAAAGATTTAAACAATGCACATTTCCTCCATAAAAATCTAAGAATTCACATTTCCCTATGTTCTGTATTGTATATTCTCAATATCTTTAATTGTCTGCTAATCTATTATATGAATATATTTCACTTTAAAAACTAGAATATTTTCTTCATGATATCATTGAATTTTTCTTTCTCTGAAATTCCTGCTTTATTTTTCTCCAGTTTTTATTTTTAGCAGTTTGCATTTTGTTTTTTATTCTAAGACTTTTGAGGAAATAGACTGAAAATCATATTTTTCCAGAAATTGTATTTTAGTTTTATTTATTCCATTTGTTGTCACAGATTATATATATATCTGACCAAATCTCAATATATTCTTCAATGAATTTTTCTATCTCGCTTATATCACCTTCTTTTTTTTTTTTTTTTAGATTTTATTTATTTATTTGACAGACAGAGATTACAAGTAGGCAGAGAAGCAGGCAGAGAGAGGAGGAAGCAGGCTCCCTACTGAGCGGAGAGCCCCATGCAGGGCTCCATCCCAGGACCCTGAGATCATTACCTGAGCCAAAGGCAGAGGCTTTAACCCACTGAGCCACCCAGGCGCCCCACCTTCTTTTCTTTTTTATTTGAAGTAAATTGAAAGAAATTAGAATTGTTAACCCAGATAAAAAAATATGTCAAGGTCACTAATAGTTTGTAAATTATGACAATCAAGTTACTTTCATAAATTACACATCTTACATATATTATTTCATGTAGCTTTCATAAGAACTTTAAAAAGGATAATTTCTTTTTCCTCTGTGTTATAACATGAGGGAATGAAGGGATGGCTAAATAAAGGAATGGAATGAGCATCCGGACCTGTATGATCCTAAAGCACATGCATTAAACTGTAACCATTTTTTTCCCCAAGAGCATTAAACTGATCTCAGATATCTAGGTTCTCACCAAATGGCTTGGGGTCAGAAACAAAGTAGCAGCTATATAAATAATTAGCACAACAGTAAGTACTGATTTCCCTTTCTAGGTGCCAAACCCTAGGCAAGTAACTTAACCTCTATGGCAGAATATTAAATTGGAATGTTAAAATGAAACTTACCAAAGCACCATATGTCAAAATGTAGTTTTGGATCATGGAGTACATTTTCAAAGGGGGTATTTAAAGATGGACATAGCAGAGTTTATAAATAGGTTAATCCATCAAGAAGATATAATACTTAAAAATGCACAGGCATGTAGCAAAGTCCCCAAATACACAGAGCGAAATAACAGGAATGAAGAAAGAGACAGTTCAATAGTAATAGTTGGAGATGACAATGCCTCATTTTTAAAATTTAAATTCAATAGTCAACATAGAGTACATCATTAGTTTTTGATGTAGTGTTCAATGATTCATTTGTTGTGTATAACACCCAATGCTCATCATATCATGTACCTCAATACCTCATTTTTAATAAGGAATTATACTATGGAGAATATCAACAAATGACTAGAAGACTCCAAGGAGACCAGAAAACAATTACAGCTAATAGATATCCATAGAATATCTGCAGAACACTCTACCTCAAAATAGAAAAACACTTTTTTCTCCAAAGTGCACATGGCACATTCTCCAGCATAGTCCCTGGAGGATGTTTTTATGGCTAGGCCATAGGAAAAAATCCTTAATAACTTTAAAAGGAATAAAACCATATAAAATATATGGGAAATCAACAAGAGAAAAATTGGGAAAATGACAAATACATGGAAATTATATAACACAATCCTAAATGACCAATGCATCAAAGAAGGAATCACCAAAGAAATCGGAAAATACCTTGAGACAAATGAAAATGGAAACACGACCTAATAAACCTTAGGAAATGCAGTGAATGGAGGTCTTTGAGAGGAATTTATATCTGCAAGTATTTGTATTAAAAAGGAATATCTCAAATAATAATTCTACCATAAGACACTGGGAAAAAAGAGGAAAAAATAAAATCTAAAGCAAATGGAAGGGAGAAAATAATATGAGTTGGAATAAAAATGGAGAAAATAGAATTCAGAAGAGTGAGAGAAAAATCAATGGAAATGAAAATTTTTCTTTGTAAAGATCAAAAAATTGACAAAACTTTAGGTAGACAGACTTAGAAAAAAGAGAACACTAAAATCAGAAGTTAAAGAGTGACATTACTACCCACCTTAGAGAAATCAAAATCAATTTTAGGGAATATTATAAGGAACTGTATGCCAAAAAATGAGATAACCTACAAGAAATGGACAGATTCCTAGAAAGGCATAAACTACTTTTCCAAAGAAAAGATTGACTCTCAGTTTCAAAGGGAGAAAAACACTTTATTGATGTTATAAAGTAAAAACCTCGTGGAAATAGAAAGATGAGAAGAAAATCTACACATAGATGAGGGCACTAGTAAACAGTAAAGGAGAATAAGACAAAGTTATATCAAATCAGATAGATACTCAGGACATCCAACCTCATTAGCTGGGGAAGCCCCGTGGAGAGAGCCAGGATGGAGTCCTGAAGGAGACAAATGGAACATCCTCCCTTCAGGTGAGACTCCCAAATGACCATCCCCATAAGAGCCATATTTATAGGGCAAATGATGGGGTCTGAATTTAAACATGTGTTCACCTATGCACAATTTGGAACAAGTTGCATTCCTGTACTATCATTTCTTTACATCTGTAAGGAGGCTAGATGTGGTTACCTCTCCCCTCATGAATTCTATGGTGGGGGCGGGCGCAGCCCACCGTGGAGCCAATGGGGTTGCAAGGCAAATTTTTTAGCTCTTTGCATACAGACCAGAAGGGCCAGGTCTGACCTGGAGGCCCTGCTAATATCCACTAACCAGGCTCCCAAGGTTGCTCACACAGCACCAGTCTCACAAACAATGTACTTTAGTCTACTTGCCTACATGCAGGTCTGGGTGGTAGGTTATTCAGGACAAATCACAGAAAGCTCCATCCATACAACTACCAAAAATCAATTTATGAGGAAATAGAAAATGTGAATAGAACTGAAATGAGTAAGAACATTGGTAATTTTTAAAACTTTTTGTAAAATATTCTAGGCCCAGTTGGTTTTATTGGTGAATTCTACCAATTTTTAAAGAACATTTAATATGAACTCAGCAAAATTTCAAAAAATATAGAAGAGGAGAGAACACTTCTAAAATCATTCTCTAAGATCAGTACTACTCTGATACCAAAACAGGACCAAAAAAAAAAAAAAATCACAAAAAAGAAAATTACTTACCAATATCCTTTTTAACATGTATGCATAAATCCTGAGCAAAATAGTAGCAAATCAAATTCAGCAACATATAAAGCAATTGTATTTTGTAACAAAGTGGGGTTTATCCCCAGAATGCAAGGTTTTTTATCATCTGAAAATCAATTAATGTAATGTAGTATATTAACAGAATAAAGCAACACATGAGCAACACATGAGCATTTCCATAGAAACAGAAAAAGCACTTGACAAAATACGATGCTGTTTATGATTAAAACATGCAACAAAATTGGAATAAAAGGAAACTTCCAACCAGATAAAAGGCGTATATTAAAAAAAACAAAAACAAAACAAAACAAAAAAACAACCCACAGTAAGCATTATACATACTGATGAAAGTCTGTGTGCTTACCCCCAAGATCATGAACAAGGCAAGGTCAACTGCTTTTGCAACTTCTGTTTAACATTGTGCTAAGATTCCAGCAAGGGCAATTCAGATAAATGAATGAATGAATGAATGAATGAATCCATCCATCCATCCATCCATCCATCCATCTCTATATATAGATATACATCCAGGTATGAAAGGAGGAAGGAAAACTATTTCTATTTGCAAATGAGATGAATTTGAATGTAGAAAATCCTTAAGAATGCACAAAAACCTATTTGAATAATAATAAAGGAGTTCTGAAAGGTTGAAAATGCAAAATCAGTATGCAAAAATTATTTATCTTTTGTACACTAGAAATAAACAAATAAAATCTGAAATTAAGAAATAATTTCCTATAAAATAACATAAAAAAATAAAATGCTTTGGAAAATATTCAACAAAAAATAAACTATGTACTCTGAAAACTGCAAAACATTGTTAAAAAATGAAAGAAGGCCTAAGTGAATGGAAAGACTTTCCATATTCCTGGATCAGAAGAATTTGTATTATTAAGATAGCAATATTCCTCTAAATGATCTACAGATTCAATGCATTCTTATCAAAATTCCAGTTTCCTTTTCTGTAGAAATTGACAAGCCATTCCTAAAATTCACATGGAAATGAATAGTCAATGCAATCTTTAAAAAGAAGAACAAAGTAGGAGGACTCACACTTCCTGATTTCAAAACTTCTTACAGAGTTACAGCAATTAAGACAGTATGGTACTGGCATAAGTACAGACATATAGATCAATGAAACAGGATTGAGGGGCCAGAAATAAACTCTTATATTTATGGTCAAATGATTTTCAACAAGGGTGCTATGACAATTCAATATGGTAAAAAAATAGTCTTTTCAACACATGGTAGTGGGACAACTGGATATCCATATGCAGGAGAATGAAGTTGGACCCCTTCTTTAAATCATATACAAAAATACCTCAAGATGGATCAAAGACCTAAATATAAGAGCTAAAAATATAAGGCTCTTAAAAAATTATGAGTTTATCTTTGTGACCTGGGGTTAGGCAACCTTATATATAATACCAAAAACATAAACAACTGAAGAAAAAAATACATAAATTGAACTTCGTCAAAATCAAAACTTTGTGCTACAAATGTCATAAAAAAATAAAAAGCACCTATCAAGGAGTTAAAATATTTGCAAATCATATATCTGATCAAGTATTTATATCCAGAATATATAAATAAAACTACAATACATTTTAAGAAGATAGATAACTGAATTTAAAAAAGTGGTTAAAGGATCTGAATAGACATTGCTTCAAAGAAGATATGCAAATGTCCAATAAGCAAATGAAAAGACACTCAACTAGCTAAAAGCGAAATGCAAATCAAAACCACATGGGGTACTACTTCACATTCACTAGGGTGACTATAGTAAAGACAGATAATAAGTGCTGACAAGAATATAGAGAAATAAAAATTTTGATCATGGCTGATCAGAAAGTGAAACAACATAGATCCTTTAGGAAACACCTTGGCAATTCCTCAAAATACTAAACATAGAGTTACAACATGACCCCACAACTCAACTTCTATGTATGTTCTTGGGAGAAGGGAAAACCTGTCCACACAAAAACTTTTATACCGATGTTCATAGCGGCATTATTCATCATAGGCAAAATGTGGAAACTGCCTAAATCTCTAATTATCTGATGAATGGATAAAGAAAATGTGGTGTGTCCATACAATGAAATATTATTTGACAATGAAAAAGAATGGAGTATTTAAATATCCTATCACATGGATAAACCTTGAAAACAGATTAAATGAAAGAAATGAGTTACCAATGACAATCTATTGCATGTTTTAGTTAAATGAAATATCCCGAATAAGGAAATCTATAGAGTCAAAGGTAGATTAATTGTTGCATAGGACTAGGACAATGAGGAGGAATGGGGAATGAATACCAATGTGTACATTATTTCTTTTGAGCAATGAAATGTCTGAAATTTAATGTGGTGATGGTTGCACAAGTCTATGACTATACTAAAAATTATGAAGTGTATACTTAAAAAATAGGAGATATTCAAAAACCCTGTTAAATTGTTTATTAACTACTAAACCACATTGAGAGTATTAAAAAAAAAAAAAGAAAATTCAGAGCCAGAGGTTGGGGAACTTCTCTTTGGTCATGAGTCCCAGCCCTCTCAATTGCAAGGCAGTAACTTCAAGGTGACTATTCTGAAGTCTTATTAACATGTATCTTCAGGACTTTAGACAACACACTGGGCTTGATATCTGCAACAAGTTTGTTGAATCTAAAGGAGGAAAAACTGGCTGGCTAGCCACCCTGATGGTAGAAACAGAGGAGAGTGTTCTGCTTTATTTGGTAATTGAAATCTCCAGAGTTTATTCAGGGAAAAGGATGTGTGAATATCTCCCAGTCTCTGAGAATCAAAGGTTAATCATGAACATGAAGAAGATGTGATATAGGATAATCACTGGCCTTATGTTAGTGAGCTACTTTATCTGGAGGGGTAAACAGACCCCTGTGGAGGAAATAGAACCCTAGTTAGACTCCTAGGACTGAAAATGAAAGAAGTTATGTCCTATCCCCTCAACCCACAGCATAGATTTGTATTGGACCTTGTTTGACAAAGGAAATGTAGAAATTTCCTGAACAATGGGTAAATCACTGGAACACGTATAGAAATGCAAATGAAAGTACTTAGTTTGGTCTGCTATGACAGAAATATCATTAAACTCGGTGGCTTATAAACAACAAACATTTGTTTCTCACAGATTTGGAGACTGGGAAGTCCAAGATCATGGTAGCATTCGATGACAGTCCACTTCCTGGTTCATAACCAGTGCCATCTCCTGTAACCACACATAGTGCAAAGATAGAATGGGTAAGAGAGATTTCCTGGCCTTCTTTTATAAGGACACTAATCCCATTCATAACCGCTCCACCCTCGTGACCTAATCAAATCCCAAAAGTTTTATCTACAAATGCAATTATATTGAACATTAGCTTTTGACATATGAATTTGGGGGACACAAACACTCAGACCATAGCAGATGTATTATCTTAAAACTAGCTGTTATATTCAAGTTGGAAGAGAAGAAAAAGCTGTGCTAAGCAGAGAAATGGAAGAAGCTAACCAAATGTCTCTTATCACATAACCTTTCTGCCAACTATGGGTCCAAACCACAAAAGGGGAGAAGCTTCAACTTTAAATCAACATCAGAGATTCGATAATTACTTGGGACCAGAAATTCTAATTATTGAATTGATACTGTGTTTTGTGACTTAAAGTCATTGTAGAATTTTCTTAAAGTGACCAGAAAAACTAGTCTGTTTTCACATAGGAGCAGAGAAAATAAAAACAGCCCCACTGAGTGTATTTAAAAGATAGTGGGGGACACAACTGAAGCTCATAATTACATCCTACTAGTCATGGTTCTTCAAATTCTAAAATGAGAATAACAATGGAGTCTCATCCACAGAATGGCTGTGATAAATTTCTCAACTGACTAACAAATAATGAGTACTTTTAATCAATGTTATTACTATCGCTTTGCTCCTTTGCTTTTACAATTGTTCACATATCTTCTAGAACAGTGTTGTTGAACCTAATTTCTCCTGTAGATAGGAATGTTCTCTGTATTGTTAAATGAAACTTGTCACCAGCCTCATTCAGCTGTTGAGCACATGAACTGTGGTCAGTGCAACTGAGGCACTTAATTTTTTATTTCATTTTAATTAACTTAAATCTAAGCATGAATAGCTACACATGGCTCGTGGCTACTGTATTGGGCAGCTCAGATCTAGATTTTTTTTTAAAGATTTTATTTATTTATTTGACAGAGATCACAAGTAGGCAGAGAGGCAGACAGAGAGAGAGAGAGAGGGAAGCAGGCTCCCTGCTGAGCAGAGAGCCCGACGTGGGGCTCGATCCCAGGACCCTGGGATCATGACCCGAGCCCAAGGCAGAGGCTTAACCCACTGAGCCTCCCAGGTGCCCTCAGATCTAGATGTTTAACAAAGGAAAAAGGTATGGATCAGAAAGGTGGACCATAAATTCAAGCCTAAGTTCAGACAAAAAGGAAGACCATTCCAAACCAGATTGTTGTTTCCCTAGTGTAGATGGTGATGCCGGAAAAACCTCACAACAAATCAGAGGCAAGCAGAATTCTAATTTATACACAGATTGAGCTTGTGGGCAACAAAAATAACAGATACATGTATATACACCGAAATTTGCTGATGCTAAATATAGTCTAACTTTTTGACATCTAGTCTGGTTCATTAGTACGGATAGTAACTTGCAAGTGGAATTTAAACTAGCTATTTTAATGATATAAATTGTTAAACATTGTATCTTACTAAGAGAAGCCCCACCATCTTATTCTTTATGAATCTTACATACAAAAGATGTGTGTCCATCTGATCAGAACATTCCAGCACAAACCAGTGAAAGGTTTGGTGCAGTTCCCCTGTACTGTTAGGGGAGGTTACAACCTGGTAAAGAAAAGGACATTTACCTGGCTTTGGTAAGCCTCCTGACCTACTCTGACATACTCTTTTCTGTAGTGAAGAGGAAAGTTCACTTTAGTAAGCAAGGTAAAAAGCCCTGGAGTTAGAAGGCAGAGTCAGCAGGGTTCCACATGGAAGTCTGCAGACCGGAGTAAAAGACTAGGGCACATTTAACAATATACTCCGGCCATGTCAGATGTGGAAGGAAGTCTTACCTAAATTAGGCCATTATGGCCTTATTCTAACTCAATACAGAACCAAACAGCTGTGTACAGTGGTATTTACTAGTGCTGTCACATTAAAGATTTATGCCCAACTGTGGCATCTTTGGCATAATGGATATAAGAGCTCTAACTTCATTTCTTTTTAAAAGATTTTATTTATTCATTTGACAGAGAGAAAGAGAGACACCGAGAGAAGGAACACAAGCAGCGAGATTGGGAGAAGCAGGCTTCCTGCCGAGCAAAGAGCCCCACGTGGGGATCGATCCCAGGACGCTGGGATCGTGACCTGAGCTGAAGGCAGACATCCAACGACTGAGCCACCCAGGCACTCCTTGAACTTCATTTTTTATGAGTAATGTTTGAAATTGCTTTTGCTCTCCCACCCACCCACCTAACCCCATTCCACTTCCTTGTGCATACCGTTTCTTATGCAGAGCTCACACTGCACCCTCTGTTTGGGAATAGGGCAGCTGTAGAGAATTTATAATATTCTAGGTGTTTTCTAAGCTAGAGACTGCCTACTATATGTTGCCTGAACTTGACCAAATGTTGTGGCCGCAGATCACAGAATCAGGAGTATTCCCAAAACAACATGCGAGATTAGAACTGCTTAAGAAGGTAAATGGCTGTTATAAATACATATTTGCACAGCTTATCTAGCATTTGTAAAGTGCTTACTACATGTGTGGCACTTTAAATGAATTGTTTCTCATAAATATCTTTATGGAATAAGTGATATTTTAGACCCAATTTACAAGGAAGGAAACTAAGGCTTGCAAAAGACTAAGTAATAACATGTTCAAGGGGACATAATTAATTATTGATAGAGGCCCTGAGCTATTTGTTAAGTATAATGCAATGTGTTCTCTTTGCTATAGAATAGGATTCTCCCTATCAATCAAAGTGAAAGGCGGTGCCATCATCTCCCCAGGGTTGTAGTGACCTACTGATACATGAAAACAGTATGCTGCTCTCTATAAATATAACTTGTATCTAACCTCAATGCTCTTCTCAGCTCCTCTTTTTATTATAACGAATGCAGAGGCAACTGGAGGAGAAAGGATGAATTTGCTAATGTTGCAACTCTGTGAGATCCTTACTGGAACCCAATCAAAGGAGCAGGAAACAACATCCATGAGCATTCAAACCAAACACTCTGACTTCTGGGTCAGTGGGCAAGTAGACTCCAGGAAAGGAATATTCCACAGCTGAGCTAACAGAGACAGATTTCTTTCTTTTTTCTTTTTACTATGTCAGTTTGTGGCACCCAACACCTGGATCCCAGCATCCTAGGTAATATTTTGTTTCCAATATCCCACTTGATAGGAGCTGGCCCCAAACTTCAGATACAGCTACACACATTCTGACAAAGGACAGTGATCAACAAAATGACACATCCAAACATTCTTCAATGTGTCTAGATTTGAGACTAAGTAGATTAGAGTTCAGGAATTTACCTTTTACTTTAAGAAAAAAAAATCCCTCATTTCCTCATTGTCCACATTTTTTGTCTTTCCTTTGAGTGTCTTTATAACCATTTTTTTTTTCAATCATAGAAAACAATCAGATAATTTGGGATCAATAGTAGAAATCTGACAGTTTTCCCGGGTGCCCAGTTTGCTCCATATTGAGCTTACCTCAATGAAAGAACTTAAAGACACTATTTTTATTCAGCCTTGTACCCGAGCAAGGCAGAGAACCTGTGAGCAACAGAAAGAAGAGTACATTGAACACAAGTCACAGAACTGGCTTTTGGTTCCTGCTCTGTGTTTAATCAGTGAAGTGCCTCTGGCCAAGTCATTTAATCTCTTTGATTTGTGGTACTTTTAGTCCATAAAACAAGAGTATAAGAACTAGGACAATCACTTAAATCTTTTATAACCCCCACTTTCTATGAGTTTAAAATCTTAAGATAAAATGTTCCCTCAATATATGTCCAGAAGTCATGTCTTCACTAAGCCAGTAACCTCCTTCAATATATTAGCGCTTCAAAGGCTAGTTGGACAGCAGTGCTTTTATGAGGCTGTATTTAAATGTTTGTCAGGGTTCTTTGCTGTAAACAACAGACTCTATGCTGCCTCCATCAAGCAGACGAGTATATTAGGTTTAAGCAGACAAGTATATCAGGTTAGAATTTCCTGGAGGACTACAGCCAGATGAGGAAGTTACTTCCTCCATGACTGATGCCAAATCACGAAATGAGAGGGCATTGTTGGAAATGGATAGAAATAAGGCAAATGGGGGTGCAGATTTCAGTAGTCAAAAAATTGACTGCCGGGGCACCTGGGTGGCTCAGTGGGTTAAAGCCTCTGCCTTCGGCTCAGGTCATGATCTCCGGGTCCTGGGATCAAGCCCCGCATTGGGCTCTCTGCTCAGCAGGGAGCCTGCTTCCCTTCCTCTCTTTTTCTGCCTGCCTCTCTGCCTACTTGTGATCTCTGTCTGTCAAATGAATAAAATCTTTAAAAAAAAAAAATTGACTGCCACTGTGTCTATGCACCTAGGATATGGGGACTGGTCCCTGGGGCACTTACACCTCTACCCCTGCTACTGCCATTGCAAGGGAATGTGTAATCCTTTTCTCATATGGCTCTCCTCCAAATCCATGTCTCTGTGGGAGCTCCTAATCCTGAGCAGCTTGGTCATGTGCCTGCACCTAGCTGCAGAGAGGCTTACACTGAGTTTTCTGACTTGTACTTTGGAAAGTCAAGGATCTGTAATGTGAGAAAAAGGAGTAAGGAGATATAAGATATGTTGTTCAGCCACAGTTGAGGACTATTTTCTATATCTGTGGAAAATAAAAAAAAAAGATATTGCTCTTGACTTCCTCCTCCAGACTGAAGTTTGTTTTCAAAAATGTCATAATAAACATGGAAAACTTTCTTAGATACATTAAATGAAACTCTGCCTTTTGAAAGGGATGGCTAAACAAAGTGCAAATTTTTTTTCATGATGACATGAGATTTTTAGTATAAATTTAAATATTATGAACATCGGGGCGCCTGGGTGGCTCAGTGGGTTAAGCTGCTGCCTTCGGCTCAGGTCATGATCCCAGGTCCTGGGTTCGAGCCCCAGATTGGGCTTTCTGCTCAGCGGGGAGCCTGCTTCCTCCTCTCTCTCTGCCTGCCTCTCTGCCTACTTGTGATTTCTCTCTGTCAAATAAATAAATAAAATCTTAAAAAAAAATAAATACTATGAACATGATTACATAGTATAAGGGAACTGATGTCTCAGTATCTGCGCCCTTAAAGGTACCAGTCATAAAAGAACTGATCGTTTCTAAATCCGATTTCATTTAGTGGATGTTCCTCCATTTATAAATATTGTGGAAGTCATGAAATATCCTAGAATCAGATATATCTAGGTTCAAATTCCAGCAGAAGAACTTTGGGCATTCTAATAACATTTGATGGTTATAAGAGATGATGAATGTTAACATGGTTCATAGATCCTTATGTACTGTAAGTAAAACATAGAGTGAGAGTTGGTGGTGTGACACCTGCTTTCTTTTCCCTGACTTTTCTCTTAATCTGCCTACTGTTACTTTTAATTTTTCTTTTTTTTAAAGATTTTTATTTATTTATTTGACAGAGAGAGAGAGAGATCACAAGTAGGCAGAGAGAGAGGAGGAAGCAGGCTCCCCGCTGAGCAGAGTTGGATGCAGGGCCCAGAACCTTGAGATCATGACCTGAGCGGAAGGCAGAGGCTTTAATCCACTGAGCCACCCAGGCGCCCCACTATTACTTTTTCTGATCATGCCTCTCACTCTGTTAGTTCAAACTCTTCCTCTTTGCTGCTTCTACTCTATTGTGAAATCTCCTTTTTAAGAACATTAGGTTAATATCTCTTTAGTCTATTGATTACTCAGTTCCAGGTTCTGCATCAGTCCTGTGTGTCTTTATGGGGAACGCTATAAAGGAATCCCATGCCCTACCAATCAGCCTGCATTGTGCTTGACTTCTTGATTTCAAACCTTAATTGCTCATCACTCCTGTTTGGGGTTTCTGGAAAAGCTAACCTGCCTCAAAATGCTTTGGAGGTAGATTCTAATGTTTAATTAAACATCTTACCAGGCAAAGGTTAAAGTGAAAAGAACAACAACAAAGAACAATTTTTCTCTACTCATTATCAGGCAAGAAGGGATTTAGAGCTAGAGAAATTTTTGATTCCTAGCCAATTCATTTATTACTTAAGATCCTTAGGCAAGGTAGTTAACATCTTTGAAAGATTTTCCTGATCTGTGGAATGGGAGTTCAGCTGCTGACGTGCAGGGTTGCTGTGATGAGAAATGCACCACTTTCCTAGGGCAACGCCTAGCTAAGAGTTGATCATGCCCCATGAATGCTCGCTGTCCCAGTCATTGCAGTTGGGAGCAAGCCAAGGGAACGCAGTAGTCTCCTGAGAAGTAGATGCTGATTGCAAAGAGGTGGGAAAGACACCCCAGAGAAAATATCATCTGCTTCTGCTCAAGGTCAGCCCTGTCAGCTTGCCAGGAGGCAGAGACCTTTAATTTTGTGGTGTCATTTTCTCTTCCTGAAAGTACAGTCTGACATATATTTGCTTTTTAAATTGAAGTGAACTAAAATTAATCTCATTATGGGAATCTGATAGTCCTTAAGGTACTTGGAGACTCCCGAGTGTCACAAAACTAGGATCAAAAACCTGGTAAAATGCCAGCAGGAAAAGCAAAGGCAGCTAAGTGGACGGATGCCTGTGGGGCTGGGGGTGAGGGGGCAGGGCATGCTTATGTATAGTTTGACTCCTTTTGACACTTTGTCAAAATATTGTGGCTCAAACAGACATTTAAAGCCTGATTATCTTTGAGAAATCCTTAAAGACCTTCCTTGTTGTTTCTTAGTGGACAGCTTATATATTTGAGAGCCATTTAAATGTTATTTAAATATTCAGTAGAGAGCCGTTATTAAGCATTAATTTGCACACATACTTTGGGCAACCATGGATTCTGGAGCTGTTCCTGGAGCTTGATGTGTACCTGCTCAACATTAAAGGACAGGAGATATGAATAAAATATGACCTGGAGTTGAGGTGCTCTCCAGATGAAGTCTGTGCTTTTCCGTAAGAACAGGAGTTGAGGTGTAGCCTTCAATAATGTTCAAAGCTGGATATCTATTTTATCTGATAAGACCTTCCCGTCCCTGTGTGATAGTTTCTCCTGATGAGGCTCTCTATTTTCCTGCTGATTTGCTGGCTCTTTGATTTTCCATGGATGGTCTGCGGTCTGCTGTGTGTCCTGAATCTCTGGAACTTAAATTTGTGAAATCTTGAGGGTTCTAGAGCTTCCTAGAGAGAAAGACTTTAAGGGTGTCACTTACAACAGACTTTAAAATAGTTATGCAACAATTTTGCTTGAACAGGTCTGTAACTCTTGCTCTCAATTGAAGCCTCTGTCTTAAGTTTTGTCATTTTCATTTTCTCAACTTCAAGAGCCATTGTGCCATCTTGATTCCATAGATATGGCTCTTCCCAAAGATGGAAACTAGGTCCTTCTTTTCTGTACTGACCCTGAAGGTTCTATGTGGGTCTTGGCCCTCTTGCCCGTGACATGCTGTCGTACAAATGTTCCAGATGTCACTTTTTCATTAGGAATAGCACAGTTCACCATATATATCCATTCCTTCTGTTGTAAGTAAAAAAGAACATGGTCCTTCAGGGCAGATTCCTAAGGCTTATTCACTTTTTATTAGTGAAGTGATCCTTGATAAGCCACCCTGAGCCTTAATACGGTCTTTTGTAAAAATTATCTTAATAACACCCACCCTAGAGATTGTGATGATTCAATGGCAGTAATCCATATAAAGCATACGCAACCAAGAAAGAACTTAATGTGGCCTGAGTATATGGGAAATAGGGTGAAAGCATCAGGAGATAAAGATCTGTATTGCTTCTTCCCTATTCAAAGATTTGCCCCCCTTGACATGACTTCCTAGTGCTCAATGTAGGCTAGGAACCAGGAAAAGTGCCTTAAAGACTTGCATCCAGGTGTGTATGACATCATATATTATTAACTTCTATATTAATCACCTATGTCTAGGGATGGTATAGAGATAGAGATTTGGAAATATGTTTATCAATGTATATTTATTCTACTTACTATTGGTTGCTCTGACAGTCTGTCTGTGCCCTGTCCCATTGCCTGGAGCTCTTTAATTAAAAGGAGCCTGCCAACCACTAGAGAGCTTTCTTTGACTTGAGATTGTTCTGTTTGTCTAGGGAAAGCTAGAAGTGCTGAAGCATTGATAAATGACCTGCCACCTCCTTGGAGCCCTCCCTTCGTGGCTGACTAGAGTTGGTGTACAAATAGCCTAGTTCTCTTGTATGGGTTGTGTAGGATAAACCCTGAAGAAGGATCCTCACTGACTCAGAATCGCTCAGTGGGATTACACTCCAGATACCCATCATGGTAACTGAATTCATAACACACTTTATTTCTTATATTCCCTTCCTATCTCAACAACTCACACCATTATTGGTTTTCCTAAGACCACCTTCCAAAGAAATGACTTGCACTCAAGTCCCTTGTTTCAGGGTCTGTTTCTGGAGGAAACTGAACTAACAATGTTGCTATGAGAACACAACATATTGTGAAAAGGTCACAGAGAGTCAGGTCCTGGCACATGGTACATAGCTGTCCTTTTCTTTCTTTCTTTCTTTCTTTCTTTCTTTCTTTCTTTCTTTCTTTCTTTCTTTCTTTCTTTCTTTTTCTTTCTTCCTCCCTCCCTCCCTCCCTCTCTCCCTCTTTCTTTCTTTCTTTCTCTCTTTCTTTCTTTCTTTCTTTCTTCCTTTCTTTCTTCCTTTCTTTCTTTCATTGCTTCATTTTTTGAAGTTAGTGGATCAGTGTATCACTTCACAAATCCACAGGGTTTCAGACAGCAGCCCAGCTGAGAGGCTGGCTGTGAGGCACAGCCCTGAGAGCTCCAACTGTTGATGAGAAAGGAAGTTTTCTGGTGACCTCACTGTCTCTGCCTACCCACTGTCCATAGCTCAAGAGGTGCAAATGTTGTTATGATTTCCTTTTTAAAGATTTATTTATTCATTTGAGAGAGAGAAAGAAAGAAAGAGACCATGAGTGGGAGGAGCAGAAGGAAAGAGAGAGAGAATCTTATACAGACTCTGCACTGAGCAAGGAGCCCAATGCAGGGCTTGATCTCATGACCCTGAAATCATGACCTGAGCAGAAACCAAGAGTTGACCGCTTAACCTACTAAAACACCCAGGTGTTCTTGATTTTTTTTTTTTTTTAATAAAGGTCTGTCTCCTCAAAGTTTACTGAGCTTTGTTCCTTTTTCATGCTTTATTATGAATTGCATCATGAAGTGGATCTCAACTAGGAATGACTTTGGTCTTAGAAGATGTTTGATAATTTCTGGGGAAATTTTTGACTGTTGCAACTGGGAGAGGATGGTACTGGCATCCTCTAGTGAGTGGAGACCAGAGGTGTTGCTACTAAATCCCCTACAATGCACAAGATAATCTCATAACAAAGAACTATTTGGCCCCAAATGTCAGTAGTGTTGAGACTGAGAAGCCCTGAATAGGGAAAGAGAATATGTCAATCCTAACTATAACCTCTTGGGGAAGGGTGGGAACTATTTTTATTTTTGAAATAAGCCCTATTACATAATGTAAGAGAATATAGCTTCTGACAAAGCAATTCAGTCTATTGGAGCACTGATCCATGGGACTTTATGCAAAGAGGGAAATCTGTATCTGTACCGTCCAGTATGGGAGTAACTAAACCCACTTGGTTATTGAGCATTTGAAACTGAGTAACTGTTTTTTGTAAATCTTTGACTTTTAATTAGCTTAAAAATAAATAGTCACAAATGGCTAGTGAGTACCACGTTTGCCAGTGCAGCAATCACAGAGACCTGAGTTCAAATTGTGACTCGATCATTTACTCAGTGGCTATATGACCTCGAGGAAGATATTTGACTTCTCCAAGCTTCTGTTTCATCATCTGTACATTGGAGATAAAATTGGTACAACTCTTGCAATACTACTGTTAAGGACTAAGGATAAAATCTATACTACAGCATTTGCATATATACATGTTCAATAGATTATTATTAATTTTCTATGGACTATTAATATACACCTAGCAATGCATCTTTCTACACCTCAGTCAGCCTTAACAATAGGAATTGGAAACCAGTTAAAATTACACACTCCCATCCCAGAGTCCTGAATTCTCAACCCTATTTATGTCTGTCTTTGGGTTTAATTCCAAGTCTATTTGTCTATGTATGTATGAATATATCTATCTACCTATTCACCTAGCTATCTAATCTATCATCTATCATATTTTAATTATAAATTGTCTAGTCTTAACCAATCCACACACAACTGTCCCTTCTGTTTTATTTTGATTTTATGTTTGAACCACACTGCCAATTTGCACTCCACTTTAATTATGATTCTGCCTCCTCCAACATTGAGAACCTGGCATGCATTTTGAGACCTTGGGTAAAACTTTTCCTTTTTCCTCCTCCTGACACTTGCTTCCCATGTAACAAAGCCATTTGTAAATGTTTTCACACAACTGACCATGACATTTACTGATACAGTTTTAGAAAGGCTGTTGGAGAGTTGCATTTAGAAAGAGTAATCAAAGTAAAACTTTGTCTAGAGTTTCTCAACAATTCTTGATGCTACTTGAGAAAAAAAAAGGGTCATCCTAGTTAATTTGAAATATACCTACTTCATGTGGGTTTTATGTAGCTCATATAATGTTCCCATTATTCAGAAAACAAAGGTAGAAGACACCTTAAAAAAGTATTTCAATGTATGTAATTGATTAGCTTTATGTGCACACTTATTAACTCTTCTGTGAATGAATATGTGAAAGAAAAAGAAATCAATATGGAGAGAATGTTTTTGTTTTTGGGGGTTGGGGGAGGGCATAAGCCAATATATTGAGTAACAGGACATTAGTTCATTTAACTCAATAAGCATCAATGATACCATGACCTCTTCAGAATAAGGCATCTTATAAGAATGATGCCTTGAATAACTGGAGTCATAATAAAACTGGCTTTCTTCAAGATGACACACAAATACACACACAAATACACACAAACACATACACATACACTCACCTACGTGCCACACATACGGACACATGCAAGTATATTTTAATAAACAGCAAAAGAGAAGAAAGAATACGGAGTTAAAAGAAGCACAGATATTTTTAAAAGTCAGCACTAGATGGGTTTCCACCAACTCTTCTCACAAATTTCCATTAAGGTTATTTTAGTTTTAATATTTAACCATATATATATATATATATATATATATATATATATATATATAACACTTAAAAATTATTTTCTTACTAAAAGCATCACAGGGATGCCTGGCTGTGCTGGGACAGTGTGGGTGTCAGTGTGCTTAATAGTTGTTATAAGAAAAAGAAAATGTTTAGCATGTAATTCACAAAGTCAAGCTATTGAGTAAAAGGCAACATTTGCTATGCTTTAGGAAAATTGGCAACATCAAAAATGCACACTGTGCATAATTAAAACCAAGGAAATATGTTATTGGTTCCATTAAATTTATTCAAGAACCAAAAGAACAAGTATTGAATTAACTGCATTTATAAACTGTTTCACAATGAAATCTGCAATTTAGGAAGCCCTTTAGCCAATTTTTACTTTTGAATCATTGCCATTGTTAATCAATTACCCAAATTGTGATCAAAACAAAACATTTTTATTCAATTTATGTAATAATGTGGGCATACTACTGAATACATATTCTTTAAGTTTGGATATTTCTATTTTTTACTTTCTATCTTCTCTTTCCTGTAGTAATAATTTAATAAGAAATATTGATTGGGTAATTATGGTCTACCAGTACTGTTCTAGGTACTGGGAAGTGTTGATTTGAAAAAAAAAAATGTACTAAATGAATATGTGTGTGTGTTGAACAGATTTTGAGAGCATTGAGTTGGGTTTGTTTTTATTCAAACATCACAAGTGTTTAGATGGGATATCATTTCTTTGGAGACTATTGTTCATGTTTTATATATTTCTATTTAGCTTTTCTTATCTGATGAATGATCAACCATGTTTTTAGTGCAATGAAATTTCACTAGGATAGAGGGTTCCTGAAGTAGAATGGGGGCAAAAGTAATAGATGAATAAGATAAATAAATAAATAACACAATAGTATGTATTATTTAAGAAGATAAATCAAAATGTGATTGCAGATAAAGTTTCACTTGGCATAATGACAAGGAACAGAGATCTTAGGACTTTAAATATAAAGTAATATCTATTTGAATATTTTTATCAATTCTTAACAAATCTTTAATGTAACATCAAATATTTTTAGTACAATTTTTATTGGTGGCATAATATGCTCTTCACCTGACATGGCTGGGGAATAGAGTATCTTAGTTCATTAAATTTTCATGGGAAGTATTTTCACATTTATGTAAGGAACCTGTCTAGACCAAGGGTGTTGCATGGTTGTTAAGACATGTGCCTTTAAACTCTCTCATACCTGTGGATGAAATTTGATTTTTTTGACTTTGTAAACATATCACTTACTACAACATAAACTCTTTAAACAAGTATTTTACACTTCCATTAGTCTCCATGATGGTTTAACAAGGACTGGACTTAACTTCCTTTTTTTTTTTTTTTTGTAAAGATTTTATTTATTTGTTTGACAGACAGAGATCATAAGTAGGCAGAGAGGCAGGCAGAGAGAGAGGGAGAGGCAGGCTCCCCGCTGAGCAGACAGCCTGATGTGGGGCTCTATTCCAGGACCCTGGGACCACGACCTGAGCTGAAGGCAGAGGCTTTAACCCACTGAGCCACTCAGGTGCCCCTGGACTTAACTTCTTATTAAAAAAACTAGGAAGTAGGACAAAATACATGCAACTGCGATTTTCAGGCTGTCCTTGAAAGAAAGAAACAAATAAGATGTGTTTTATTACATGCTGGCTTTCTACTTAATAAGTTTTTGAAATGTAGGATGGGGGTGGTCTGGAAGTCCAGTGGCTTAAATTGAGAAGAAGAGGATCTGAACACAAGGAGGCTAAGGTCACTCTGAAAGCTGCAAGCCAACGTTTTGGAAAAAAGGGAGTACACAGAGCATTGGTGGTCACTAGGGGCAAAACATGCAGGCATTGATGCTTGTTTGGTAAGGAGCACAAGGACTGTTTTAGGAATAATGATGTCTTTCCACTCTTTTTTTTTTTTTTAAAGATTTTATTTATTTATTTGACAGAGAGAAATCACAAGCAGGCAGAGAGGCAGGCAGAGAGAGAGGAGGAAGCAGGCTCCCTGCTGAGCAGAGAGCCCGATGCGGGGCTCGAACCCAGGACCTGGGATCATGACCTGAGCCGAAGGCAGCGGCCCAACCCACTGAGCCACCCAGGCACCCGATGTCTTTCCACTCTTGATGGTGATTACATGGGTGTATAAATTTTCAAAATCGATCAAAATACACAATACACAATTAAAATGATATAATACATTGTGTCTCAATACATTATATATCAATAAATTTGATTTTAAAAACACTCATAAAATTGGCAAGAAACAGCTGGAGGAGGAAAGACTTTCAATTTTAGACTTTGGAAAGATTTTACTCAATTTTTTAAGAAGATAATTAATATCCAAATTGTATGGGAAAATCATTTTAATAAAAATTCTACATTTCCAATGGGGCACCTGGGTGGCTCAGTGGGTTAAAGCCTCTGCCCTCGACGCAGGTCATGATCCCAGTGTCCTGGATCGAGCCCCGCATCGGACTCTCTGCTCAGCAGGGAGCCTGCTTCCCTTCCTCTCTCTCTGCCTGCCTCTCTGCCTACTTGAGATCTCTGTCTGTCAAATAAATAAATAAAATCATTAAAAAAAAAACTCTACATTTCCTGAATGCTTACCATCTTAGATGCTTTGATTTAAATATTAGATATGCATGAACTCATTTAATCTTCTGAGGAAACCTATGAAGTAAGGAATAGTACAATTCCCATTCTATAAATGAGGAAACTAAACATAGGAAGTAAGCACAGGAACTAACCCAAGATTTCACTGACATTAAGTGATGGAGTCAGCATTCATTCCCTGGTATTTGCTGTTCTTCTAACCACTGCATGAGTCCATAAAATGTGCGGCCTTATTGGGTACTGGGAAGACAATGTTGAGCAGAAACAGATGTAAAACGGTAAATAAGGCAGAGATTAATTGAAGAGTGAAAAAATATATTGGAAAATGTCATCTAGGTAGTAAAAAGTCCATTTTGAAGCAAATTTAAGATACTATTTTGTAAATATAAAAACATAATTAATGATAGCAAAAGATTTTGGCCAAAATTACCATGTTAATCATTGCCAGTGACATTACTAATTAGCAGACCTGTTTTTTCAGAAAGCCTTTTTCATAATGCATATTGAAATCTTAAGTTTTAAATTAATTTACACCCAGTTATTTCATCATAGGAACTTAGACTAAAAAAATATCAACTGGGAAGGGAAAAAACTCTAAGGATAAAGTGTTAATTGTTGTTTTTCTGTGACAGTGAACAATTATAAATATTGTTTTATTCTGCCCAGAAGTATAACACATTGCATATCCATTCAAATCATAGTTATAAAGATTATATAGAGAAATGAGAACAGGCATGATTTAATCACTAACCCAAGAAAGATCTCACATGTGGCAGAGACATCATTTTACATATTGTTATGGATTGAATTGTATCCCCCAACCCCAAAATTTATATATTGAAGTCGTAACATCCACTACCACAGAATGTGACATTGTTTGGAGATAGGGTCTTTACAGAGGTCTTCAAGTTAAAATGAGACTAAAATGGATTAGTGTAGGCTCTAATCCAATATGACTGTTGTCCTTATAAAAAAATCAATAAAGGTCAGTTTAAACCACACGGTCCATGGTACTGTGTTATGGCTGTCTTAGCACATTAATACACATGCTTGGTTAGAGACTGATTGTAGCTGTTGATTGTCATTAGTGCTATTCACCAAATATTTATAGCTCTTCCCTTCAGGCACATATAGAGTACGACTGTCTTTCCTCTTGGGCATAGGGATGGCCATGTGCTTTCTCTGGCAAGGAAAGGTGAGGAGACCTAACATGTGTATCACGTCAGGGAGCTGTTTTTTGAGTCTTATACTTCACAATGCCATGACAGCTGGTAACCTTACAGATGATGGTGACTTTGTCAGTAAAAAGTGCATGATATAGAGCCTCCAGCTGACCTGTGATGCTCCCGTAGTGTGAGGAGGAAATAAACCCATGTTGTCTTAACTCATGGATATTTGGAAATTGTTAAAGGCAGTCAAACCTAGCTCATCTGAGTGAAATGACTAACAGGACACACTCTTTTCTCACAAGAATTTTAGTCTGTATGAAAGCTGTAGAAATAATCAGATGATTATAATTGAATATTTTTAAAAAATGCCCTGATAAAAGTATGAGAAGAATTTTAAGGGTGCACATAAAAGAAGCACTTAACCTGGGCTAGGGAAATTTCCTGAAGGGAAGTGACACACTAGCTTAGTCTTGAAAGGCAAATAGGAGCTAGTCAGCAGAAGAAAATGGAGCCAGAGAGACGACATGTGTACAAAGGTGAGAATTGCAAATTTCTCATTATGTTGGAATGTAATATATGAGGGTCAAATAGTAGAAGTGATGTTTGGGGAGGATAAGTTGACAGGACCTTGCTCCCAGGAACTCTTGACACTATGCTTTAAAGGTTGTAATTCCTTTCTCATGTATACCTTCTCTCGTCATTGGAAAGTTCAGAAAGGAGTGAAATAATCAGTTTCAAATTACAGATTGAGACTGAAAAGTAAAAGAAAGTATTGTATACATTGTGATTGCTGTTAGGTGAAATATAAACATGGAGAATTGCAAAATAATATGCATAATAGTTATATGACAAAGGCAAGAACATAGGTAGATCATGTTGCCAATTTAAAATGTGACTACATAGTTTTTTCAATTAGAAGAAAATTTAATATAATGGTCTGACTAGGTGAGCAAAATAAGCTAAAAATATTTTCCATTTTCCCTGAATCTCAAAAACCTATGGGAAATGAAAATGTATGTTTATGAAATACAGTTAAAAATCTGATAGGAGAGGACTTATTAAGATAAGTAGCCCAAATGCAGATGAAATGAGTTTTCTGTAGCTCTCCTGCTAGGAAAATTAACTTATACCAAAGACAGGATAAATATTTTAAGAGACTGTATTTCCAGGTTGGAAACTCAGAGAGGGAAAGTAAAGAGAAATGAAAAACAAAGCCAGGTAAACAGAATTCTAAGATGTGTCCTCAAGTTTCTTATTCTCTCATTATTTAATCAAACACTAATTCAGGTACTTCTGTGATGGGAGTTTTCAGATGGAATTAAGGTCCCTAATCAACTAAAATATGGAGATTATTCTAGGTCATCCAGGTGGATCCTATGTGTCACTTGAACTCTTATAAGCAGAAGAGGAAGCCAGAAAAGAGACAGATAGAGTGGAAGGGAAGCAGAGATCTGAGTGATGAGAACGACTCAACTTTTCATTGTTATCCCTTGAAGATGGAGAAGGGAGACCAGGGATTGTGGGCAGTCTCTACAACCTGAGCATAACTACTGGCTGACAGCCCACAAGGAAAGGGCATTTACTCCTACACTTAGATGGAATTCTGCCAACAACCTGTATGAACTTAAAAGTGGATTTATCCTAGAGCCTCCAGGAAGGTACGCAACCTCATTATATCTTGATACCAGCTTTACAAAGACCCAAATGAGATGGCCCAGCTGAACTCACCAGATTTCTCAGCTAAAGAAATGTGAGGGAGTAAATTTGTGTTGATTTAAGCTTCTAAGATTGTGATACTTTGTTATAGTAGAAATATAATACTAATCACTTGCAAAAAATTTTGTCACATTAGATGGTAAGGAGATAGTAAAACACCATTGTTCAGTCTTTAGTGGTAATATACTACAGTGATCAAATATGAAGATTTTGGAGCCAGAGAGCTTAGGATCAAATTCCAGCTTCCTCACTAATTGTGTGACCTCAGGCAAATTTCTGCCCCTCAGTTTTTTCACCTGTGTAAGGGGAATAATGATAGTTCTTACCATTAATTATTAATGAATTTGATATAAGTTTCTTAGAACAGTGTTTAGTATATGGAAATGTCTATAAAAGTGTTAGCCACAATTGTTTAATTTGAATCAGTTACACGTTAACTCTTATGTGTCTATGTCCATAGTCTATTTTGTATGGGTTAAGGACTAGGAATGTTTTTTATAAAAAATGTCTTCAGACTCATGGGTTAAGTCCACATATTTATAGAAAGACTTTCAGATTAGATAAACAAGAACAAAAACTTAACCTTATAAAACATCTAAAACAAAGTGACAGGATGGTTGCAAATAAAGGATGAGAAAAGAATTAGCAGGGCCTGGCTAGCTCAGTCAGAAGAGCATAAGACTCTCAATCTTGGGTTGTGGGTTCGAGTCCCACGTTGAGTGTAGAGGTTACTAAAAAATAAATAAACTTAAAAAAAAAGATAAGGCATGGGCGCCTGGGTGGCTCAGTGGGTTAAGCCGCTGCCTTCGGCTCAGGTCATGATCTCAGGGTCCTGGGATCGAGTCCCACATCGGGCTCTCTGCTCAGCGGAGAACCTGCTTCCTCCTCTCTCTCTCTCTCTCTCTCTGCCTGCCTCTCTGCCTATTTGTGATCTCTCTGTGTGAAATAAATAAATAAAATCTTTAAAAAAACAAAAGATAAGGCAAAAAAAAAGAACACAACTGGAACAATATTAGACATAAAATATAACAACATTATTTTAATGGATAAAATGACTTAAATATAATTTTTTAAAATATGATCTTGGTTATCAAATAAAATTTTATCTGCTAGATTGTTATAATTTGCTTATGTTTCCATTTTTGAACACTGGCTTTCTTTTCTTTCTCTTTCTCTTTTTTCTTTTTTTGCTATTTCAGATAAAGCTAAATAGAATATCATTGTACATAAAGCATTTACCATTTCATTGGATTTGGTTCTTTCTTTAGGAAACATTCCCAGAAATGTAGCTACTAGGATGTCTGAGAACAACTGCTTTAAGATTCCTGATATTATTACCAAGTCAAAACCATTGTACCAATTAGTGATCCAACCTCATAAATTAATCTTAAACTTTAATTTTTTTCTGAAATAATTGTTACTGGTAAATTCTCTATGAGAAGTTAGATATATTTTAACTTCCTCTTAAAATGTTTGAGAAAAGAGCTTCTCAAATGGCAATGTGCATAAAAATTACCCTGGACCTTTTTACAATGTAGAGCCTGATGCAGGGGTTTAGGGTGGAGCCCAAGACCCTGTGTGTGTTCCAACAAGCTCCCAAGTTGTTCTCATGTTGCTGATCTGATCCTTCCCTGAGTACTAGGCTTGAGGCTTAAGTTGTGGTAGAGAAGGGCATAAGAAAAAAAATGAAGCAAGTTTGGAAAAAAATCTCTCACTTTAAACCAAAGTTTCAAACAGAGTAATTTCCAGATATTGATTACTCAGGAAAAGAGGACAACAGTCAGAAAGACAAAGACTTATTCAGCCTTACAACAAAATTTTATTCACCCAAGTCTCTCTCTCTCTCTCTCTCTTTTTTTTAATTCACCCAAGTCTTACACTGGCTCCACCCTGACCCTGGATCCAACTCTGGCCAGTTTCTAGATCCAGTGGATAAAGAAATGTTCAAAGTGTTAAAGTTCATAATGAAAAATTCATGGACCTAGGATCCAGGATTGAGACGGACTTACCCACCACCTCCAGAGGCAGTGAGATAGCATCGAGTTCAAGGGGCTCTGCAGATTCCTAGACCTGGGGTCTGTCAGGGTCTCCTTATGTTACCTCTTCTGATACCAGAACTGTTAAAAGATAAACTGAGGCACATCAAAAATTCTTAATGTTTATTTCAGCAAAAATGGACTCTAACCAGGCAATGCCAAACCAGAATTGGTTAGGAGTGCTCCCAGTTATGACTTTATTTTGTCCTTCATTTACTTTTGCAATGTTGTATATTATCACTACTGATGAGCTATTAGTTAATCATCTATCTTGTTTTGGGATATTTTCCCATAGATTAGGATTGTCTTTTTTTTTTTAACTTTGTTTCTGATAGTATTTGATCTAGAATGTTTCACATCCTAGATATTAAAAATCTATCCATTTTTATACTATAGCGTCTTCCTTTGTGTTTTATGTTTACATGTACCTTCCTTTTCATCCAAGCAAACAAATACTGCATCTATTCTTTTAGGGAGGTAATTTTAATTCTTGGTATTTCACATTTTGTATAATAAAGGTATACTTTTACCTTTCAAAAGTTACCAGTTTTCTAAGCACCATTTGTATTTGAAGATTCATCCTATCCCCATGGATTTCAGAATTTTCTATTTATCCTATTCAAAATAAAACATTGAATTTTGAAGCACTTTCTCTAATTCAACAAAATATATGGATAATATTTAATTTTTAGTTAAAAGGTAGGGATTGAGGTTTCTTAATCTCTCCAAAATATGAGTTTTGAGTTAAAAATAGATTCTTCCTCAGCTTAAAAAATGAATAAGATTTTGAATATTGAATCATTTTGCAACTGGTTATAAAAAGAATCTCACTTTTTGAGTTATATTTCATATCCTAGCTCCTGTCCGTACATGAATTTTTGTGGCCTTAAGACAAATGTAAATTCTTACTTTCTAGATATACTATTTTTATTAAGGGCAAAATATATGAAGTTCTTGTGCAAGGTTGAGAGAATTTTTTTGTTTTGTTTCCTATAGTACAATTCATTTTTTTCCCCTTCTCAAAAAAAAAGAATTTAAATAGAGCAAAGTTTTCTCCCGAAGCCAAAATGTCTACTTAATTTGTACAGCTAAGGGTATATCAATTAATATACTATAAGATATTTAGCAAATATTATAATACAGAGAAAATATTATTTTAGTTATAAAAATGATTCATCTATTAAAATCAAGTCTTATAGGTTAAGATGGATATATACTTAAAATCCATTTTCTAATAAAAACAAACTAGTTTTCTTCTACTACTGGCACCCTCATCATCCCAAAGAAATACATCTGAATTTGATACATTGATTGGTTCATTGAAATTGAGCTCTTCAGTAGATGATGTTTAAATATCAATCACCTTATGAATATTTAAATTCAAGAAATGTCAAATTAAAGGTTTGCTTATCTTATTTAGTATTAAGAGTTCTTCAAAAATACCAGATAAAATGAGATCATAGTTCATAACAGTTTAAAACTTTTAAAAGGCTGATCTTTGCATAGTAATACTCCCAAATATTCAGGAAGAAAATATTCGAATATAATATAACCTTTACAGTTTTAGAAAAGCTTCTTGGATCTCAACAAAACCTGTTCTATTTAACTTCAACATTTTCCACTGACTTCTTGATTTGATACAGAGGACTTAATTCTAATATGATACATTGGGATGAAAAGTCAATTATATTAAGCAATTTTATTGTGTTATTCAAGTAAGTATCAGTATTTGATAGTGATTAATTTTGTTACATTATTTCTCACTGATTATGTTTAACTTTCTGAAGAGCCCCAAAGGCACTCTTTTGCTTCTTTTCAGAAAAATGTTTAATACTTCAAGTTTTGAACTACATTAAATCTACAAATTAAATAATACTCACTTACATACAACATGACTTCATGGGTAAAATTTTATTTCATGACTGTATACTCTCCTAAGAAGGGATTCAACAGAGTCCTTGGAAAAGCAAATTCTTCTTTTGCATTTAAATGTAATTTAACTCACCAAGATGTTATATACATGCCTAAAGTCATTTGTTTATTTCAAGTCAGTTTATCCACTGATTATGCAAACATCAGTGTTCACCGAAGAGTGTATACTGAACCCTTCGACTTTTTGAGCTTGGATTAAGGGGGGGTGGAGGTAGTACATGTAAGATCAAAGTAATTTCTTCAAAGGGGCTTATTGAAAATCCATATATGTAACTTGTTCTTTATAGATAAACTTATTTGAAAATTGCCAGAAGCACTCTGACTAAATTTAAAGAAATACTTTGTGCCATACTTTTCCAAATGCAGTTTGGTTTTGCATATGAAGTAAGAGTGGAGGGTTAACATATGGAGGTTCATGTTTGCTGTCTTGGACAGTTCATCTGTCCCGCGTTAACATCTCTTACACCTTCTCTATCTGCAACTCCTACTTCCTCTTCCCATACTGTCTGGAATTACCTTCAACTTTGACTCAGTTAATCTGTTTGACTCTCCTTTTGATTTCTAACATTATAGCTCCCTGATGCTCACAGATCATTTATTTCATCACAGGCCTTCAATCCCAGACTTCATAAAAGATATGCATGTCATCTATCTTGCTTGGTTTCTTTCTACCTCTCACCTTTACAAATCACAATCCATCCTTCAACTTGTCCCAGGACTTGGGCTCCCACCATATCTGTAATTAGTCTCTACAGATTTTTGACAAAGAAAGAGATAATCGTCTTGTCAGTCTTTGCCAAATTGAAATATTTTTCCTCTCCTTACAGGATTTTCTATGCAGTCATCAAATTCCTAAGTTAGACTTTGTCTTTTCTAAAAGGACTCATTGTCTTTGTTTTACCTTTTTCCCTTTCTTTTTTTTCCTACCTTTTTTCTTTTAAATAAAAGGTATAAAGCATAATATAAAACACCTATGTGTCATTTTCCTAAAATTAACAAACGTTAGAACATTGTTCTCAATGTTTAAGAAAGAATAAAGCATTTTACATGAAGTTGAAATCCACTATGAAACCTATCCCAGGCCTGTTCCATTTCCCCTAGACATATTATCTATATTTGATGTTTCCATTCTTTTGTTCTTCCTTAAAACTGTTCCTGTTAGGTTTCAGCCCCCATCATACACATAACTTCTTTTCAAGGTCACAGTAACTTCTAAATCACTAAAGCCAGTAAGTAAATCATGATTTTTTTTCTAAAGTAATCTAGCAGCATCATTTGATACATTTGATCACACCTGCCACCTTGAACACATTAATTACTTAGCTTTCAGCATATCACACACTGCTTGCTTTCCTCCTGTAAGCTAAATCTTGCTTCCTTGTTCATTTTCTTCTCCTGAATGTCTAAAAATTGGTGTGACTTTGTCATCTTTTCTAATTAATTTTCCCAAGTTAGTGATTTCATTCAGTCTTATGTTTTAAATAAAATTATAGGCTCGTAAATGTCTACATTTTAACATTTTCCTTCTTCCCTCAAAACTTCTGCATGTGGATCTCTAATTGCCGTCTCAAACTTTATATTAGTGGAACCCCTAACCTCCCTAAACCTGCTGTACCTACAATCTTCCCGATCTCAGTTAATGACATCTTTCCATTTGCATGTTAGAAGCTAGATCTTGAATCTAGCTTTGATTTTTCTTTCTCTCACATCCCATATCCAGCCTACTCAGAGACCTCAGGACTTTACTTCAAAACATTTGACTCTATCTCAGCACCTCCATGTCTAGGTACTGTGGTCCAAGGCATCACTTTATCAATTTGATAGAATATCCTTCTACTTTGTCTCCCTACTAATAATGCCTTTTGTCCATTTCCATATAGTCACAACAGCTGTAGTGATTCTTTTAAAATAAAAGGTCATGTCACTTTGCTCCAAAGTCCTCCTTCACTCTAAAAGTCAAGGTCATTACAAAGCCCACAAAGCCCTACAAAATGTTGCTCCTTCTTTTCCCTCTGAGTTTTATGCTTTTCAACTTGCCCACTCTTCTCCATTCATGCTGACCTCCCTGCTATTCCTTGGAAATAGCAAACATATTCCCACTTTTTGCCCTAGCTCTTCATTTTATCTGAAATTCTCTTGTTCCAGATGTCTTCTGCATTGTTCTCTCCCTTTGCAGACTGTTAGAGTTGCCAAACATTTCCTGCTTTAGTAAGAAGGTACTTTGCTACTGCATTTGGATATGTGACTTGCTTTGGTTAATGAAATGAACAGAATGCTATATGCTTCTCTCAAACACTAGCTTTAAAAGCTGTTGTATTATTTATCTTAGATCTCTTCCCTCTGCCCTGAGATCTACATGATCTAGACAGGGGTTATTCCATAAGCCTATGACCCAGTATAAGACAACAGAGAGCAGAAAAACAGTTGACCCATCAGATACTTGTAACACAAGACAGAAATATTTGTTCTTTGTTGTTGGAAGCCCTTGAAATTGGGATTTTTGTTACTGTATTATACTTAATGAAAATTAACCTGGTAAGTGTTACCAAGCATTTGGGTGCTGATTAAACAAACACAGTAATACTTCACATTGATTTTCCCTGTTGCTAGTGGGTGCCCAGGAGACTATTATTGGAGTCTCAACAAGTGCTTACAGTGTTATGCAGTGGTGAAGCCTTTGGTAAGAAACAGAGTGTTGCTAGTGTACCTTGGCTGGCATTGGCTGGTTTTATCTGGCAGTATTAGCAAAATATGAAATCAGACAATAATTGGCTACCTTGCCAATAAAAATGAATGGGAATATAGAAAACTCAGAAATTCCCAAAGCTTTGAGGTTTGAAAGATGGTACTGTTTTCTCATTTCCATCAGATAAAAATAAATAAAACTGGGAGTGCCTTTGAAAACAAAGTCTAATGTAAACTCCATCTCTTCCGTAAGAACTTATTAGAATCATTGCCCTTAAACACTTTGTTAAAATCTCTAAAATGACTAGGATAATGCCTAATTAAAAAATTAAGTTAGACAAAATGGATCAAGGGGGAAAAAATAAGGTACGACTTTCCCAAGAAACCTTGGTAAGTTCAAGTTACCTACAATTAAGTCTGGAAAAGAATAATTGTGGTTACACTACTAACATACAAAGCCGAGTTAAAGGAGAAAAGTTAACTAAGCCTTTGAAAGAGTTGTCCTGCCAGAGGAGTCATTAGTCTGGATTTGATTTAAAATACATTATGACTTCCTGAAACTTAAAATAAACTTTGGGCTTCAAAACGTCACAGACAGAAAGGAAGATGAGAAAACTGTATGTTCCTCTAGGAGAACATACTCTCCAATATCCTTTTCAGATGAGACTGAGGAGGAAAACAAAGAAGGAAAGATCTCCCTGAGGGAGACCTACTACCAACAAGGTAATAGACTGAGGGTCTACTGTGAAAGGAACAAAAACAGGGCCTAATTGATGAACATTCTCTTCCTTCAGGGTAAAGGTCCTTTGTAGTTTCTCCCTGGGGAGATTTCCGGGTTGCTACAGATCACTGAGGACTGTTTCTCCTTCTCACCTTGTTCCAATGGGATTATTTATTGTGGTTAACCTGTCTACATTCAACCATCGCATGTGGTGTTTTTTTGGACCAATAACATGACTCTTCAGTTCTTAGATCTCTGGATCAAGAAAACCGTGAATGGCCCTGATCTAGAGTATTAGGATTAGGTTGTTTTCCTTTGTGTGGGTGGGGCACCTGTATTTTATGTGAGGGAGGTAGGGAAACAAGATGATATTACTGGTCTCAAATACATTCTGATACTCCTTTTGAGATAAGTACTCTTAAAGTATTGCTAATGGGTTTGATCAAATTACATGCCTTGGCCAATGTAAAGTGAATAGAAATGACAGGTGTTGTTCCAAGAAGAAGGACATTTAAGGGCATTTTGTGATTCCACCTTTGTTTTTTTTTTTTTTTTTTTTCCCTCTGTGACATGGGAATGAGATGTTCTAGATAGAGGCAGCTGCTTCAACCTGTTTCCTGGATTTAAAACAGCTTAAACCGGTGCTACAGCTGACCCATGAAGGTCTTAGTATACACACTAGCTTTCTGAATCATGGTGACTTGGGGGTTAATACTACATCACTCAGTGAAAGCTGAATAATGAACAATAATATTCCTGAAGTCTTTGCTCAGATGTCACCTCAGCGATGCCCATTATGTCTACGTAGGACCATTTCAAACATCATTCTATCACTTTGAATTCCCCTTATCTCTATTTTTTCCATACCAGCTACACTCTACAACGTTAACAAGGTGTTTTTTTTTTTTGTTTTTTTTTTTTTTTTTTTTTTTTTTTTTTTTTTTATGGTCTGCCTCCAACTATAGGCTTCGTGAGGCCAGGAATTTTTGTCTGTTTGGTCAGTGATGTTCCTGGCACATAGTAGCCTTTAAAATGTATTTTTTGAATAAATGAATGAAGAGTTATTTTGTATCCAATATAATTTATATAGACTTTATTATATTCTAAGTGATGGTGAATTTTATAGACCAACATGGCTAGGCCATGGTGCTGAGTTATTGGTTGAACACTAGTCTAGATGTTTCTATGAAGATATTTTGTAGATGTAATTAACACAATCAGTTGGCTTTAAAAGGAAATTACCCCTAATAATGTGGGTGGATCTCTGATCATTTGAAAGCCTTAAGAAAAAAACAAGTTTCCTGGAGATAAAAAAATTATTCCTGAAGACTACAAAATAAAATACAGCCTGTCAGAGAGGTCTACAAATTTTAGACTCGAGATTGTAACATCAGCTTGCCTGAATTTCTAGACTGCCAGCCTCCCCTGTGGTTTGGACTTGCCAACTCCCATAATCACATGAATTCATTAAAATAAATCCATATAGGAGACTATATCTATATATACATGTCTCCCATTGGTTCTATTTCTTGAAGAACTCTGTATATAATTTCTATATATAACTATAATGTGTAATTTCTATATATAATTTCTATATATAACTATAAATTTCTATATATAACTATAATTTCTATATATGTAATTTCTGTATATTTCTATATATAACTATATTTTTGTGTAATTTCTATATATAACTATAAATTCTACTTGTTATTTCAGCATTTATTCAAAATTTAGATCTAATTCATTCATTGGAATGACTCCTCTTTGCTGTGTATCTCCTCTTTGCTGTAGTAGGACTATATTACAATTTATTTATTCATTCTCCTCCTGATAGACATTTGTGTTGCCTCCAGTTTTATTAGGATGATGCTGCAATGGCCAGCCTTACAAGTTTCCATGTATATGTGTAGAATAATTCTTTTAGGTATTTATTTAGAAATTGAATTGCTCAGTGTTTATTCTTTATTAACACAAACGAGAGCTACATCATTTAGTTTATTATTTATAATTTCACAGAACTGTTTTTGAAGAATGTTTTATTAGTAAACATTTTATACACAATGAAATTAATAAATGTTATTAAAAATAATAAAGTATAGAATTTTTTATAAAAAAGAATGCACAATTTTTCATTACCTAATTGAATCATAATAAGCATTTTGGTTCATTGCTTTCCATTACATTTTAATGTAGCTCTTAAAATTTATTTTTGGTTATGTAGTTGATGGCATATATAATTTTTCAGTCAAATTTCAACTGATAGAAATATTTCCCATGTAATGAATTTCTTCTAAACTTAATTTTCTGTAGTGTGGTTTTTGATGAATTAGTTGAACTAAAATTCACCTGGCATTTCTCTATTTTTATGTTTAACATTTTTACTTTTTTTCTATTTCAGTAAGACTGCAATAAAAGCCTCTGTATAGAGCACTTTTTCTGTATTTAGGATTATTTCTTTGGGCTAAAATGTATGACTATTTTAATGTTCTTCAATATAGTCAGTCTTGTTACTTTCCAAAGTGTTACACAAATTCACCGCCCCTTCCAACAATATACTTTATACAGTTGGAATTGTTCATCTCTGTTTAAATGTAGTTTGGTCTGAATAGATGTTTTTTATATTAGATCTTGCTATGAGTTGAATTGTGTTCCCCTTAAAAATGATATATTTAAGTTCTCATTCTCAGGATCTCAGAGTGGGGACTTATTTGCAAATAGGGTCTTTGCAGAAATAATTAAAGTAAGGTTGTACTGGAGTAGAGTGGCCCCTTATGTAACATGATTGCCCTTAAAGATGGCCTTATGAAGACAGAAACATGGAGGATGCTGAGTGGTGAAAATGACAGAGATCAGAGACAGACTAGAGCAAACCAAGAAACACTGAAGTTTGCAGGCAAAATGAGCAGAAGCCAAGACAACAGGAAGGATTCTCCCTGAGTTTTAGAGGACCTGTGGGAAAATAATTCAGGCTCTACCTTTATTTAAATTCTCTCTCTTTTCTCTTTTTACTTATCTGAATGGAACTGTTTTTTCTTCTCTACACCTAGATATGGTCCGGCACTTTCCTCATCCCTGCCCATTTCATAAGTTAATCAGTTACACCTCCATCTTTACCATATAATCTCTTGATATTAGTAGTGTATTTGTGTTTAATCACAGTGTTATTGTTTTTGCTAGTTTGCAAGACTTAGGAAGGCAGAGATCATTTTACTTTGTAATCTTAAAGTGCCTGCCAGAGTGCTAAGTGCATAGTAACAGCTTAATATGTTTATTGAATTAAGTAGGTTAGATATTTTTAAAGTAATAGAAACATTATTTGCTGTTTCTATTTGCTTTAATAATGTAATAGAGCTGACGTCCTTGTGTGACTATTGTATGGTCTCTGCAGTTGCCCAGCAGTCGGGCCTTTGTCATGTTCACTGCCATACCCTTAATACCTACCATAGCATCTTCCGCTGAATTGGTCTACTAAGAATATGGGTTGAATAAAAGAACTATCAAAGTAAAAGTAAACTGTCCTTGCCTCATAAACCATGTTATGTTTTTCTCAGCTAACTTATCTGCTTTCATTGATTTTATTTCTATACTTTACAAGAGGTCGCTTAACTGAATTTGCCTATTCAAGTAAAAAAAGAAAACTGACTTAGTACAAAAAAATTGTGCATTAATTTTATTTTGGGAAGCAGAACATATCACATTATCTTTGTCACAATTAGCCTCATTAATGCAAGCTCCATCACCATGGAGTCTGTAGTAATTTTAGTAGTTGTAATTTGGTTTGTTATTATTTATACAATTTTTTCCCTTTCCTATGGATTTATGTAATGTTAATATTCCACCATTTTGTAAAGAATCTTTATTTTATAGAGAATCTCTAAAACAAAAAGTTGTTGAATATCCCTTAATGATGACAAAAATAATTCATCCATCCATAAGATGAATAACTTATACTTTATAGCTAATAATTTTATCTATGTGTAAGTTTTAATATTTGTAACATTAAAATATTTAATAGCTACTGAATAATACATAGGTAACAGTGCTTCTAATTTTAAATGGGGATAACTGTTACATTTTTTAAAAGAATGTTACAATTGAAATTTTGTCAATTTAGGTTAATCTGTACCAGTCAACATGAGTGAGATAATGTGACTCTACTGATGTTTCTTAGAATAAGATCAGAGTCCTAGAATAAGACAAGATGTTGGAATTATTAATTCTGTCTCTAAGCATTAAGTCTGTCTCTAAGCACACACATGTATATTACACAAAGCATGCACACATGTGTACATATATGTATGTGTATGGGTATGTACAAATTTCTTGGAAGGTGAAAACCTAACGAAAAATGAGTAGTTCACATAGAATTTATATAAAAGCTATGTGTGTACAGTAAGTATATATCTGTAAAATACATACAAAGTATATTAAAATGTATTAGCCTAAATGCAATTTCTACTACTGCTGGTATAAGGTACTATTACAAGTAATATAAGTATTAGCTAATACTTTGTGGGTGCTTTTCTGTTTATCTGGGACTGTGTTAAACACATTACATATATCCTCACAACAACACTGTGAGGTAGTTCTCATTATATTCTCCACTGTCCCGATGAAAATACCGAGGCATTGAGTGTCCAAATGGCTAAATTCATACAATTACTAAGTGGTTACGTTTAGAATTGGACTCCTATCTGATGTCATTGGTCCATGTCTTTCCTTCTAGAGATACGGGATATCATCCAGAAGTCCACTTGATCTCCAGAGTAATTCGCATCTCTAATGCTTTCCTTCATATAGTGAAGCAAATGCTCTTGAAAATTCAAAGAAAGACTGGCATGTGGTAGCCTTTCAATTTTTTATTTAGTAAATGAGCAAATGGGGTTACAAACCTCTTCTATTAGTCTGAGAAAAACAGATTTTTTAAAATGAAAAAACAGAATTTAGTAATTTTGAAAGTCAAATTTGATTAGAAAACTGCACTTTAATTTCTTAAGAAATTAATTCAAAATATTTATTTTATGTGCCCTTAGACTTACTGTTGTCAGTTCATATGTTCAACTACTAAGTATTTTAGGAGTCTGTGAATTTTGTTTCCAATAGCTTCCTCAAGGAAATCGAGCTTGTATTAAAAATAAACCTTTGGGGGCTCCTGTGTGGTTCAGTGGGTTAAAGCCTCTGCCTTCAGCTCAGGTCCTGATCTCAGGGTCCTGGGATCGAGCCCCGCATCAGGCTCTCTGCTCTGCGGGGAGCCTGCTTCCTCCTCTCTCCCTGCCTGCTTTCCTGCCTACTTGTGATCTCTGTCTGTCAAATAAATAAATAAATAAATCTAAAAAAACAAAACAAAACAAAACAAAAAAAAACCTTTGGAAGTGCAACCTGCATTTTGGCTGAAGGAAAAATGTTCATTTTTCATTTTTTGGAGAACAACCTGACAAGTTAGAGGTCTCTTTCTCTAGACATTGGGCTTCATTAAATCAAGGGTATTAGCACAGTCTAATGCTTGACAAATTTGCATCTTTCATATTTAATTTGAATTTTTCTGCACCATCTATTTCTACTGGTGTATAGTTATCCAATTTTCTATTAAATGGAAAGTGTGAGATTTTAGTCTCAAGTTCCAAAGATCAGGAATTACGTTCGTTTCTAACACAAATCTTGAGGTGTCAACATTTTTCAGGCTGATTAAACCCCTTGTCACACAGCTAAGTAGTAAAACATAAGCCTGGTCGTATGACTTGAGTTACTGTACAGCATGTTTGCTGTGAAGTACCTCTGAGGGAGGAAAAAAAAAGTGTACATTTTTACATGGTGCAGACTTAATTTGTATTCCTCCAGATTGCATTTAAAGTTAAAAGTTTATAAAAATTTAAAGTTTTACAGGCTTTGCTTCCTACAGGCTTAAAAGCCTAGCTGATTTATGAACAAATAAATTTATCATAGAACGAATATATATTTTAAACACTTATGGGTATTCTCCAACCTCACAACATCTGCCAAGCATGAATGACAAGAACATTTTTAGTTTTAAAGAAAATACGTAGTTTTAGTATACTAAAAAAGGTGAACAAACTGCTACTTGGGGATCACTTAAAGGTTTACATTTATTTCATCTGTAAGTGCATCTGTAAGTGCAGCTTTAGCTTGGGTACTTAAAGAGTAGGAGCATATTGTTACTTTCTATCATTAAAGAAGTGGTCAACTTTAAAAAAAAAAAAAAAATGGGGCGCCTGGGTGGCTCAGTGGGTTAAGCCGCTGCCTTCGGCTCAGGTCATGATCTCAGGGTCCTGGGATCGAGCTCCGCATCGGTCTCTCTGCTCGGCAGGGAGCCTGCTTCCTCCTCTCTCTCTGCCTGCCTCTCTGCCTGCTTGTGATCTCTCTCTGTCAAATAAATAAATAAAATCTTAAAAAAAAAAAAAAAAAGAAGTGGTCAAATACATAAGTGGGGCTAAAGCTATACCATAAAAATATTTTTCTGAATTTGATAACTGGACAGCTGTTCCTTTCTTGAACATCTAGGCAGACAACGCCTGTGCCTCTGGGCTCTGTGAAGCAAGGACCAAGCTTCCCTAAAAGGGAAATTCTATAGCTGAAATATTTGGAAGCTTCAAGGCCCATATGGGCTGAAAAAAAGATTGGCTTGTCAACAAATCCATGACAAAGCTTTCCCTTCTCCTCCACTCTGCTGGGTCTCCTTTTTTCATTGGTCAGTCCTTCTAATAAATGTTTCACTTTTTGTCATTTCTTCAAATCTATAAACTCCAGGCTTAGATGGAGATTTTTATTTTTTATTTTGAATTCCCTGGAATGCTAAGAAATGGACATTTTGTGAGCACACAGAGAAAAAGGTAATAAGTTTGTACAGGAATCTGGAATGGGAAGGGACACTGAGAGAACCAGTGAAAGCCAAAGACATAAGGGTGTTCAATGGGGCTCCCGTGACCTAAAAGTGTTAATACTTCCCTCCTCACAATACAGATTTCCTACCAGGGAGAGAACATAGAATGAGGGAGGCATGGAGATTAACGTCCAAGAGGAATATTTTTCCTTTACCTGTTACATCATGTGCTTAACATGTTGTGTTTCCCCAATAACAGTTGGTATCATTTGCATACATTGTGGAGAATGCAGAAGGTATTTTTCTAAGAAAGCAGTAAACCCAGAGGTCACACTGGGAGTAACTAACTAAAGTCAACTATAGCCTCATGAATCATATCTGTATATCTATATACATATAGATATGGATATATATCAAGGTCTTATTACTTATTACCCTACATATTTTTTCATGTGTTAAAACATATATGGTCTTGGCCCACTTAGGAACAAATGGAAAAAAACAACAACAACAACAACTCAACACCCACTAGTAAAGCAAAGGCTAGTAGCATAAATGATTGAAATGTCTTTAAAAACACCTTCCCAGGAGAACTGTCTGCTATTGAAGTTCAGATCAGCAAATATACTTGCCTCATTATTTTTGCATGCCTCACATACCTGCTGCTTTTCCAAACTTCCACATGTTACATTCTCTCTTTACAAGTGCTGTGCTCTCATCTAGTATTTTAAGAAATGAAAGAATCTGAAAACCCTTGAAGAGATGGAATATTTTAAAATGTGTTAGTGGGCTAAATATTGAACCATAGTACAAAGATTTGTAAAAATTGGCCCCATTCATATTCAAGTGAAATACTTTCTTTTAAAAACAGCGATATCAACTAACAAGAACGGATATGCTAGTATAATGACATTTTAGTTAATAATCACTTGGTTGAACTTGAACTGGACACAAGTATTTAATGACATGGAGAGTTAGGGAAGGCAATTACTTCTAATTTTTATTAACTTTTATTTTTCCTGAAATAATGTATTCCTATCAAGTATAGGTGGGCAATCTGTATTTGTCAGACTAGAGGGAAAAATTGATCCCAAATGAGAATCATTTCTTTGATATTTTAAAAATGTATTTAAAAACATTCATGTGTTCATTTATTAAGGATATCTTTTTCAAATATCTATGATAAAAATGGCATTCTGTGGGCATTTTGCATGGCTATAATGACAGCTGTATATAACTTTTCTTATAGGTTGACCTCTTCCAAGATTGTATTAATAGACAGAAAACATATTTTAAATACACGTAAGATCATTTCAAAACATAGATATCAAGATTGAAAAGAAAAATAATATGCTAACATATTGATTTCATGCAGTTAAACCCTAAACAACCATATTTTAATAATTCCAGGCTTTGATGAGGATTATACAGCAGTATAAACGCATAGATAGGGAAGGCATGGAGACAGGAAAGACCTGGGAGGGAAGGTTGTTTTAGACAGGTTTACTAGAGTCATTTGAGAAGAGATCTAAAAAATTGAGGAAATGAGCCATAGAAATATCTGGAAGACTAGGAGGAAAACACAGTGTCATAGAGTAAAAAGCCCTGAGATGGACACCAGCTTTGTGATGTTTTGAACAGGAATAAAGATTGAGGAGAGAATGGTACCAATGAACTAGAGATGAAAAGCAGGGCAAAATTATGTTAAATGGTGGAGTCCAAATCCGACTAGGTTTTAATCTGTTGTCAAAAAAACAAAAATGGCAAAATTAAAATCACTATATCAGTAAAATAGTATTTAGTGAAAGTTTATGGTGCCTATCAGAACTCTTCATGAACTGAGAGTTTTAAATTCAAAACTGATATGAAGCTCAGAGACATGGTGTTATAAGATGGCTTATGAAGTGAAAATGAAGTTATTTAACTTTTATAGTGATTAGTTATTACTCCAGCATTTCTAGACAGCAGGGATTGGAAAAAAGTGATTATCTTGTAGCATTTAAAAAAATATTTTATTTATTTATTTGACAGACAGAGATGACAAGTAGGCAGAAAGACAGGCAGAGAGAGGGGGAAGCAGGCTCCCCATTGATCAGAGAGCCTGACGTGGAGCTTGATCCCAGGACTCTGGGATCATGATCTGAGCTGAAGGCAAGAGGTCTTAACCCACTGAGCCACCCAGGTGCCCCATCTTGTACCATTTTTAAGAAGACTTAATTTATTTTGAGTATCAGGGGCATTTCTAAGAAATAATCTAGGGGTGCCTGGATGGTTTAGTTGGTTAAGTGACTGACTCTTGATTTTGGCTCAGGTCAAGATCTCAGGCTCCTGAGATTGAGCCCTGAGTTGGGCTTCAAGCTCAGCACAGAGTCTGCTTGGGATTTTCTCTCTTTCCCTGAGGAAAGTCAAGTCTAGTCTCCATTTTGTCCTTTACTTTAACACTATGAATGGTGAACAGCCACATAGGTGTGAATGTATAACAGTGTGAGTTAAGAAAGCAAATGGCCTCAGTTTCAATCCATCTCTCAGTAATCAGATATAATCTGGGGCAATTTGCTAATTTTCCTCATCTGTGAAATAGAAAAGTAAATGTTGTTGTGAGAAATAAAAGGCCAATACATGTAAAGGATCATGAACCATGAGAGTCTATGGACTCCAGGAAATAAATTGAAGGTTTAAGAAGGGAGGGTGGGGGTGAGAAATGGGTGAGCTGGGTGATGGTATTAAGGAGGACACATATTGCATGGAGCACTGGGTGTTATACACAAACAATGAATCATAGAACATTACATCAAAAACTAATGATGTACTGTCTGGTGACTAACACAACTTTAAAAAAAGATCAATTGTTCATATTCAACAGTGATCACTCTTACTTGTTGAAAATATACCACAGGGAAGCCAGATAGGAAACAAGAAGGCATTTAGGAGGCTACAACATATGGAATCCATGCCAGAGACAAAGGAGCTCCTGGCCAATTGTTAGTGTTTGAAGTGATGAGACATGATCAGATTTAACATACATTATGACAGAGACCATGAGAGGACTGCCATAGATCAGATGTGAGTTATAAAAGAGAGGAAGCAGAGATCATACCTGAACAACAGGCTCAATAGTTGTAATAGTTAGAGAGATATGGAAGTTTATTGGAGGCGATGAGGTGGGATGGGGAAGAATCAGTAACCTTGTTTGGGTTTTTTAGGGTCATGATCTCTATTAGGCATTTATATGGAAGCTATCCAAATCTAGTGGAGCCATTGATGACTGGAGGCATAAATTTCACAGATTAGTATTTAAAGCCGTGGGAACGTACACTTAGGTACAGGCAGAGAAAAGAGTAATGTCAAAGATGAAGACTGAGATGTCATGACACCTAGGAGGAGGCACAAAAATACAGAGTTGCCTGAGAATTGAAGAGAATCAAGGAGACTTCAGGATTATGGAAAACAAATGAAGAAAAGACTTGAAGAAGTGGCACGAGAAATGATGACTCACTGCTCAGTTTGGCATGACGTAGATCGATGGCCATTTGATGAGAACAGTAACCATGATCAAAGCAGTTTTAGAAGAATTAATATGTAAGTCCCAGGATGAGTCAAGAAGAGCTGGGAGATCAAGACATGGAAATGCATTAATGAATTAAAACAAATATCAGAGAGGAGCTAGAAGAAAATAAAACTGACTATTTTTATTTCAGTGGTAACTTCCCAAGCTTTGAAATGTTAATAGGAAAAACAATGAAAACATTAGAATATTTGAATACATACATAATAAAACCTCTGTAAAAATAAAGGAAATTTAAAAAAATAACAAAGGAAAACAGTAAAACATGACAAAGCATCTATGATACAGACGATTATTTATAAGTGAAAACATTAAGCTAAAAATCCATAAATACTAATGTATAGGAAGAGCTCTTCATACCAGACAAAGTACAAGTGATCTTGACAAGGGAATTTTAAGTAAAAATATTAGTAACCATTTTTTTTAAAGGTAACACCAAATGATAAATAATAGATTTAACACTAGGACACTATACATTGGTTAAATCATTGTTCCTGGAGCAAATCTTTTTGAATGTATGAAAATAATGTGTATTTAAAGCCATACAACTGTTCCATTAGTTTTACCTATTCTGCTCAAAGAAATATATTTCCAAGTACTAATTTAATAGGTTAAAAAAAAAACCCTTATATCAATATCTAATGATGGCTTCACGAGTCTTCTAGTTAATAAGGCTTGGCTGTTTGTGGTCATTTCGATTTTTTTTTCAGCCTCGATATACAAAAAAACCTTTAAATCCTAGAGTCAAATGTATTATTTTGCTTGTTCACAAATTTTATTTTTTTAATTTTAATTTTTATTAATATATAATGTATTATTTGTTTCATGGGTACAGGTCTGTGATTCTTCAGTCTTTCACAATTCACAGCACTCACCATAGCACATACCCTCCCCAATGTCCATCACCTAACCACCCTATCCCTTTCATCCCCCTCCCCTCCAGCAACCCTCAGTTTGTTTCCTGAGATTAAGTCTCTTATGGCTTGTCTCCCTCTCTGGTTTCATCTTGTTTCATTGTTCCCTCCCTTCCCCTATGATCCTCTGTCTTGTTTCTCAAATTCCTCATATCCTTGTTGGCAAATTTAATGAGCACTGTTGTGAATCTCTGGGGTAGAGTGAGTACAGGACCTCCTGTCTGGGAGATCATGATCTAGTGAGGGAGATATAAATATATAGACAATTGATATAATGAGTGACTAAATGCTCAGCCTGAGTTATGTACACTTTTGAAAATGAGAGACAATTCATTGATGTTCAAATCAGAAAACGTTTTCCAGAGGAGATACCTGCTTTTGGTCTAGTAGGAATAAGAAGTTTATATAGGTGATTAAGAAGGAAAGTTAACCTCAATGCAAAGGCACAAGGCCTTGGCAAAAATATGTTTGATAATTTCAAGTAATTTGGTACAGTTAGGTTCATGCTCAGTATCTGTATACCAGTTCCCTAGGGCTGTCCTAACAGAGTACCATAAATCGGGTAGCTTAAAACAAAAGAACTGCATTATTTCTCAGTTCTGGAGACTTGAAGTCCAGAATCAAGTTGTCAGCAGGGTTGGCCCTTCTGAGTGAGAATCTGTTCTATGACTCTCTCCTAGTGTCTGGCAGCCCAGACATTTCTTGGCTTATAGGTGCAACCTTCTAATCTTCCATCTTCATGTGGCATTCTCCCTATGAATCTTTGTCTACACATGACTGTCTTATAACATCAGTCTTAGTGGGTTAAGCGCTCACCGTACTGCAATGTGACCTCGTTTTAACTCATTACATCTACAACAAACTTATTCCCAAAATGGTCACATTCTTGGGTACTGGGGGATTGGATGTCAGCATATCTTTCTTGGCAGTGTTAAACCCATAACAGTGAGTTAGGATAAGGCATAGAGAGACAAGTCACGAAAAGCCCAATATATAATGCTAAGTAATTTGGGTTTTATTCTAAAGGCAATGGAAATATTTAACATGAGTGGAATTAATATTCTTATAAAGATAATTTAGTTCTAGTAGTTCTATAGTAAACAGATTTTAGGAAGGCAGAAAAAATAGGGTGAGTGTTAGTGAATAAACTTGAAGGTAGGGCATAAATTAGTTACAGTAATTCAGGAAAAAGAAAAAAAAATAGATGAGCACCTGAATTTGAATAATGGCAAAGAAGTTAGGAAACAAAACAAACAAACAAACAACAAAAACATTACTCTTCTCTACTACAGCTATCACCTTCTCCAGAATCTTGTCACCTTCTTAGGCTCAAACATCTTTATATCTCATTAAGATAATTAGCCTCTTAGCTGGTCTCCCAACCTCATGAGGTTTTCCAATCTAATCCTACCTACATTATTACTAGAAGAGTTAAATACAATTTTTTAATGACTAACCTTTGGCTGTAGAACATATTACTCAACTCAGCCTAGTATTTGTTTCAGTTGCTTTTGGCTATAAGGAACACTGAACTCAATTTGTTCCAAGTAATAAGAAAATTTACTGCCCTATTAGGAAGTTAGACGTAGAACAGAAACCAGGGCTGGTTGATTCAGTGGGTCGGTTACATTATCATCTTGCTGTTCTAGGTCAGTAATTCCTGCGTCCTCAGGGTGTAGTAAGATGTCTCTTGTTACCCAAGAGAAAGCAACATAGGAAGAAAGAAGTGACTATCTCTGCCTCTGTTCTTTCTGATTCATAAGGTAACTTTCCCCAGAAGCACCCGCGCTACCTCATGTCTCAGGAGCCAAAAATAACTTAGGACTGCCCATCCATGAATTCATCATTGGCAAAGAAGAGTTATCTAATTACCACAGTTGGTTAAGATTAATCATATGAAGTAGAATGTAGGTTGAATAGTCAAGACAATGTCCTTTTATAGACATTAATTTGATTAACCCAATTATATTATTAGCTCAACCTGTATGTCCAGGTTTGTCTTCTGCTACTTAGTATATATGACACATTATTGAATTAGGTAACTGTATTAAATTTTAGGGATGGCATGGAGTTAGGACTTCAACATAAGGATTTGGAGAGGAAAAGTTTCAGTCTGTAACAGTATCCATGAACATACTATGAACATTTCATCTCCATACCTTGGTTCATAGTTATTTCACTGGAAATATTCTCCACTTTATCACTGACTGCCAAAATTATTTCATTTTGTTCAGAATCTACTTCAGTTGTCATCACAACTAAAGCTTTTCTCAGCAGTAGCTTTTAATATCCTCCCAGAAATTTTCATGTACTTTTCTTAGGGAAGCTTCTTCATTTTCTTTAATATTACAGTCATTTGTACAATTACCTCCTATCTCCATTAGATTGTAATATTCTTCGGAGCAGGGACTATATCTTTTTTTTTTTTTTTTAACCATAGTATCCCTTGTATTGTTAAACAGTCTTTCAGCCATAGTTGGTATACAGTATGAATGTGTTAAGAAAATGTCTACAGAAATATAATTCATTTATAGCCTCATAATAGGAATTGAGTAGAAGAAGAAATTATTATTTCTCAGGTGATAAAGGGAAGATTGGTGAATGAGTTGAAATTTGAAACAGGGCTTGAAGTATAGGTGGGATTTTGATAGATGGAGATAGGACAGAAAGAAAATTAGAGAATAGGTTAAATCTCCCTTTAAACCGGAGTAAAGAAATAGCAAGAGCTGAACGCAGAATCTAAAAGTTGTATTGCTGTGCAATAACATGTAGTCAGTTTGATTATACCACAGAGTTTTGTTATATAGTTGTGAGAGCTAAATCCAGAAAGACAGTTTGAGACTAAGTTATAAATGATACAAATGACATTTTATTTTATTTTTTTTTAAGATTTTATTTATTTATTTGACAGAGAGAGATCACAAGCAGGCAGAGAGGCAGGCAGAGAGAGAGGAGGAAGCAGGCTTCCTGCTGAGCAGAGAGCCTGATGCGGGGCTCGATCCCAAGACCCCGAGATCATGACCTGAGCCGAAGGCAGCGGCTTAACCCACTGAGCCACCCAGGCGCCCCACAAATGGCATTTTAAAAAGAAGTTGGAATTTCTTTGATAAGTGATGGTGAGTTACTGAAGGATGTCACATATGAGAACCACATTTACCAAAGTTTCAGTGAAGGAAATATAAGTACGCTCTAGAAGTGTCAAATTTTATTAATAAAGGTAATATGGGGAATTAAAAGAAGATTTGAGGGTGGGGAGATGATTATGAACCTGAAAATATGGAAGGATATCAAAGGAAAATGTCTGGAGGCCAGTGTGAAAATAAGAACATTATAAAAACAATTCTTGGGGCACCTAAGTCGCTCACTTGTTAAGCGTCTGCCTTCAGCTCAGGTCATGATCCCAGGGTCCTGGGATCAAGCCCCGCATCGGGCTCCCTGCTCAGCGGGAAGCCTGCTTCTTCACTCCCCCTGCTTGTGTTCACTCTCTCGCTCGCTGTCTCTTTCTCTGTCAAATAATAAATAAAATCTTAAAACAAACAAACAAACAATTCTTGCTTTCCAGCATGAGATAAATATTAGCAAGTAAAAGGTATTTCAGTTATTTCAATATATCTACTCACCTATGTACCAGAACTAGTCTCTGGCTACACATTAATGCTCACATTTGGAACCTATGCTAATTATGTATCCTATATCAGGGTAATGCAATTTATTAATCCTTAAGCTTTTTAAAAAACCATTTTAGCTTGCTTTGTCAGATATTTAACAACATAATGTGAAGAAAATTACATGATGTATGACACATATATGTCATTTTAAATATCTTCCTTCTTAGGCACTTCATTTGTAATTAATTTATAGATTGCATATCAAGCATAATGCTCCAGATATAGCTTCATTAATAAATATAAATATTAAATCAGTTTAACTAATTTTATTGTGCTCTGTTTTTCTAGCTGGTGAAATTAGGTAACACTTATACTGGATTTTCAATTTTTAATTAAAACCTAGACTAATTCATTGCTCCAATTACTTTTCATTTGAAAGATACTGTTTTTCTTTGACAAAGTATTTTTAATGAGATACTATAAATTAGTTCACATTTACCTTTGGTTATTTGTTTTCTACAACTAATTACAATGACCAGCAATACACTGGAGTGTCCATTAATTTATACGACTAAGTTATTGGCAGTATTTGCCTTATGCTGTTAAGCTGTCAGTATATGCAACTTACAACAATTTAAAAAATAAAAGTTCATCTTCATCAAAATTATTTTTATAGCTAAAGTTGTATTATTTATTAATGTTAAAATATATGTTTAGCATTTAGAAAATAACAATAAATATGTATGTATATACTTTTTAAGAAGGTTATGTATACACAATATATAAGGTAGAAAAAGATGCAATACATAAGACAACCTAAGTTAAAATTATGTAAATAGAACAATGTTTTGAAATTGTGGTGAGGAGGGCACTTGGGTGGCTCAGTCCATTATGTGTTTGCCTTCAGCTCGTCATCATTCTGTAGTCCCAAGACGGAGTTCTGCATCGGGCTCCCGCTTAGCGGGGAGTATGCTTCTCCCTCTGACCCTCTCCTCTCTTGTGCTCTCTCTCTCTCTCTCAAATAAATAAATAAAATCTTAACAAAAAAACTGCTTTAAAAATTGTAGTGAGGAGACACTCTTCAAATAATCTGAAGGAAAAAAACTAAAATTGTACTCTCCTTGACCACCTACCTTTATGGTACAAAGTTTGACTTTGCTTTTCTTTTCTAGTTTTCCTAAGTGATTTCTCTTAATTAATAGTTCATTGGTTTTCCTCAAAGTCTCTTTTTTGTGATAGAGTGAGTATAGTAAGAGTAGACTAGACATGATGTAATTTCTCCTTTTTCTCTTCCTCCCTTTTTTTTCTTATTCCCTATTTCTCTATTTAAAATAACAAAGTTTGCACATATTGTTTAACTATCTGGGCTTAGGGACTACAGTGTTATGACCCTCCCCCAAACTCGTTCCATCCCAAGAATTTGGAAATAGATGTAATTACTCTGAAAATTAAACCATAACACACAGAAATGAAAAACACCAGAAAGAAATATAAGGTCTCTTAAATCAACTATTTTGGGCTACAAATAGAGAAAAAAAAGTGCTATATGAAAGAAAGAATGTGTAATTATTATTTTTTTAAAGATTTTAAAGATTTTTTAAAGACAGGTGGGTGGGGGGGTCTTATGTAAGATAATAAAAGCAAGAGGACTTGGTGATGGGTAGGATTGGAGGGTGAGAAATAAAGACATCTTGATTCACTTAGTATTGTAGGCAGTTGGATATATGACTTGTAGACCCATAGCAAGTTTTGTGATGGAGATATAGATCAAGGAATGATTAGCGTGTTCTGTACTGGAAATGTTAAGGTGGGTAAGATCCTTTAGGAAGTGCTTATAGAGGAAAATCAGAAGAGATTGAAAAACAAAACCCTGAAATGGATGGAGAACCAGGAGGCTACATAGGAATGGAGAAAGGTAACAACATATAAGACCCATCAAGGAGGGTGCCTGAGAGGTTTAGTTGGTTGAGCATCCAACTCTGGATTTTGACTCAGGTCATGATCTCAGGGTGGTGAGATCGAGGTCCATGTGGAGCCTCTCAGCACAGAGTCTGCTCAAGATTCTCTCCCTCTGTCCCCGCTCATGCCCATTCTCTCTCTCAAATAAGTAAATAAATCTTTAAAAAAAAAAATCCATCAAGGGATTCATGTGAATAAGTTAAGAGGAAAGCCAATTTTAATAATAGTGACGTGATTAATGAACTGAGAAGCAGCAGAAAGTTTTGGTAAGCTAACCAATGAAATGTGCTCTTTTCTTTGGTAAAATAACCTGTCCCTAAGAGCTTTTCTGTTTGCTGGTTTACTGATCATTGACCAATACATCTGATAACCTATCATTTTACTTCAGTGTACTTTGATTTTAAAAATAAAGTTTCTGGGAGGCAATAACTTGAAAGACAAAACATCTCATAATAGGAAATGCAGGTCACGCATAGTGTAATACTGTGAATGCACGCTCAGATACCAGTAATGCATATCAAAAATGGCTCCCTAATCTTTCCGACCCCTTTTCCCAGCAACGCTGTACTCCCTCCTCTGGGTCCTCCTTCCCACTTCCCCCAAACCAGTCTAAGTCACAAAGATAGCAGTGATTTAGCAGGCAGTGAAGAGGTACTCAGCCAAACCTAGCAAAAGATTTTGCTTCCTCTCTTTTATGCCATGTTTCTGTAGCATGACTAAGTCGGTTCTGGATTGCTTGATTTATTCTCCATTTTTGCCTCGGATATATTAATAGAACAATCAATCAGATCTTGGCAGGGATCAGAATTGGGCATTACAAAGTCCAGTACAATGAATCCTGTATAGATTTGCCTCTTTTTGGGTAAACAAATAGACCTGACCTTGGTTGTGCAAATGTTACAAATGAATGCACTGTATGCTCTTTATTACATTTTTTAATTATCTACTTTTCAAAAGCATTAAATGAAAATCTTTCTGCTTTATAATCCTTCTGAAAAAATGGTACAAAAAGTTATTAAATATGCGGTGTAAAGTACACTTATGCAGGTGTTCTATCCTCCAGTGCTTCAGACATTTATTTGGGTTGACAATCATTTAGACAACAGCTGGAAAAAGAGATGATCAAGAATATTATGTTCGTTGCAATTTTGTAAGATTATGTTTGTTTTTGAACATGCATTTCGGCTTTTTGTTTTTACTTATCTATTTTTAAATTATTTATTTATTTATTTGAGAGAGAGAGGTGGAGCAAACATGAGCAAGGGAAAGGGCAGAGAGAGAGGAAGAAGCAGACTCCCCGCTGACAAGGAGGCTGATGCGGGCCTTGATCCCATGACCCTGGGATCATGACCTGAGCCAAAGGCAGACATTTAATTGACTGAGTCATCCAGGTACATCAACATTTCTGACTGTTTAAAGTGAAAATTGTATTGTTTTACAATTGGAAGAGGTGAGGCCTGTATTACATAAACTAACAAAATAGATTGATTTACATGAAAAAAAACATGTTTTAAGTAAGAGTTATTTATTAACTTTTGTGGGAACTTAAGGAATAAGATGGCTTAGGGGAGCCTGGGTAGTTAAGTCTGTTAAGTGTCTGACTCTTAATTTCCTCTCAGGTCATGCATGATCTCAGGGTCTTGGGATTGAGGTCCGCATCTGGTTCTGCACTCAGAGTGGTGTCTGCTTGAGATTCTCTCTCTCCCTCTCCTGCTTGCTCCTCCCTGAAGTTTCTCACTCAAATAAATAAATAATAAGTAAATAAATGAAATCTTAAAAAAAAAGAAATGAGGTGTTTTACAGACACACCTATGCATCTGCAAAAAGGAGTGAGGCAGTTTAAGGCCATGCAGAAGAGAAATGTGATTAGCCTTTTGTTTCTACATGGTCCCGGTTTTCAAAGTCCATTTGCATCACAATTTTAAGAAAAAGTTACGTACTTGTTGTTGGATCAACAGGAACTGAAAAATTTTGTCCAGTCTTATGTTTATTACCATGGATTCATTTCGTACTATAGATACATACAATCCTAAGGAATCAATGAATGTGGTTGATTATCTTGGTCCCATCACTTTGGGACCATCTTGTACTCTTGTCTACTGGATGATGGTTTTGAAAGACGTGGAGTTTTGAGGGCATTTGTCAAGAGGGAGTAGTTCTTTAGATAATGATAATATATACCTGGAATAGTACAGCTTCTTCTTCAAGGATAAGCTTGCCGATCAGATTTAACCAAATATTCTTATATTTAACCAGTTCTTCATCATTTAAAAAAATATTGTTGGTGTGACTAGATATGAGATCCCTTTTATCAGGACATTACTGCTTATTGCAATTTCCAAGGACTTTTATCTAGTTGAAAAAATAATGTAAATCTCTTCTGCCACCATTCTTACAACCAGAGCATCTGCTAAGAGCTTGTGAATTCTGCTCAAGTTTCAAGTTACCTTAGTCTCTTTGGAGCTGTAATTGGATTTAATAAGAAGGAATTGTGGTCTAAAAAAAAAAAATTGGTGAAGGGCGGAGGAATACTATTAGAAATATTCTTTATCCAAGATATTTGTAAAATGTTACTCATCCTTTAAAATTATTGAGTTTTGTATTATATAGCTGTGTATAAAAGATATACATGAGTGACTTGGAAATTATAATGTATGAATTAAAGCTAGTTTTTATGATGTGTTGGCCAGACAAAAAAGCTTGCTACAATTTTTTAACATCATTTTACTTGCATTTATTTTTTCTTTTCCAATCCTTTTGCTTACTTCTATATTTACCAAAATTTTCTCCTTTTTTACCATTTGTTTCTCATGCAAATTTATTATTAGATTTCCTATTATAAATGTCAAAAAGGACTCTGCAGAGTTTAGAACTTGTGACCCTAAGGTGTTAAAAGAACATTAAGCACTTAGACAAGATTAACCCTGATATCAGAATGGGTAAGTAGCCAGGTCTCTGGGAACTTTTTGTTTGGTTGGTTTCTTGAAATAGGTGAACTAATAATACATTCTTCAAAATTACTCTGTGGTATAAAGCTTTACATATATAAGATGCTTTACAAATGTTAAATAATGTTAATACCAGCCATATGGGAAAACTTATTTATGTTTGGATTCAGACTTGTGAAAGCTCCTAGTAGTTATTTCTAAAATATGACCACTGAATTTTGGAATCTTCTCTGGGATATGTAGCTAGCTCAAAGGATGAGGTAGACCAAGGGTGTGCGAAAGTGATCCTAGTAGCGTCTAAACATCAGCTCTGTGAACTTAAGCAAGTTACTTGGTTTCTCTGTGGCATAGTTTATTTGCTTATTTGTTATGTTTTATTTTCATTTGTAAAACTTATCTACTTCATCAGGTTGTTATGAGGATTAAAATAATTCCTGTATTTAAATCCCTTGGTATAGTGCTTGCAACATAGTAAGAGCTCATTGACTGTTAGCTAATGTCTCACTATTTAGAATTTTTAAATTCAAACTGCATTTATTGGGTACTTCATAAGTTTAAGAACCTGTAGCAATATCATAGGAATCTTTTAATTAAGACTTTCTAGTTAATACCTGGATATTACAATTCAGCCATTGTTTAAAGCACATAATTATTGCTTTGTCTTCTGGCAATAACATTTTGTCCTCATTCAATTAAATCTAGAGTTCAAAGTGTTCAGTTCTTGGGTTGGCTAATTTAATCTTAAGATTTATTGCCAAGACAATTACTCCTTTCTGCATTTCTGATTAGCTGTAGTTTATATCCACTTATTTAGAAATATAACAACAATTATTTGAGAGAAAAACAACATAAATCCTCCATCAAAGAAGGAGAAACAGACAAGTAGCTGGTTCTTAGCCAAGGAATAAATGAAGTTACCTGTTGACATAGAATCTTCCACTACCTAAACTGATCCAAATGTTCCAAAAATCATACTTAGAGTGCATAGATCTCTACTTAAATTTAGAAAGTTAGTGCTGAATGGGGTCTTATGGAGTGGTTAGCAGAACGACCCACATTTAGAAGTTTCTCACTTTCCTAAGATCACACAGTTGGTAATGAAAGTGAAATCAGAAAGCAGTTATCTTGGGATGCATGGGTGGCTCAGTGGGTTAAAGCCTCTGCCTTCAACTCTGGTCATGATCCCAGGGTCCTGGGATCAAGCCCCGCATTTGTCTCCCTGCTCAGTGGGGAGTCTGCTTCCCCCTCGCCCCCCACCTGCCTCTCTGCCTACTTGTGATCTCTGTCAAATAAATAAATAAAATCTTAAAAAAAAAAAGCTGCTTTCTTGATTGTCTGGATAAAGGGATTTTCTGCCCTGAGTGTCCCCTGTTTTTTAAGCAAAATACAGAGATGTTTAATAAGAACTTATGGACTTAAATTCAGAACTCTTTCCATTATTTCTTGATATCTATAACTTTAATATTAATCCAGGCTCTGATATTAATATAAATTAGTATCCAAGCCTGAAAAATATAAATTACCCTTTGTTAGTGATTCCTAGAAGAGAATTAGATAAATATTGTCGTATCCTGGCTTGGATTAGGAGCACCTTTGTCCCAGTCACTTGTTCATTTTGGGCCTGTTTCCATGTGATGTGTCTTTCTGAAGGGTAACTCAGATGACTAGCTACTGGGTAACTTCCATGTGCCCATCATTCCCAGTAGCTGGAATTCCATCTTGTTCCCTTTGCCCTTCTGTGACTTGACACCCTGCCAAGTTTCTTCAGTATTGCAATTTTCTGGGCACTTTCTTTCCCAGTGACTGTGATTCACTATTGATAGTTTTGCTGGGTTTACCTTGTTGTGTATTCTGGTCCTTTTGCATTATCTTTTGACTTGACTCTCCTCTGATCATCCTCCTTGCCTTTTGCTATGAAAGATAACCTGCATTTTTTACCGGACTGGGAACTTTAGCTGACAGTCCTCTGCTTATGCCATCACCAGATTCTTTAGTTATCCTATAAGCCCTTATCAGTTCAGAGCATAATAATCTAACACCTCTTTCACAGAAATACTTTTTAAATAATTATCTATGAACTAAGAAAAAAAAAAAAAGAAAAACGAGGCTAAAGAATCATCCAAAGAAAGAGAGATTGGGTTTGAGTAAACCTGTGAAAGGTACACTTTACTCTGTAAAGAGAACATTTCATCCTTTCTAGAGCTGAGAAAAAATAACTGCATGTGGATAAGGAATAGTGAGGTGGTGTTTATCCTTCTCACCTAGTTGCTATAGCTGGTATTGTCTATACTGTGTCAGCTCTCTCTTCAGCTCCAAAAAAACATGAACCTCTACTGGTAGGGCTGAGTACACCAGTCCATGAGTTCACTTCTAAGCCTTCTCATGGCTGAGACTTATTCTCTATCAGTCATGTACCGCTTGATTTAGAAAGTAGGCTATCAGTCACAATATTGATTGGGAACTCTCTGTGACTTGGAACAGTGGCTGCTCTATAGTACAGGGCTGATGTGCTGTCTAATTTGTAAGGTTATTGTGAAGGTTCATTGAATGAATATGTAAAGACCTTTAGATCCAGACCTGGAGCCTGGTATATTCTCAATAAATATTAATTGTGATAAATATTAACTTGTGGGACAAAAATACGTAGTGGAAATGAATTTTTTCAATAATTATCCATGCAAGAAGCATTACTGAATCAACTTTAACAGTCAATAGAGAACATGTACACACTATAGTTTTGGGTTTTTTTGTTTGTTTGTTTTATTTTATTTTTTGCACTACACCCAAGGATTTCCCCCCATTTCATAAACAGAATAAAGTAATCATGTGCCTGGGAGTGTGTGGCGAGATAGGGCCCAGTGTGTTATAACTCTAAGTGTTGCAGATTAAAGCAGAAAATTTGGTAGAAGAAGTCACTGGTGTTAAGGTGAATATTTTCTAGCCAGTCTCATCATGCACTTTGTCAAACAGCAGTTGAAGCAAGAAAATTCTAAGCAAAAAGAAGAGGGTTAGTGAAAGCCTAGGTGGACAGCCAGGAGAGAAACAAAAGGAGAAAAAGCCAGAGATTATAAAAAACTTGCCAGATAAAAGGGGAGTAAATGATAATATAATGGAGGAGTCTTGATCAACAATTGGAAGTGTGAAAGGAAAAGTTATTAGTTCTAAAACTAGTAAAATCTCTTAGATGTCAGTAGAAAAGGTAAGTTAGCATTACACTCATTGATTCTGTCCTTTTGGGAAGTAATCAAGGTAGCATTAACCAGCAGTGGATCTTCCTCCCAATGTCCTTATGACCAGCCAGATTTTCCTTGAAGTTTGTGATGGTTACTTTCATGTGTCAACTTGACTGGACTGAGGGATGTTCAGATAGTTGCTAAAATATTATTTCTGGGTTTGTCTGTGAGGGTATCTCTGGCAGAGATTATCTGGAAGAGATTAATTAGTATTTGATTTGGTCGACTGAGTAAAGAAGATTGCCCTCACCAATGCAAGTAGGCATTGTCTAATCTTTTGAAGGCCAAAAGAAAAAAAATGCAGAGAAAGGGCAAGTTCACTCTCTCTGTTTATCCTGAGACACAGATATTTTCCTGCCTTTGGTCATAAGGCTTTCAGATTCAGACTGGGATCTGTACCATTGATCCCAAGATGCTGTCCTTTGGACTCAGCACTGGCTTGCTTTCCTGGTCCTCCAACTTTCAGAGGGTAGATCATGGGACTTCTTGGCCTACATAACTGTGTGAGTCAACTCCTATAATAAATACCCTCTTATAACTATGTATATCCAGTGGACTGTTTTCTCTGGAGAGCCCTGGTAAAGACCATGACCTAAGAGCTGTGTGTGAGATGGATTATAACTGGAGAGATTTTCAAAGCAGCTTTTACAGCTATAGAGGGGTCATGATAGCAAGAATAGAGAAAAGAAGTCAGTATTTAATTTTTTGTTTTGAAAAAGAATCAGTAGATTTAGAGGTTCATTATGTTTGTGAAGAAATTATTACATGAAAGTTGGTGTGATGAAAACTATGTGATCTGAAATATTGGGTGGATTGAAAGTCTGGAGAAAAGCAACCTGTTGCACAAAGACTCCTTCAAGACACTTGCAACTTCTCTCACCACTAGCATCCCATGGAGGAGGACACCAAAGCCATGCAAAATTTATAATACATCATTATGTAGAGGGGAGATAGCACCTAATGGGAAGTTCTCCTTCAAGCACACTTTACTGCAGATTTTTTTAAAACTCTTATTGCAATGAGCTCATTTTTCTCTATTTTATTTATAGCATACACGAGCAAATATGGATTTTTGAACAGTCTTCTTTTAAATACTCATGTCTCCTCCTGTCACCTCTTGTGTTATAAACAAATTGTTTATTTGTTAATTGAGTTGTAGAGAACATATATAAATAATAACTTTGAGAGGATTCAGGAAGATAGTGAATAGTACTGGAAACCTATTTGAAGTAACTAGAATTATGGAATAAGAATCCATATTTACCATACAATAAGGAGCCATAAGATAATGCTTCACATTTATCTGGGTTGAACATTTTGATTAGGGCTTGTTCTATAACTTCCCTAAAAAAACCATTAAAATCTTTGCATGGATAAGTGGAATACCTATAAAATAGATAGCAATTTACTGAGTGTCCATAATATGCTCACCACTAGACACTAGATATGGCAAAGACTCCTGCATTACTCTATATCTACCTCCCCCTATTTTAAAAAAATTTTTACAAACAAACTAGAGACCTAGTATTGATCAGGGTGACCCTTGTATGACATCTGTAATTCATCTATCAAAAGCATGCAATGCCTTCCACATTTTTATTCAGAGGAAAAGACAAAGTCCTCACACAGACTTCTAAGAACTCCTACGTGATCTCAACCCTTTTTACTTCTCCAGCTCTGTCTCCTGCCCTTCTCCCCCTCAATATACCCTGATACATCTGTTGGCCTCTTTGCGTTTTCAGACATGTCTCGCGTTATTCCAATGCAGGAATTTTGTCCTGGCTACTCTCTCTCTTTCTCTGAAATGCACTTTCCATGTATATTGACAGGGCCAATTTCTTCCCCTTTGATAAACCTTTGTTTAATGTCATCTACTCAACAAAAATGCCATCCTGACCACTCTGTTTCTTTCTTTAAACTACTTTATTGGTATATGATTGTCATACAAAAAGATGTATAATATTTAATGTGTACAATTTGATGAGATTGCAGATAAGTATATATCCATGAAACCATGACCATCAACTATGACATTAATATATCTATCACCTCCAAAACTTTTTCCCTACCCTCTTTATTATTCTTACTCTTTTTAGTCATCATTATTATAAGAACACTTATGATCTACCCCCTTGGCAAAATTTTAAGTATATCATGCAGTGTTGTTAACTAAAGGCAATATGCAAATAGTAAATCTCTAGGACTTATTCAACTTGCATAACTACAATTTTGTACCATTTCTCTCTCTGAGCAGTTCCCACCAACATAATTCTATTATATACTTCTATGAGTTTGACTATTTTAGAATCTTTATAAATGGTATGTAGTAGCATTTGTCCTATGACTGGCTTACTTTACTTGCATAATATCTTCCAGGTTCATCTATGTTGTTGCATATGGAGACTTCCCTTCTTTTTTAAGAATGAATAATATTTCATCATATGTATACAGCATATTTTTTTGTTCATTTGTCTGTTGATGGATCCTTAGGTTGCTTCTATATATTGGCTATTTTGAGTAGTGCTGCAAAGAAAGTGGGAATGCAGGTAATCCTTCAAGATCCTGTTTTTATTTCCTTTGGCTGTATACCTAGAAGTGGAATTTCTAGATCTGATGGCAGTTCTAGTTATAATATTTTGAGAACTGCCAGTTTTTCATAGAAGTTGTACCAGTTTACATCCCTACAAATAGCATCCAGCTGTTCCCTTTCTCCACATCTTCGCCAATACTTGTTATCTTTTATTTTCTTGGAAATAGCCATTCTGATAGGTATGAGGTGATATCTTATTGTGGTTTTAATTTGCATTTTCCTCGTGACTAGTGATCTTGAGTGCCTTTTTATATATCTGTATATCACTTCTGGAGAAAAATTTACTCAAGTATTTTTACCATTTTTTAGTTGGGTTATTTATTTTTTGAATTTTGAGTTATTTGTATATATGGATATTAGCCCTCTGTCTGATATATGGTTTGCAAATACTTGCTCCCATTCTATAGGTTGTCTTTTCATTTTGTCAGGTCTTTCCTTTGTTAAGCAGACTTTTTTTTTTTTTTGTATGTTTGTTTCTTTCCTTGATGTCATCCCATTTTCCTATTTTTGCTTCAGTTACCTGCACTTTTGATATATTCAAAAAATCACTGCCAAGACTAATATCAAGAGACATTGATTTCAGGTTGCCAGGGGGTGGGTGGTAGGGAGAGGGTGGTGGGGTTATAGACATTGGGGAGGGTATGTGGTATGGGGAGAGCTGTGGAGTGTGTAAACCTGGTGATTCACAGACCTGTACCCCTGGGGCTAATAATACATTATATGTTTATAAAAAATTAAAAAGTATAAAAAAGAGATATTGATTTCATTATGGTTTCAAGTCTTACATTTAAGTTTTTAATCTTTTTTTTTTTTAGTTAGTTTTTGTGTATTGTGTAAGATAAGGGTCCAATTTCATTCTTTGGCGTATGGAAAAGCAATTGCACAACACCATTTATTAAAAAAAAACTTTCTTCATTATGTATTTTGGCACCCTTGTCAAACATTACTTGACCATATATGCATCCGTTTAAAATACCGGACTCTCTATTATGTTCCATTAGTCTATGTATCTGCTTTTATGCCTGCACCACACTATTTTAATTACTATAACTTTGTAATATAGCTTGAAATCAAGGGGGTGTAATACCTCCAGCTTTGTTCTTCTTGCTCAAAATTGGTTTGGCTAGTCTGGATTTTTTGTGGTTCTATATAAATTTTTGTATGAAAAATGCTATTGTGATTTGGGTAGGGGTTGCATTAAATCTATAGATGGTTTTGAGTGGTAGGGACATTTTAACAATATTATTTGTTCAACTAATGAACATGGGATGTCTTTCCATTTATTCGTGTCTGTTTTAATTCTTTCTTCAGTGTTTTTTGATTTTCAGTGTATAAGTCATTTACCTCCTTGGTTAAGTTTATGCCTAGATATTTTATTCTTTCTGATGATATTGCAAATTGAATAATTTTCTTGATTTCTTTTTAGATATCAGTTTGTTGTTGGTATATAAAAATACAACTTATTTTTGATGTTGATTTTCATGTCTTGCAACTTTCTTAAATTCATTTATTATCACTGCTTTTTTGTGGAGTCCCATGAAAAGGTGGAGGAGGAATAGTTATGTAGCCTATAACCGAGAAGTCATTTTGAGACACCAAGAAATAAAGCAAGCCACTTCATACTGTTTACACAGTTACCCTCTTTATTCAGGGTAACTTATTGATGGGGAGGAGAGGGTGGGTGGATGATGATCCAGGCATTGGCAAGCTATTCTCTGCTAAGTCTGGACCCTAATCCACAGATTTTATAGAGTTAGGGGAAGTGCAGAGGCCATTATGATGAGGTCAAAGTGTTTAACATTTAACAGACATCATGGGTCCATTGGTTCATCACATAGGAAGGAGGGGAAGAAACTTTGTTATCTCTACTAGTTATCTAAATACAACAACAACAACAAAAACAAAACAAAACAAAACAAAACAAAAAAAATCCACAAACTTTAGGGAGAATCAGAACAAGCCTTCCCATAAAATGATGTTGAATTCAGTTTGTTAAGATTTTGTTTAGAATTTTTGTATCCGTGTTCATCAGGGATATTTTCCCATGTTATCTTTGGCTTTGGTATAAGGATAATGTTGGTCTTATGAAATGAGTTTGGGAGTGTTTCCTCATCTGTTTTTGGAAGAGTATAAAAAAGATTGGTATTAATTTTTTTTTTTTTTAATGTTTGTAGAATTTACCTATGAAGTCATATGGTCCTGGGATTTTCTTTGTTCTTTATTGGGAGATTTTTGGTTACTGATTCAATTTCCTTATTTATTATTGCTCTGTTCAGGCTTTCTATTTCTTCTTGATTTGGTCTTGGTATATTGTATATTTTTAGGAATTTATCCATTTCATAGTTTGTCCAAAATTGGTGTATAATTGCTAATAACATTTCCTTATGATCTTTTTTATTTCTGTAGAATCCATTGTAATATGTCACCTTTCATTTCAAATTTTATTTGAGTCTTCTCTCTCTCTCTAGCCAAGAATTCTTGGTTAGTTTGGTTGACAGTTTGTTAGTTTTGTTTATTGAAAAAAAAAAAAAACCCTCAGTCCTTTCAATTTTTTCTAATGTTTTTCTATACTCAAATTTATGTATTTCTGCTCTAATCTTATATATATATATATATATATATATATATATATACATATATATATATTTTTTATTTTCTTCTGCTAGCTTTGGGTATAGTCCCTTTTATAGTTCTTTGAGTTATAGGGTTAGGTAGTATATTTGAGATTTTCATTTTTAATGTAGGTGTTTGTTGTAAACTTGCCTCTTAGTACTGATTTTGCTGCACTCCTTAAGTTTTGGTATGTTGTGTTTTCATTTATATTAAGTATTTTCCTTTTTTTTTTTTTTTGGTTTTTATTTATTTATTTATTTATTTATTTATTTATTTATTTTTTAAATTTTCAGCATAACAGTATTCATTGTTTTTGCACCACACCCAGTGCTCCATGAAATCCATGCCCTCTCCAATACCCACCACCTGGTTCCCCCAACCTCCCACCCCTCGCCCCTTCAAAACCCTCAGATTGTTTTTCAGAGTCCATAGTCTCTCATGGTTCACCTCCCTTTCCAATTTCCAATTTCCCTCAACTCCCTTCTCCTCTATGACTCCCCTTGTCCTCCATGCTATTTGTTATGCTCCACAAATAAGTGAAACCATATGATAATTGACTCTCTCTGCTTGACTTATTTCACTCAGCATAATCTCTTCCAGTCCTGTCCATGGTGCTACAAAAGTTGGGTATTCATCCTTTCTGATGGAGGCATAATACTCCGTAGTTTATATGGACCACATCATCCTTATCCATTCGTCTGTTGAAGGGCATTTTGGTTCTTTCCACATTTTGGCGACCGTGGCCATTGCTGCTATAAACATTGGGGTACAGATGGCCCTTCTTTTCACTACATCTGTATCTTTGGGGTAAATACTCAGTAGTGCAATTGCAGGGTCATAGAGAAGCTCTATTTTTAATTTCTTGAGGAATCTCCACTGTTTTCCAAAGTGGCTGCACCAACTTGCATTCCCACCAACTGTGTAAGAGGGTTCCCCTTTCTCCACATCCCCTCCAACACATGTTGTTTCCTGTCTTGCTAATTTTGGCCATTCTAACTGGTGTAAGGTGATATCTCAATGTGGTTTTAATTTGAATCTCCCTGATGGCTAGTGATGATGAACATTTTTTCATGTGTCTGACAGCCATTTGTATGTCTTCATTGGAGAAGTGTCTGCTCATATCTTCTGCCCATTTTTTGATATGATTATCTGTTTTGTGTGTGTTGAGTTTGAGGAGTTCTTTATAGATCCTGGATATCAACCTTTTGTCTGTACTGTCATTTGCAAATATCTTCTCCCATTCCGTGGGTTGACTCTTTGTTTTCTTAACTGTTTCCTTTGCTGTGCAGAAGCTTTTGATTTTGATGAAGTCCCAAAAGTTCATTTTCGCTTTTGTTTCCTTTGTCTTTGGAGACATATCTTGAAAGAAGTTGCTGTGGCTGATATCAAAGAGATTACTGCCTATGTTCTCCTCTAGGATTCTGATGGATTCCTGTCTCATGTTGAGGTCTTTCATCCATTTTGAGTTTATCTTTGTGTACAGTGTAAAAGAATGGTTGAGTTTCATTCTTCTACATATAGCTGTCCAGTTTTCCCAGCACCATTTATTGAAGAGATGGTCTTTTCTCCACTGTATATTTTTTCTGTTTTTCGATGATTATTTGACCATAGAGTTGAGGGTCCATATCTGGGCTCTCTACTCTGTTCCACTGGTCTATGTGTCTGTTTTTATGCCAGTACCATGCTGTCTTGGTGATCACAGCTTTGTAGTAAAGCTTGAAATCAGGTAACGTGATGCCCCCAGTTTTATTTTTGTTTTTCAACATTTCCTTAGCGATTCGGGGTCTCTTTTGATTCTATACAAAATTTTGGAGTATTTTATCCAGCTCTTTGAAAAATACCAGTGGAATTTTGATCGGAATGGCATTAAAAGTATAGATTTCTCTAGGCAGTATAGACATTTTAACAATGTTTATTCTTCCAATCCAAGAGCATGGAATGGTCTTCCATCTTTTTGTGTCTTCTTCAATTTCTTTCATGAGATACAGCAAAGGCAGTCCTAAGGGGGAAAGTCATAGCCATCCTAGCCTCCCTCAAAAAAAATTGAAAAATCCAGAACACACCAGCTGTCTCTACACCTTAAAGAACTGGAGAATCAACAACAAATCAAACCAACTCCACACATAAGAAGAGAAATAATCAAGATTAGAGCTGAGAGATAGAAACCAGAGATACAGTAGAATGTATCAATGAAACTAGAAGCTGGTTTTTTGAAAGAATCAATAAGATCAATAAACCATTGGCCACACTAATCCAAAAGAAAAGAGAGAAAGCCCAAATTCATAAAATAATGAATGAAAAGGGAGAGATCACAACTAACACCAAGGAAGTAGAAACAATCATCAGAAGTTATTATCAACAGTTATATGCCAATAAGCTAAGCAGCCTAGATGAAATGGATGCATTCCTCTAAAACTATAAACTCCCAAAACTGAACCAGGAAGAAACTGACAACCTGAATAGACCGATATCTACTACCGAGATTGAAGCAGTGATCAAAAACCTCCCAAAAAACAAGATCCCAGGACCTGATGGATTCCCTAGGGAATTCTACCAAACTTTCAAAGAAGAAATAACACCTATTCTCCTGAAGCTGTTTCAAAAAATTGACGCAGAAGGAAAACTTCCAGACTCTTTCTATGAAGCCAGCATTACCCTGATCCCCAAACCAGGCAAAGACCCTACCAAAAAGGAGAATTTCAGACCAATATCACTAATGAATATGGATGCTAAGATTCTCAACAAGGTCCTAGCAACCAGGATCCAACAGCACATTAAAAAGATTATCCACCATGACCAGGTGGATAATCTTTTTAATGTGCTGTTGGATCCTGGTATTCATTCCTGGGATTCATTCCTGGGCTACAAGGATGGTTCAACATTTGCAAATCAATAAATGTGATAGAACAAATTAATAAGAGAAGAGAGAAGAACCACATGGTCCTCTCAATTGATGCAGAAAAAGCATTTGACAAAATCCAGCATCCGTTCCTGATTAAAACTCTTCAAAGTATAGGGATGGAGGGAACATTCCTGAACTTCATAAAGTCTATCTATGAAAGACCCACAGCAAATATCATCCTCAATGGGAAAAAGCTTGCAGCCTTCCCGTTGAGATCAGGAACACGACAAGTATGCCACCTCTCACCACTCTTGTTCAACATAGTATTAGAAGTCCTAGCAACAGCAATCAGACAACAAAGAGAATTAAAAGGTATCCAAATTGTCAATGAAGAAGTCAAACTCTCTCTCTTCGCAGATGACATGATTCTTTATATGGAAAACCCAAAAGACTCCACCCCCAAACTACTAGAACTCATACAACAATTTAGCAATGTGGCAGGATACAAAGTCAATGTACAGAAATCAGTGGCTTTCTTATACACTAACAATGAAAATACAGAAAGGGAAATTAGAGAATCGATCCCATTTACTATAGCACCAAGAGTCATAAGATACTTAGGAATAAACCTAGCCAAGGAGGTAAAGGATCTGTGCTCGAGGAACTACAGAACACTTATAGTAAGTATTTTCTAATATTCCTTTTGATTTCTTTTTCAAAGCAATGGTTGTTTAAGAGTACATTGTTTAATTGCCATGTATTTGTGAAGTTTTTAAAAACTTTTTCTTTATTATTTTTTTCTTTTATTACATGTGGATAGAAAAGATACTGAAACTAATTTCAAATATTCTTAATGGTTTAAGCCTTTCTTTATAAGCTAACATATGAATTATCCTAAAGAATGTTCCATTTGCACTCGAGAAGGATGTATTTTCTGCAGCTTTGGGGTAAAATGTCCTATATATGTCTTTAAGTTCAATTAGTTTATAGTGCTGTTCAAGTCTATCTTTTTTATTGATTCTCTGTCTGGATGATTTGTTCATTATCGACACTATAGTACTGAAGTATCCTATTATTATTGTATCTTCTATTTCTCCCTTCAGATCTGTCTGTCAATAATTTGCATATATATGTATATATGCATATGCATATATATGCATATATATATATATATATATATATATATATATATATATATCAGGTGTCCTGGTTTTGGATATATTTATAATTATTGTGTCTTCTTGTTGAATATATTCTTTAATGATTTTGTAGTGATGTTCTTTGTCTCTTATGACAGGTTTTGACTTAAGCCCTATTTTGTCCCATATAAATATAGGAACCTTGGGTTTTTGGTTACTGTTTCCAAGGATGAACTTTTCCCCATCCCTCCACTTGAAGCTTATGTGTGCTCTTGAATCTAAAGTGACTCTCTTGTAGACAACATACAGTTGCATATTATTATTATTTTTAAAAGATTTTATTTATTTATTTGACAGAGAGAGCTCACAAGTAGATGGAGAGGCAGGCGGGGGGGGGGGGGGAAGCAGGCTCCCTGCTGAGCAGAGAGCCCGATGCGGGACTCGATCCCAGGACCCTGAGATCATGACCTGAGCCGAAGGCAGCAGCTTAACCCACTGAGCCACCCAGGCGCCCCTGCATATTATTTTTTAATCCATTCAATAATGCTAGTATCTTTTGATTGGTGAGTTTAGTGTATATACATGTAATTATTGGTAGGTAAGGCCTCACTATTGCCATTTCCTTAATTGTGTTCTGTCTTGTAATTCTTTTGTTTTCCCTTTCCTCTCTTGTTGTTTTCCTTTGTAATTTGGCATTTATTTGTAGGGATACACATTAATTATTCTTTATTTGTATTTTTTCTCTACTATAGTTTTTTTCCCTTGTACTTACAATGGGGTTTGCATAAAAGTTTTTGTAGTTATAACTGTCTGTCTTAAGCTGATAATAACTTAACTTCAATCACATACAAAACCCTACACTTTTATCATGTTAATTTTTCTAATATACAGGCAGTCTTGTCATCTACAATACCAACCAGTCTTTCCTCATTCATATTTTATATTCAATTTTTCAGCTAATCTGCTTATTTTACTTTTGTAATAACTCTCATTTTCCCACTCTTTCAATTTCCATTGCTACTTTATAAATTGTCTGCTCCCCCTTCATGATGATGAATTATATTTACTAAAATAGAAATCTGTATTATATCACCCCATGTCTCATTTTTATTTACTTTTAACCTATAGACTAAAGTACAAACTCCTTGTCATTAAACTCAATGCCCTTTGAAATCTGTTTCCATCCTACCTTTGAATAGTAATTCTTTATATCTAACCCAGCTATATTGTAAACATTCACACAGCTATAAATTTTTGCCCTTATATGCCATGAATTTTCTTTAATATTGCTTTTTCAAGCACTGCTTTTTAACTGAAAATACTTCTCTTGTCTGTAATTTTTTTTTAATTTTTAATTTTTTTTATTAACATATAATTAGCCCCAGCAGTACAGGTCTGTGAATCGCCAGGTTTACCCACTTCATAGCACATACCTTCCCCAATGTCCATAACCCAGCCAACCCTCTCCCTTTCCCCTCCCCCTGGCAACCCTCAGTTTGTTTTGTGGGATTAAGAGTCTCTTATGGTTTGTCTTCCTCCGGATCCCATCTTGTTTCATTTATTCTTTTCCTACCCCTCAAATCCCCCACGTTGCCTCTCAACTTCCTCATATCAGGGAGATCATATGATAATTGTCTTTCTCTGATTGTCTTGTCTGTAAATTAATAGGACATACAAATTATGCTGCAGTAGCATGCAAGTCCTAAATTTGTGGTTTAATATAATGAAACAGTGATAGTCAAAGTATGATCTATTGACACCTAAGATTATCTGAGATCTTTTCAGTGTATTGGTAAGGACTAAATTAGTTCCAAAATAATGGTAAAATGGTTCTTCCTCTTAACCTTATTGACATTTGCATGGATGATGAAACAATGTGGATAAAGACTGGCATTAAACTGAGTTACTAGTACACATTACATTTTTTCACAGCACTTTGTGGACAAGAGGGGAAAAAAAAGGACAGTTTCACTTAAAAATGTCCTTGATTTAGCAGTAAAGTGATCATTTGTATTTAATTTTGACCCTTAAGTACATGTCTTTTTAATATACTGTGTGACACAATGGGAAGGATGCATGAAGACCTTGTACTGCACATGCAAGTATGATGGTTGTTTCTAGGAAAAGCACTTGTACAATTGTTTGAGTTGTGAGCTGAATTGAACACATTTTTCATGGAGCACCATTTTTTATCTGAGTGAATTACTTACAGAAAAAAATTATGATTGCCTAAAATTGGGTATTAGGGAGACATTTTCTAAAATAAATTAATGAAGTGAGACTTTTAATACATGGGAAAAAAAGAAACCTACAGCTTTTATGACCAATGATATAGTTCAAGATTTCAAGTGAAAGAATTTTGGAAATCATGTCTTCCATAGTGAGCTTGAAAGCTCCCCAACACGTAAAAATTTTGCAGATGGGATTGGTGACGATATTAACAATTATTATTTTAAAATATTAAATAAAAATGTCAAAAGCTGGAAGATCTGAATAACTCAGTAAACCTAATTTTTTTCAGGTAACCAATGTATGATATTACACAATTATGCCTTGGGAAATGATCCATTCAAGTGCAAGATAGATAAAAGTTTTTAACATAGCAGTATAAAAGTTAATTAATATGGCTTTAGATTTCTTACCGCAACTAACTTCTGAGAAACTATAGCTCATTGAGTATTTTTGGTCTAATATCAAATGGTAAGATTCATAATTATTTGAAAAGTCAGAACACTCCTCTTTTTTCCAACTACATGTGCAAGGGCAAATTTCCCTTATATACTTCTATTAAAACAACATAGCTGAACTGATTGAATCCAGAAACAGATAAGAAAATTCAGTTTTGTTCTATTAAGGCAGATATAAGGAAGTTGTAAAAATGTAAATGGATGCAAATCTTCTCACTAATTTTTTTTTTGGAATATATATGCACTTTAAATAAAATATATTTCTTTAAGTATATTACAAATTAAATGTTTAAAATTTAATAAATTTCTGTTTTAACTTGAAATACAATAAATAGGTAAAACACACATAAACAAAAGCTCTTTGGAGTTCTCCACATTTTTTAAGAGAGCAAAAAATTCTGAGATTCACATGTTTCAGAACTATTTCCATAGACACATCTTTCTTATTCATACCACATATCTGATGCAAGAAGATAAAAGACCAAATTGAAGTTCAGTGACCTAGGATGACAGGGGCTCTACCATCTTGTATTTGTACCCTCTGTTAATTGTAAAGCTTATTAACAACAGCAAGAAAGCAGATATATGACACACATAGCAACATGCTAACTTCTGTGCAGTGGTTTAAAAACATCTAGAGATAGGGAAAACCAGTGAGGGAAGATGCCGTTAGGGAGTTTTAAGCAGGAAGTGGCACTTGAATTGGATCTACAATGACTGGCTGCATGTGGCCAGGTTGATGGTGGTACGGGAAGAGTATTGACAGAAAGATAAACAACTTTAAATAGGTAATGCCAGATTTGTCACGAGTTGCCTTCATGGTTATGAGGAAATGATCCCAACTTTAATGGAAGATCTACATTGGCTTATAGAGGGAGAAACATATGTGGAAACCCATTTAAGATTTATTTGTAATGGATTTTTAAAATGAAGCCAAACAGTTTAGATTTGATTTGCTAAATGCAAGGGGTTTCATTTGGGGAAGGCTTCTGATGACTGTAGCACTTGAAGAAATATAGATTGGTGTTAAATGGTTCATAGGATGGTTAATTGGATGCAGCTGACGCTAAAACCAGAAAAGCCAGCTAAGGATTTTTGAACTGATTGTAAGCATTAGCAGTATGGATTTGTGACTGGGGTACAAGGGAGGGAGAGTAGAAAAGATTAGGAGAGGACACATAGAAGATAGAATTCGAGGGAAAATAAATCATCTTTATTGACTGACTGTATATTGGTAATGAGATATTTGCCTGTTACTAGATATCCTTTAATATATATTCATCTGTAGGGCTTTTCTTTTTTTTTTTTTTTAAAGATTTTATTTATTTATTTGACAGAGAGAGATCACAAGTAGACAGAGAGGCAGGCAGAGAGAGAGGGGGGGTGGGTGGGAAGCAGGCTTCTTGCTGAGCAGAGAGCCCGATGTGGGACTCGATCCCAGGACCCTGAGATCATGACCTGAGCCGAAGGCAGTGGCTTAACCCACTGAGCCACCCAGGCGCCCTGTAGGGCTTTTCTTGAATATTCACCCATTCCTCTGCTGAGAAATCATTCCTCCCAGTGTGGTATGCCCATAGGAAGTATCAATTCTAAATTGTATCATAATTTTTTCCTTATATGCATATTTTGATGGGTGAATTTCAAGTCATTAACATAATTTGCATGTACCACTGTAGCCTAACACAATGGTTGGCACATAGCTAGTGTTTAACCAATATTTGTTGAGCCCATGATAATATTGTAAAAGCAATGTTTCAACTCAAGAAGAATGATTTATTCATTCATCTAATGTTAGAAATATGTGGATGAGTGGCATTAAATGAAGAATAGAAAAGTATGTTGGTCAAGTTTTTCATTTTCAATGTGGACCTATTAAATTTTAAAGGTAGAGTATACATAGTGTATGATACATAGTATAACATTCTTCTTCCCTTTCTATATTATTAAATAGTATGGCATATGTTCCTAGAAAATATCATATTGTAAGTCAATGTGAGAAATTCTATCAGACAAAAAAAAAAAAAAAAAACATGTAAAGCAAGATACAAACCTTCACTTAGCACCAGACATTTGCTAGATACTTTCTAACTGCTTTCTACATATTCATCAATTTCCTTCTTAAAATAACCCTATTATTTTTGCGTTCTACATAAAGAAACTGAAACAGAGGATAGCTAAGTAACTCACTCAATGTCACATATATGTATCACATATGGATGTAGTACAGACGGTATTTGAGGCAGTCTGTGCTCCTAACTTCTGTCTTTGGAACTGATATTTTTTTTTTACTAGGACTTTATAAAGTTACAAAAATCTCATAAAAATGTCATTGAATTCTGGGGCACGGTGGTGGGCTAGTCGGTTAAGTGTCCAGCTCTTGATTTGGCTCAGGTCATGATTTCAGAATCTGAGATTAAGCATCATGTCTGGCTCTGTGCTCAGTGGGGAACCTGCTTAAGGTTCTCTCTCCTTCTCCTTTTGCCCCTCCCCCAGCTCACTCTACCTCTCTCCCTCTTTCCAAAATAACTAAATAAATCTTAAAAGGTGTCATTAAATTCCATAGGATGGTGTTTTACAGTTGTAAAGGTTTTTTTTTTTTTTTTTTTTCTGTTTCAAGGAAGAGCAGATTGGCCTTTGGCAAATAGAGATTACCTGAATAATTCATATTTGTTTAGAAAATCCAATGTATTAGTGATATAAAATAGTCAAATTCTTATTTTACAATAACATCTTAAAAATAAGAATTTAAAATAGGGTAATAATAATGCACAACTCAGCTATATACATTTAGTTTGGAATACAAGTGCAAAATTGGATATGTAGATGATTCAAAGCCTATGTGAATCTTGGAAATAGCAAAAGGATTTTATTAAAAGAAAAAGCAACACATTATATGCTAAGAATTTCTCAAAAAAATGTACATGCAGGAGCTACTGAAATCATGAACACATCATCATTATTATCATTATCATCATCATTTTCATCAGTTGCTATTTTTTTAAATATACAGGGTTCATGATACTGAATTAAATGCTGCAAATCCATAAATTTCTTTTTAATTGCAAAGGAGCTCAAATAATAAATCCACTGTGGTGTTATTAGAAACATTAAAACAGTGGCTCATTTACTGATCAAAGTTTAACACTTTCCAAGAACCAAAAATATGATGTTTATTATTTTCAAATAATTCATGTAAGATTGTAGCATGAAAGAGTTAACATAGACTTAAAATTATCTGCAATCAGACTCTGCTGAATGTTGGAGAATCTGACTCAATATTTGCAACCAATTAAGTTTTCCTATATATAGAGTTGACATTTTTTGCTTAAAAAAATCAAAGTGCCTTTTCTCTTTATTGTTTTGCTGTGGGTAGAGTTATGATTTTTAGATGGAAACTTCTTTTTTTTTTCACAAGGGGTTGAGATTTGAGATGAAGACTTGAAGTAAAAATGACAGCCTTAATATACATAAGTATATAATCAAATTCAGTGACATATTTGTTTATTTGAAAATAGAATGAAAATGTGCTTTTTAAAATAACTATTCAGCTCACATTTTACAAACTCAAATTGAAACTAACAAAAGAAATCAAAACACAGTTGTTTTAATCTTAGTTGGTATGTAGAGCAATAAATTAGAATTAAAATAATCATTCTGATTTTTTCCTTAAGAATCAATAGAAAATAATAGGTCAGTCCTCAACAAACTTCAGAAAAATATGATGCACAAGTATCCTTTATCTTATATATACAAAGGTTATGCTTGAAAAGTTGGCAGATATTTAATTATTTTTTGAAACAGAATTGAGTTACAATTGGTTAGATAAGGTTACAATTAAAATGACCCTGGTTTAGGGGCGCCTGGGTGGCTCAGTGGGTTAAGCTGCTGCCTTCGGCTCAGGTCATGATCTCAGGGTCCTGGGATCGAGTCCCGCGTCGGGCTCTCTGCTCGGCAGGGAGCCTGCTTCCCTCTCTCTCTCTCTCTCTCTGCCTGCCTCTCTGTCTACTTGTGATCTCTCTCTGTCAAATAAATAAATAAAATCTTTAAAAAAAAATGACCCTGGTTTAAAAAAAAATTTGTTGTATATTGAGAAGAATAACTTCAAGTATCTGTTTAACATAGTGTGACTTTATGTGTAGGGGTGTGTGCGTGTGTGTGTGTGTTGGGTAAAATTAGACTTGAGCATATACTGCTCATTTAATTTTAGTATTCATTTGAATTATCTTTTTTTAAGAACTAAGAATATCACTTAAACATTTGAAAAAATAGACATCTTATGCAAAGGTGTCCATTTCTTTAAAAAATAGAGATAGAAGTCTGTTCTCTTCAAACATTTAAGAGGTAATGATTTACATGTAAAAACCACCTTGAGTATTTTTAAAGTTGTGATTGCCCCGATTAGTGTCAGAATCACTACCCAGATCAGTTATGTGGGATATAACCAAGATCCACAAGGGATGCTTATGCATATACTTACCAAAAATTCATTGGATTTCATATAAACTTGATTTACAAAAAATTCTGTAGTTTATTTTATGGACATTTTTTTATTTCCCTGGAATTGCCTCTAGAACCATTAGACACTGGCTTGCTGAGTAAGGAACTCTGCTCCAGTCCTTGGGGTTCCACCACCTAGACTGGCCAACCCCCGACCCAGAGTTTTTCTATCTTTTCCCAGACTTGAATGAAATGATACAACCAAGAGTATTCAACTAGACTTTAAGATACCACCTTAGCCAGAAGCAACCAGAAATGCAATGAAGTTAGCCAACTGGTAGGAGAAATTTGACTAGTGGAAATAGGCAGCAGAAGGGAGCAAGGTAGATGCATCCTTCTTCTTTCTCTTTCTTAAAGACTACTTTCAAACATGGTCTCAGACATATCTGAGACAGATATGCTTTGAGCATATCTGAATGTGTATCACTTAGCTGAACAGACACATCTGCGACTGACTCACTGTGTTGCTTTAACGCTCATCAAAAACCCAGTATGCTCCTTCATATCCTTCCCTGTTTAACTAATTTCTATACTCACTTATTTTAGCTTGTGCTTTTTTAGGAACTCAGGCTAGAATACTATAGGTATATAGAATTTAGAAGAAAACTATTATTTTAAGTCAAATACACATGTATCTAGAAGATATCTCAGTTCACATCTACTACAATGAAATGAGTTACAGAAGAAATGAATCTAATATTATAATCTTATAAGAACTAATACTGCAGAAACCAAATGTTGCACACAGACCAAAAATTAGCTGATCATGGTAATGATCATTTTAATGTGGTGTTGAATTTGACTTGCTAGCATTTTGTTGAGAATTTTGCATCTATATTCATCAGGAAATATTGGCTTGTACTTTTCTTTCTTTTAGTTCCTTAACTGGTTTTGTTGTCAGGGTAATTCTGGCTTCATAAAATGATATGGGGAGTATTCTTTCTTCTTCAGTTTTCTTGGAAGAATTTGAGAAGGATTGACATTTATTCTTCTTTAAATATTTAGTAAAATTCACCAGTGAAACCATCAGGTCCTGGCCTTTTCTTTGTTGGGAGATCTTTATTAATTTACTTGTTATTGGTCTGTTCAGCTTTTCTATTTCTTGTTGATTCAGTTTTTGTAGATGGTATGTTAATAGAACTTTATCTATTTTTTCTGAGTTTTCTAATATGTTGCCATTAGTTGTTCATAGAGGTTTCTTATGATTCTTTGCATTTCTGTGGTATCAGGTGTTTTTGTATTCTTTGGGTAAATGACCATTAGTGCCATTACCGGATTGTAGGATAGTTGTAGTTTTAATTTTTTAGAGGAAACTCCATACTGTTTTCCACAGTGACTAAAACAGTTTGCATTCCCACCAACAATGAAAAAGTGTTCCTTTTTCTTTTTCTCCACGTTCTTTCTAACATTTGTTCCTTATGTTTTTGTTTGTTTGTTTTTATACTTTAACCATTCTGACAGATGTGAGGTGATATCTCATTGAAGTTTTGATTTACATTTCCCTGGTAGAGTGATCTTGAGCATATTTTTGTGTGTCTGCTGGACATCTGGTTGTCTTCTTTGGAGAAAGGTCTGTTCATGTCTTCTGCCCATGATTTTTAAATTAGATTACTTGTTTTTTGGGTATAGAGTTGTACCAGTTCTTTATATATTTTGGATAAGAACCTCTTATTGGATATGTCATTTGTAAGTATCTTCTCCCATTCCTTGGGTTGCCTTTTAGTTTTTTTTTTTTTTTTAAGATTTTATTTATTTATTTGGCAGATAGAGAGAGATAACAAGCAGACAGAGAGGCAGGCAGAGAAAGAGGAGGAAGCAGGCTTCCTGTTGGGCGGAGAGCCCAATGTGGGGTTTGATCCCAGGACCCTGAGATCATGACCTGAGCTGAAGGCAGAGGCTTTAACCCACTGAGCCACCCAGGCTCCCCAGCTTTTCAGGTTTGTTGGTTATTTCCTTCACTGTGCAGAAGTTTTTATTTTGGTGTAGTTCCAATGATTTATTTTTGCTTTTATTTCCTTTACTTCAGGGAACATATCTAGAAAAATATTGCTAAAGCCAATGTCAGAGAAATGTTACTGCTGTGTTCTTTTCTAGGGGTTTTATGGTTTTGGATCTCACTTTAGATATTTAATTATTTTTGTGTACAGTGAAAGAAAGTGGTCCAGTTTCACTCTTTTGCATGTAGATTTCCAGTTTTCCCAACACCATTTGTTGAAAAATATTTTGGATTTCCCACTGTATATTTATTATTCTTCATCCTCCTTTGTAGGAGATTGAGGGTTTATTTATAATTGAGGGTTTATTTCTGGGTTTTCTATTCTGTTCCATTGATCTATGTGTTTATTTTCACTGTTTTAGAATATGTGTCTATTTTATACTGTTTTAATTACTATCACTTTGTAATATAACTTAAGTCCAGATTTGTGATACCTCGACCTATACCTCTTTTTTTTTTCAAGATGGTTTTGACTAATCATGGACTTTTGTGGTTCCATACAAATCTTAGGATTGTTTGTTCTAGTTCTGCGAAAAATACTGTTGATAGATTGATAGGAATTGCATTAAATCTGTAGATTGCTTTGGGCAGTATCAACATTTTAACAATATTTGTTCTTCAAGCCCATGAGTATGGTATGTCTTTTCATTTCTTTGTGTCATCTTGAATTTCTTTCATCAGTCTTTTATAGTTTTTAGAGTATACGTCTTTCACCTCTTTGGTTAAGTTTATTGCTAGATATTCTACTGGTTTTGGTGCAATTGTAAATGGGGTTGTTTTCTTAATTTCACATTCTGTTGCTTCATTATTTGTGTATAAGAATGCAACAGATTTCTGTACATTGATTTTGTGTACTATGACTTTACTTAATCAGTTCTAGTAATTTTTTGGTGGCGTTTTAATGAATTGTATATATATATATATATATGTATATATATATATATATATACATACACACACATATATCATGCCCTCTGCAAATAACTTTATTTCTTCCTTACCAATTTGGATGTCTTTTATTTCCTTTTGTTGTCTAATTACTATGGCTAGGACTTCTAATACAATGTTGAATAAAAGTAGTGAGAGTGGACATCCTTGTCTTTTTCCTGACCTTGTGGGTAAACCTCTCAGTTTTTCCCTATTAAGCATGATGTTAATGGTGGGTATTTCATATATGGACTTTATTATTTTGAGGTTTACTCCATCCAGACTTACTTTGTTTAGGGTTTTTATCCTGAATGGTTGTTGAACTTTGTCAAATGCTTTCTTTCTGCATCTGTTGATGATCATATAATGTTTTTTCTTTCTCTTATTGATGTAATGGGTCATGTCAATTGATTTGTGAATATTGAACCAGCCTTGCATCCTGGGAGTAAATCCCACTTGATCTTGGTGAATGATTTTTTTTTAAATGTACTGTTGGATTAAGTTTGCTAATATTTTGTTGAGGTTTTTTACACCTATGTTCATTAGAGATAATGGCCTGTATTTTTTTTTTTTTCTCCCCAGTGCCTTTATCTGGATTTGGTATCAGGGTGATACTGCCCTCTTAGAATGAATCTACAGGTTTTCTTTTTTCTTTCTTTTTTTTTTTTTTTAATAGTTTGAGGAGACTCAGTATTTACTCTTCTTTAAATGCAAAATATTACAAATGGTTAAACGTTATTATTTGTTTCCACTAATTATCTATTGCTATGCAATAAATTACCAGAAACTGAGAGACTTAAAATGACATTTATTTTATCACAGCTTTTTTTTTTTTTTTTTTTTGACTCTTTGGATCAGGAGAACCTCGGTTCTCTGCCTCAAAGTATCTCACAGATTTTAACCAATGAGTTGACTGAGCAGTAGTCATCACAGGCTCAGCTAAGAAAATATACACTCACATATTCATTCATAGGTGGTAGATATTAGGATTCAGACTCTGTGAACTGTTGGATGATGCTCTCAATTCTTTGCTCTCTGTTGGCGATAAGCGTTTCTTAGTTCCTTGACACTTGGGTTTCTCCATAGGGTAGCTCACAGTATGGCAGCTTGCTTTGTGAAAGCAAGCAAGTAAGAAGAACAAGAGAGTAAAAGACACACACACACATACACACACACACACACACACAGAAAGAGAAAAAGAGAGAGAGAGAGAGAGAGAACAGGATAGAAGCCACAGTCTGTCTTAACTTGATTTCTGAGATGACATTCCCCTTCTTTTGTCATCTTCTATTCAGTAGAACCAAGCCAGGAGAAGAGAATTACATAAATAATTCTTCATATTACATAAATTTCCTGCATAAATATCAGGAGGGAGGGTTCACGAGGAACCATTTCAGAAGCTGCCTAACATAATTTTGGAGAATTTATTAAAGAATATGGGAATAGAGTATATATTAATTTATTGTATACTTAATGTCTCACAAGTCACTTATATAAATAGTGATCATTGCAAAGGACTATCTTAGGAAATTTCTCTTAAGTATTTCACTGTAACAGTATCATTTAAAAAATTTTCTTCAGATATTGTCTCAATCTCATGGTTGGTGATGTTTTTTGGGCCCGACTTTGATCCAGTCATCAATCAACCTACTATCTGTGTTTGGGATGTAAAGTATGTTGTGATCGAATATTAAAAATAATAAAACATGTGCTCTGTCCTCCAGGAACTAATGATGTTGAACAACAAACCCATAAAATGTAAAAAAAAAAAAATAAGATAGACTTAATACATATCAATGATAAACTAAATGATACTGACTCAAAGAACCTGAAGTTAGTGGTAAGAGGAATAATATGGTAGAGTTGAAGCATTTAGGGAAAAAAAATTATTTAGGAGTTGAGGCTTAAGCTGATTCTTTTTTTTTTTTTTTAAAGATTTTATTTATTTATTTGACAGAGAGAAATCACAAGTAAGCAGAGAGGCAGGCAGAGAGAGAGGAGGAAGCAGGCTCCCTGCTGAGCAGAAAGCCCGATGTGGGGCTCGAACCCCGGACCTGGGATCATGACCTGAGCTGAAGGCAGCGGCTTAACCCACTGAGCTACCCAGGCGCCCCTTAAGCTGATTCTTGAAGAGTGGTGAGTGTATTTGTCATTCTTCTGCCTGTGAGTACACAAGAAACATTCTACTTCCCAAAGCATAGATTATCTCCATGCCAACTGGCATGAAGTTCACTGACAAGTGACTTTGTCTATCAGATGTTCTTATCTAGAGTTTTTCATATGTTCAAATTAGACAAAGATGAAGCAAATTCCTTTGTGGTAGTGGTGGTGGTGTAGTTTAAGTCTAGTTTTCCTGCCTCCCAGTGACTCTGAACTACTCCTCAGTTCCTCTTTGGCTTAAGAGAGTCAGCATCTGTTTATCCTGCTTGCATCTGATGACTTGGTTGACACAGCCAAATGTCATGTATGTTCAAAATCATGCTTAGTTTATTTCAGGTTATGGAGACAGTGTGAACAAAAGGCTGCGGTCTTACAGTATATCACTGGAATCTTAAGATAATTTAGTATTTTTCAGTATAATTAATAACTTCGATGTGTGTGTCTGATCTAGTAAGTATATCTGTGACAAGAACAATGAAGTAAACAGAGAATGCTAATTAGACAACACCTGTGTCTGATAAAGATGAATGTGTATATTTTTAGCCTTAAAATTTGAGAAAGGTTTGTACAATTTCATGGAATTAGGAACTGGAAGAAAGTGGTATTGTCAAGGCTTGTAATGATAACAGAATTTCTACCTATTAAATAGGCAGCCTTCGGGGCAGTAGCTGCTCTACTGGAAAATGGCAGTTATGATAGGGAAAGTATCAGCAAGAGGAATCAGTTTTCTATGACTTGGGAGTATAGGGTAAGAGTGGTTGGATATCATTGGAAATTTAATTCAAGACTCCGACCAATTTTCTCATCATTCTATTTACTTTTCATATGAGAGGAATGAATCTGCATAGTATTTGAGGATGGAGAAGCCCTTGACTTTCCAAAAGTCGTCCTGTGTCTAGATATGTTGCTTGTTACTGCTTTATTTATTTATTTATTTATTTATTTATTTATTGCTACTGCCTTTTTGTAGCAACAAGTAATATCTTAAATATTTTTTAAAAATACACTTTTTAGTTACTAACCCAGTCTTTAAAAATAATATTTTATTACTACAACCTGGAGCTAGAAGCCTATAAGATGGACCATAAAGCCAATAAAACATTCAGCATCGCATAATATGAAAAAGTCAAGATAATACTATTTTAATAAACAGTTAAGTCTTTCTAAACCCATCTGTATTTTTAATTAATTTTACCTCTTTTTCAGACCTTGCTGACCCAAAAGGGAAACTGCTAGAGTGACATTCATTTTTATATTATTATTGACGAGTCAGCTTCTGAAATTTGTAGAATTCATTTCCAAAGTGAAGGCTGAAGTTTTAATGTGCCTCTCAGCATTCTGTTTCCACTAGGCCCATAAGTACTAGATGTGCAGAATTAACAGTGCATTTCACTCTGACTTCATCATTTACTAGTAAACCTAAATAGCATTTTCAGACAAGTACATAATAAATGCATTCAGACACTGCAGCTGTTTTTGTCTGTTTTCCAAACACATAATGTGCTAATTTGGAAAAAAATCAACAACAGCTGCAAATACATGTCAACAGCAAGGTCTTCAAGGGAAGGCCTTAATAGGTTTTGTTAATCAGTGGTGAACCAGGTGTGAATAAATAATTAACACACTTGATAACAGAGTCCTTTTGCCACTAGTGCTGCAGCTAAAGTTCTGATAGCCTTTCCTTTAAGTTCAAGATTTACCAGAAATATTTAAAGAGAAAAATACTTAATGGCAACCCATTCAGTAAAGCTATAGTAAGATTTCCTCTTAAAAAAAGAAAAAAGAAAGAAAACTGAATATGGATATCAAGAAAAAAGCTCACACAATGTAGAAATCATTTTAATCCTGTAAATAAAAGTCGATGTCTGATAATCCATTTCATTGGCATATTTTTTTAAACAAGGAGCACTATATTGCATGTTAGTCTAGAAATAATTAAGCAAAATTGACCTCATATAGAATATGTCAAAGTATTTACTAACATTCTGATTTTTATATTTCCTCTGTGAAGTTGGGGCATGCTGTAATAGAAAAGATAGAGTCTTAGCAGCAAGTGGCATGAAATGTATACCAGAACTTTGTGTTTATTACCCTTAAATCTTGTGCAGTAAGTGTCAATAAACCTACATGTATTTTTAAACACCTATGGTGTAAGGGAATAAAAAAAAGAGTATAAGAGACATTAATTTTATGGAGCATAAAACATACCTGATTAAATCTTAACTTTCGTGGATCTTAATAAACCAACATGACAGGAGAGTCATCATTTTATAGGAGAATGCACTGTACACTGGGTTTGAAATATGCTGGTGGTTCTCAAAGAGTAGTCTTAGGACCACCATCACCAGGGTTGCCTAAGTAGCTGTTAAAAAGGCAAATATTGGGCGCCTGGGTGGCTCAGTGGGTTAAGCCGCTGCCTTCGGCTCAGGTCATGATCTCAGGGTCCTGGGATCGAGTCCCACATCGGGCTCTCTGCTTGACAGGGAGCCTGCTTCCCTCTCTCTCTCTCTCTCTCTCTCCGCCTGCCTGCCTCTCTGTCTACTTGTGATCTCTCTCTGTCAAATAAATAATAAATAAAATCTTTAAAAAAAAAAAAAAGGCAAATATTTAGGCTTTACTTACCTCCAACCTACTAAATCAGAAATGTGGGGTGGGGACCAGAGGTCTGTGGATTAAGAACCCTGTCTAGGTTATTTCGATGCTTGCTGACATGTAACACTCCCATTTGCGTGTGCTTGTCCCTAGTGCATGTTACAGAGTGGTGTTAATTGCCAAATGCATGGTTTAAGGTCCACATCTGGGGACAAAAGTTGTTTAGTATCCCATGCACTCTGTCAGATGAACCACCAGCTCTTGGTGTCCTGTCTCTATTAGGCTTGCTGAGAGAGCAAAAGAGCCAATTGGTACTTACTTTGTGTTGATGCAAGAAGAGAACTATATGGAAGAAAGTTTATCTGTGTAGTGTTCCCAAAGGAAGGTTGTTTCCTCCTTTCTTATCTCATGGGTGTTGAGGAGATTAGGGGTATTTTGCTGACCAAAGTTAAAGATGGGAACTTCAATTTACATATGAAGTTACCATTGCTCAAACACTCACTTCTCTACCCATACAGGGATTGATGTCGACCTGTCAACTGATTTGCAATCAGCAGAGTGCCTAAGGAGACGGTGGCAGATGCTGCTGCTTTAGCAAGCCTTGAAGCCAGTTAAAACGAACACATCTGAAAAGGCTTGTTTGAGCCATCTACCCTCTCTCTCATACCCCAGTGGTATTTTTATAGAATTTCACAAGAGGGCCATTCGTTATTGAGGTAAATAACCAGCATTGGAAGATAAGAGGAGAGGAAGGAGGCAAACCGAACCACCAAGAGAGGTTCAAACCCTGTTCCATAAAGGCTCCAACTCCCTCATACCAGCTGCTATAAACTGAATGTGTGTGTTCCCACCAGATTAATAGGTTGATGTTCTAACCTTCAGTGTGATGGATTTGAAGATGCAGCCTCAGGGTAGAAATTAGGCTGAGATCAGGTTAGAGAATGTGGTACCCTCATGGGATTAGTGTCCTTATAAGAGACATCAGAGTTTGCTCTTTTCTTGTTTCCATGTGCATGGTATGATAAGGGCTATGTGAGCACACAGAGAAGAGCCCGCCACCAGCAAGCTGGGAAGAGAGCCCTCATCTGAACCCAAATGAGCTCCCATCCTGATCTTGAACTTCTAGCCTCATAACAGAAATAAATTTCTGTTGTTTGGGCCACGCAGTCTCTAGTATTTTATTTTTGAGGCCTGAGCAGATTAAAACATTCATTCATCTTTCCTTCTTATTTATAAGGATCCTCTTGGCTTTGGGGACAGAAGGAACCCCTCCATTACTCCCATCTTTAGGAATGTTGCATTCTTTGAAAAGACAAAACTTTTTTCCATTCTGGATCCCTATGTTATATCCGAGATGGTGAAGATGTAGTTGTGGGAAGAGCACTTCTCAGCCAGCCTTATGGGGAGGTTGCTTGCTGGTGGTTTTTTCAACTTATTCCCAGCTAGGCAGCTTTGTCTCCCACTAAAGTGCATGCTATAGTATTCATTATTAGATCTTAGTTTTTGAACTTCGGCCAGTCAAATAACTGCTGTTTCTTCCTTTTATTTTTATTTTAAAAAATATTTTATTTATTTTATTTCTGGAGTCCATATTTTCTCATGGTATGTCTCCCCCTCTGATCCCTACCCCCTTCATTTTTCCTTCCTTCTCCTAAAGTCCTCCATACTGTTCCTTATTTTCTACAAATAAGTGAAACCATATGTTAATTGTCTTTCTCTGTTTAATTTATTTCACTCAGCATAATCTCCTCCAGTTCCATTTATGTCGATGCAAATGGAGGTATTCATCCTTTCTGATAGCTGAGTAATATTCTATTGGGTATATGGACCACATCTTTATCCATTTGTCTGTTGAAGGGCATCTCGGCTTCTTCCACAGTTTGGCTATTGTGAACATTGGTGCTACTGAGGGTTTTGTTTTAGAAGGGTGGGGGATGGGAGGGATGGGCGAGCCCAGTGATGGGTATTAAGGAGGGCACATATTTCGTGGAGAACTGGGTATTATATGCAAACAATGAATCATGAAACATTATATCAAAAACTAATGATGACTAACATAATGTAATAAAATTTATAAAAATATAAAAATAAAATGTTAGAAGAAAGAAAAAAAATATTTTATTTATTTGACAGAGAGAGAGAGAGCAAGTGCACACAGGAACGGGGACAGGAGGAGGAGCAGAGGGAGAGGGAAAAAAAGACTCCAGGCTGAGCAGGGAACCTGACACAGGGCTCAATCCCAAAACCCTGGGATCATGACTTGAGCTGAAGGCAAATGCTTAACCGACTGAGCCACCAAGGTGCTCTATCTTCACTTTTAAATGTAAGTTGTTTAAATAAGTGAATGATAATCTATATATGACAGAAAATGAATATCCTTTAAAGAGTCTGAAATAAATGAATTGACAGACTTTGTTAAAAGATGTGCTTAGTCATTAAGAGGAAAATATGGTGAAGAAGGCTGTAATTCTCAGGTAAGTTGGCTTTAAGTCAAAGATACAAGCTAAGTTTTAGAAAGTAATAAAGGCAGATAAACATGATTTTATTACTTTTCTAATCTTTGGAAAATAAAGAGTCTTGTCTCAAAACAGGAGAGCCAATATTAATTAATCAAATTATAATCCCACACTTACTGAGAGGGCACCATATAAGAGGTCAGGTACTAAGCTCTAACATACCTGCAACCCTTCCAATCACCCTGATGGTGGGTAAGTATCATTAGTGTTAGGAGTTGAATTATATTTCTGCATAATTAATTTATGAAAGTCTTAATGTCCAGTACCTCAGAATGTGACTTATTTGGAGACAGCATATTTACAGAGGAAATCAAGTTAAAATGCAGTCATTAGGGTGGGTCTTAGTCCAATATAATTGGTGTCATAATAAAAAAATTAAATTTGGACAAATGGGAACATGGAGAAGATACCATGTGAAGATGAATGTAGGGATTGGGGTGATGTTCCTAGAAGCTAAGGAATTCCAAAGATTGCCAGCAACTCACCAGAAGCTAAGGGAGATGCATGGAATAGATCCTCATAACTCTAAAAAGGAGACAACTCTGATAGCACCTTGATCTTGGATTTCCAGACTCTAGAACTGTGGAACAATCCATTTCTGTTATTCAAGCCACCCAGTTTATGAAGCTTTGTTAATAAATTCCTGGGAACTAATGCAATTAATAACCTTATTTTACAAATGAGGAAACTGGGTCTAAGAGGTCATTAACAGGGATTGTGGCAGACCTACTCCAAGATGGTCCCCATGATCCCTCCCTCCTCATGTTCATTCTCTTATGATCCCTACTCCTTGAATGGGGGGTGGCACTTGCCATTTACTTCTAACCAATCAAATATGGCAAGGATGATGGCACTTCCACAATTGATTATCTGTACTGGATTATGTTACTTAAGATTCTAACATCTGTTCTATTAAGAGAAACTCAGTGTTTTGCTACCTTTGAAAAAAGTAAGAGGAGGGGCGCCTGGGTGGCTCAGTGGGTTAAGCCGCTGCCTTCGGCTCAGGTCATGATCTCGGAGTCCTGGGATCGAGCCCCGCGTCGGGCTCTCTGCTCAGCGGGGAGCCTGCTTCCTCCTCTCTCTCTGCCTGCCTCTTGCCTCTCTGCCTGCCTCTCTGCCTGCTTGTGATCTCTCTGTCAAATAAATAAATAAAATATTTAAAAAAAAAAAAAAAGAAAAAAGTAAGAGGAAGGTCCAACTTGGGCATGACCAGACCCTTGAATACTGAAGCTTAGGTAATAAATTGGTGGTTTTTTCACCTACTTTTCAAGTTTATCACTTTTGAATTTGTGATTTTTTTTTTTTCCCAGCAATAGATGACTAATGCAGGTGGTATTGCCTTCTTAAAACTGCTGGAAGGAAAATTCCCTTCTAAGTTGTTTTGCATTGGGACTCAAGGGAAATTCTAAAGATTTTTTTTTTTTTAATATTTTTTTGAAACCAGTACTTTGATAGAAAGACTATGGTAAAGTAAGGGTTCTCAATATATAGTTAGAAAACTTGATTTGGGGGCACCTGGGTGGCTCAGTGGGTTAAGCCTCTGCCTTCAGCTCAGGTCATGATCTCAGGGTCCTGGGATCAAGCCCCACATCGGACTCTCTGCTGAGTAGGGAGCCTGCTTCCCCTTCTCTCTCTGCCTTTTGCTCTACTTGTGATGTCTATCAAATAAATATAATAAATATTTATTTATCAAATAAATAAATACAATCTTTAAAAAAAAAAAAGAAAAGAAAACTTGATTTTAAGCCCCATACTGCTACTTCTGTGACAGTGGGACTTTGGGTAAATTTCTTATAATTTTGTCTCATTTTACTATAAAACTGGGTTAGTACTGTATGTGAAAGAAGTTAGTATAAGGCCTGGCATAAAATAGGCATTTATAAATGCTTCTTTTCTACTTCTCTACTTCCTTCCACTCCCTGACTGAGCTAAATGGGCTATGAGTTAGCAAGAAAGTCTGCATAATTCAAGGCAAATGAGACAATGATCTTTGGGTGGCTTGAAGGGGTGGTTAAACTTTTAGCACCTACACAAGATTCAAGGTGAAAGACATTCGGGGATTCAAACCAGAAGATGGGTCTTATAGATCGCTTTGAAGTTATGTAAAGTTGGGCACGCTGATTTTCTCTGTAGTTCAGGAAAGATTTATCACAGTTGAGTTTCAGAAGAACTAAGTAAGGACTTATTGTTCATTTGTGAGAGTGTGCAATTGGTCAAGCAGTCATTAGGATTGGAATGTTCTATCTCTTTTCCCTCTTCGTTTCCCTCACAAATAAATACAGCCTGTGGCTTGGGAGCGGTGAGCAGGTAAGTTCAGACCTTGAATAAGTTGGGTCATAAGTGAATTAATTAACACATGACAAGTAGTGAGCCTTTTTTTAGTGACCTTACAAATTACATGACGTTATCGTATATATTATATAGCTCCATGGTGTTATTTTGATCTTCTTCAAACTTCTGGCCTGTAAAATACATGTTAATAATGACTCACTCTAAGCTGCTACTTTGTGTGATATATATATATAATATGTGTATTTTATATATATATATATATATATATATATATATACATAAATCTTATTTAATCTCTTCTTTTTCATAACTAATAGTTTCAGTTTATTGGTCTGGCTACCTTAGGATGCTATATTTACTTTGGTGTCATTTTAACTATATAACAATGCAATTATTATAACAATTATATATATAATAAATATATACTATAACAATTATATATAATATATATAATAACAATTATATATGTGTGTATATATAACAATTATATAATAATAGTTTTGGGCTTCGGGTTGGTACCCAGTAGAAGAACTCTTGTACCAGATACTAAAACCTTTGGGAGTTAATGCCCCAGGAGGGCTAAAGTTAGAAGGATGTCCTTATAAGAACTGAACTAAGAGGTAAGTAAAAGAGACAACCTAGAAAGAGCACCCAGTTTCAGTGAAGAAGACTGCTCACCTGCAACATTTCTTTACAGGAAAAAGTAAGGATTCTGGTGGCAGAGCAGAATAAATAGGCAGAGGACTAGTTCTGAAGCTGTGTTGGCACAGTGATTTATATTAGATTGAAAAGAATCACTTGTCTACACTGAAGAGTGGTAGTAGGTAGGAAATGGAGACCTAGTGTCATTCTTTGTTAGCATTCTTTTACAAGCTGTGTAACCTTTAGCAAATCTCTATTCTCTCATTAATACAATGAAGATAATAATAGTATGTAGCTTATAGGATTGCTATAAATTAAAGCAATGCAAATTAGATGCTTAGCATGATACATGGTATATAGTGATTGATCAATAAATTGTACTTTAAAAACATGTTATTGATCAAGAATTTAAAAAGTGGTAGTTGGGGAAGCCTGGGAGACTCTGTTGTTAAGCGTCTGCCTTCTGCTCAGGTCATGATCCCAGGGTCCTCGGACCGAGCCTCATATCGGCTCCCTGCTCAGCAGGAAGTCTGCTTCTTCCTCTCCCACTCCCCCTGATTGTGTTTCCTCTCTCTTTGTCAAATAAATAAATAAAATATTAAAAAAAAGTGGTAGTTGATCATATGAGCCACCACTATATGTACACAGAACTAAACATAATGCTTGGGAACATCATTTTTTTCTCTGAAGAGTTTTGTATTTGCTTGTGGATTAAAGTGGCCTTGTATGCCCAGTTATGTATAAGAAATAATTGTCAGTAGCTGGCAATATACAGGGATACTTGGTTTCAACATGAAGCATCTGTTTTGGAAGATGACAGGGATGTTTACATTTATTTTAGCCAGTCTAGAGACATTCTTTTTCTGATTTTGTTAGTGGAATCTGATGCTTTGTTGGTTCCCCATCAAAATGAGGCAGATTTCAAGTTCCCATTTATTTTTAAAGGCCCACTTATGTATCTTGTCTTTTTTTTTTATATCTACAAAATCTAGTTTTTGAAAAGTGCACATGTGCATAATATTGAGCTAAAACCATCCATCACATAAGTGATACTTAGAAGATAAACAAAACACATTAACATTTAAACAAAAATGAGTTTTGCCCCATCACGTTACCTACTTCTGATGTAAGAACAGTGAGAAAGAGGCACTGAACAAAAATACCTATCGGGAAACATGATTGAACCTGCAGTAAAACTGGATTCCCGTGGATGGGGAAATGTTTTATAATGAGGTGTGACTGAATTAAACACCTGGTGGTTGCAATATCAAATTAAATCACCCCTTTTGAACTCAATTTCACTTATGAAGTAACTTTTTTTTTTTTTTTTTTTACGCACACAGTGAAAATAAACTCATCAACCATAATGGTGCTAAAGTGGTGTTAAGGTACGGGGAAGTTGGTTTCAAAAAGGCCACATTATCATCTCTTCCTAATTAATAAGGCCACATTCCATCTTCACGTTTATTAATCTCCATAAATTAATTTTGGTAAACTTTCCTAATACCTGTCTGTACTCACATACTTCCAAGCATGAATTAGCAGTTTGTATGGTATACCTTCTTCTACTCAGTTTCTTTTAATGGATAGGTGTCTTAGTCTATTTGAAGTGCTATAACAGAATACCAAAGACTGGGTCGTTTATACACAACAGAAATTATTTCTCATAGATCTGGGGGCTAGAAAGTCCAAGATCAAAGCACTAGTAGATTTGGTGTTTGATGGGTGAGAGCCTGCCTGCTTCTTGGTTCATAGATGACCATCCTCACTCTGTGTCCTCACATGGCAAGAGGGTCTAGAGAGCTCTCTGGAGTCTCTTTCATAATCTCATTCATGAGGTTCTACTCTCTTGACCTAATCCCCTCCTCCTACCATCACACTGGGGATTTAGGATATCAATGTGAGACTTTAGAGGTTGTGGCGTAACCATTCAGTCCATAATAGCAGATGGTCATGATTAGGATAATCATGACAAGCAGTACTCCTATGAATAACATCTATGAAATGGTTGCTTTATAGCAGGTATCATCCTAGATCTGTATATACATGAATTCATTTCATAAGGAAGACTGTACATGTTGCTTACCTTTTCAAGGTTAATAGAAACTCCTACTCCCTAAACCTACCCTCAACCCCTCAGCATAATTTAGATCATCTGGCTGCCAAGAATAACGGCATTCCCTGAAATGACTGTTCTTTCCCACCTCTGAGCGTTGGCCTTTGATGAAAACTTTCTTTATCTTCTCACTTCAATTTTAATAATTTTTTAGAACTGATTTTAGATATCACTCTCTTTAGGGAGACTACTTTAATCCTGTAAAACTATAATGCAACTCCTTCTTTGAACCCACATAGTGGATACTTCACCCCACCATAACACTTACCAGGATGGAAATCTTCTGGCATACATTATGCTCTTTGATAATAAGGACTACATATCTTTTATCATTTGTAGCAAAGTGCCAGGGCACAGTGGATAGACAATATATACTTGCTTAAACAATGAAAAATTAGACTTTTGACTTTTGAAATGCCATTGGGATTATTTTCTAAATAATTCCTAGGTTATAAAACACAACACAGATAAGAAAGGGAGTATAGCAGGACAGGAATATTCATATAGTCAGTAATGAACAATTTGCTTCTTGTGAAAATCCTAGGTAAGTTCAAGAAAGGATAAGGAAATAGATCCCAGAGTATCAGACAGTTAATTCTAAGGATACTGACTTTAAAATGTCCTTAGTTGGGGTTTTATTTTGCCCTTCAGTTATTGAGGGATTTTTAAGTCCATTCAAAAAGAATTGCCAAAACTGTAACAGTATAAGTGGTTTAAAGCTAATGGTAAGAAATTGGATGAACAAAAGCCAGAAACAAAGAACAACTTCAAAATAAAATAAAAATGCAAAATGATAATCTGAGCTACATGGGCCTATTGAATGAGCAGTCAAACTGCTTACATTTCTGCAAGATATACTTATCAATTTTGTAAGAGTGAAGTAATGTAAAAACTAGCTTTAAACTTACCTTGTTTTTAATAGGCTTTTGATGATTAATAATATCTCTGGTTTGAATGCTTTGAGGACTGACATTTAAATAAGAATCAAGTAGTGTTTAAATAGCAAACAAATTCTGTGAATATTTAATCTATGGCTTTCAGAAATCAAATATAGAAATAACCATATATATTTTTAAATAAATATTGAACCCAAATCAAAATGATGTGTGCTGTAAATGACATGCATTATTTATAGGATCGATTACAATCAGAAGTATTACATATGCACGCATATCAATTATGTTAAATAGATTTCAGATATTTAATGACTCAAGACTTCCATAGCAGCCTCAGAACTAATTATAAAATGAACAAGCTATTATCCATCTTTCTAGATGTTTCTGAAATATCTTTGAATATTTAGCATTGTTTTGAGCAAGATGTTGTATATTAGTTTTATACATTTGACAGCAAATTAAATTTATTAATCAAATAGATTTGCATTCATTTTGTCACTAAATCATACCTAGAATGATTTTACTGTAGAATTATATAAGGGAATTTCCTCAAGATGACTGAGGCATTGAACTTCTGGTTCTGCTGAAATACTAATGCTTTGAAAGTTTTAGTAGCTTTTCCTATTCTACATGTAATGTTGTGTACATATTTCAGATGATTGATACTGAGACTATGTTCAATAATGATTAAAATGAAGTAAAATTTGTTTTTTTCTATGTATCAGGAAAAAACAGATACAAATTATTCTTTTTAAATTGGAAATTGGTACTTCTGTTTACATTTTAAATATAAAGTTGTCGCCATTTTTAAAATTAATATTGAAATGTATGCTCTTCATCATTCTTCCTTATTTGTATTCCTGTGATTGGTATTAGGAGATCATTACTGTGGTAGTTAAAAATCTGAGCTTTGTTAATGGTGTCTTACATATTGCATGTACTCAAGAAATATTTGTTGAATGGCTGAATGTTCAAATATCTCCCTCCCACTTATTATCTGTGTAAATCTGAGCAAGTACTTCATCTAAGCTTCAGTTTCTTCTGGAAAATGAGGACAATAGTTGTGATGCTTAGTGATATATATTATATTTGGGAAGTGCTTATATTTTGAAAATTTTCTTTCTTGGCACCATTTCCCTGTGGTCCCAGACCCTTGTCTTAAGGAGTTTCTCTATGGGGAAGAAGTTCTGTATCCTGGCACAGTTTTCTGGTGGTAAAGCTTCCTAGAAGCAACTGGCTATAAACCATCCTTTGATGAATATGCTTCTTTTCAAAGGGTGAATCACTCTTGACACTCCATGAAATCAGGGATGTCCTGATTATAAACTTCCTCTCCAAACCTTACTGTGAGAAATAGCTCAAAATTAACTGAGCCTCTAGGGGTGCTCTGTGGAAGGGATGGAAAATCTACCTAGTTGGTTTATTTGAGCACAAAAAATTATGTAAAACTGGGCCAAAAATATTACAGTTATGTCAAAAGATATCCAAGTGCCATGCCAAAATGTTGCCTAATCTGTGCAATGATGAGAAACAGTTTATTGTTCAACATAGAGATTTCTTAATCCTATTGCTGAATATCAGCAATAAAATAAATCTAAGGATGCCATGGCAAATGGTAAACGAAGATCAGATTCAGGTAGTTTTGATAGTTAACTTTTAAAAAAATCATTTATATTAAATTTTTCACACAAGCTTGAGGGATAAAATATTAAGGTCATTAAAATATTTCTGCATTTAAGTTTCAATAGCTTATTTTAAAACAATTATAAATCTGTCCATTTCTTTTTTCTGGAAATGCCAGCAGTTAGCATTTTTTTTAGTGAGAAAGATCCTTATTCATTGCTACTAAAAGGCAAAAGTTCCTTCCATTCACTGTATTTTATTGGATTGATCTATAAGCAAGTTCGTTTGTCCAAAGTTCCTTAACTTCTCTGTTTTTCATATTGTTCTGTTATTAAAAAAACTATAAAAAATTTAAAATGTGTTAAACATACTACCAGTCCAATAGAAAATGCCCAAGAAATAGATGTTTTAGTTTATAAGACAATTGGACGTGGTTAGGAATTTAATTGGATGGCATAGACAGAATTTGTTTTCATAGGCAGTTAAACCATCAAGGTGGAAATAAATGCTAAAATACTTAAATGAAAAGAACCTATGGGGGAAAAAAAAAAAAAAAAGACCCACCTGATTTTCTTTGCATTGCATGGGTTCTGTGTGGTTTTGGAAGTCACTCCAAATTTTCTGATTTACTTTTATCTTTTCTAGTAATGGAGAAAATGACTTCTGGTGAGGTCAAAGTACCCACACAAAATTGAAGGCCTTATTCAGAAATGTGGTTTCCCCTCAAGGTAAAGGCATGTTTTTCCTGTATATATAGATGACCTAGCAATAACTGAGCTGCCATTATTGTGACAATAATTTTACATACTTGATATTATTTAATTCACAATAATGAATATTTTAAATAAATATCTGCCTTTGTCTATGAGGGTCACAAATCTTGGAGAGGAAATAACATTCCCAAAGTCACACTGATGATGAGAGATAAAGTTAAGCACTGAGCCAAGATGTATGCAGTCCAAGACTGTGTGCATTAATGATGGTGCTATACATTATGCCTAATTCACAAGTGTTTCTTAGATATATTCTCATATTCCCTTTTGCCAACTCATTGCAGAATGCCTCTGATTAATGAAATTCTCTGTACAGATATTACAAATGAATATTTCTTTTTTTTTTTTAAGATTTTATTTATTTATTTATTTGACAGACAGAGATCACAAGCAGAGAGACAGGCAGAGAGAGAGGAGGAAGCAGGCTCCCTGCTGAGCAGAGAGCCCGACGTGGGGCTTGATCCCAGGACCCTGAGATCATGACCTGAGCCAAAGGCAGTGGCTTAACCCACTGAGCCACCCAGGCACCCCACAAATGAATATTTCAATACCACATAATCTCCCTGTTAAAAGGGCAGGGGGATTTTTTTTTTTTCCTTTTCTTTTTGATACTTCAATAGAATAACCCAAAAAAGAGGATTAAAATGTCTTGGATGACATACCTCCTCTTTTAGCAAAAAGCTAGTATCATAAAAATTGAGAAATATTTTAAGTAATTTTTAGATCCTCCCCCTACTTATGTTTCACTTTTCAAGCTTGTTTGTTTTGTTTTGTTTTGCTCTGTTTCATTTTAAAGTCCTCAAGTTTTCCTAGCACCTTGTTGCTCTCCAATAGGCTGAGGACCAGCGTCAAGGGCATCTTGTGAGTGCATTTTAGAAATGCAAACCATTAGGTCCCATCCAGACCTACTGAATCAGCACCTGCCTTCTATCAAGATTCTCAGGTGATTCATAGGCACATTAAAGTCTGAGACACACTGTCTTAGTATGCCATCAGAATGCTTTTAAATAGCCTTGAGAAGAAGGGAGAAGATACGAGTATTATAATCTCTGAAGGATCAACAACTCACTCTATTTCGATATGCCTGTACTTCCAAATGGGAACTGAAGCGATTTCATAAATAATCAGCTGTCAGTCCCACCCTGGTTCTCAGCCTCAGCAATTCCTTTTCTCCTATATGTGAGGTCACCTGGTTTCCATCTGTATGACTCCTTCACCTTCCTCTCATGCCTGGGATCAACCCTTATCTAAGAAAGAAATGGTTTAACAAGTCCAATTCTGTATTCTGTGGCTGCATCTCACGTCATTCCCAAGTGCTCGGGTTCTTGCAGTTTATGTAAATTGGCTTTAGCCTTGTTCACGGCTCCTCTATCTTTTGGCCAATAGTGACTTGTATCTGCATCTTTTTCTCAAGATTTGTCATTCCCTTTCTTCTTTTTATTCCTTCTGGTTCCTGGTACCTGTTGATCTATGGTCCTGCCAAGAATTAACCTCTTAGATATTCTGGTGGCTCCTGCCTGCTCACACATTCTATTGTTTGGCTCTGATATCCAATTTTGATAAACTATTCAGGGACTAATTTAGTGCTATACATCTCCCCAAACAACATAACAAACACAGATAGTGATTTTTATAGTTATAGTCATTACTGATATCATCTTTAAAAGGTATAGATTAACTATGAACTTGCAAAAATTGCATGTCTAGGGTCGCCTGGGTGGCTCAGTGGGTTAAGACTCTGCCTTCCATTGGCTCAGGTCATGATCCCGGGGTCCTGGGATCGAGCCCCGCATCCAGCTTTCTGCTCAGCGGGGAGCCAGCTTTCCTTCCTCTCTCTCTGCCTGCCTCTCTGCCTACTTGTGATCTCTGTCTGTGAAATAAATAAATAAAATCTTAAAAAAAATCACATGTATAACTTTCCTGTAACTCTATATTCAGCCAGTTTTTCATGATCCAGAGTTTGATTTTCAAAACAGAACTTAGAAAAACTTGGGGTATTTTAGACATTTTATTCAGAATCCACTAAGAGCAGAAGATATTATTAATTCATTATGTGAAATGGAAGTTTTGGCAAAAACAAAATCTGTGAATCTTTAGAAAACAAACGATAAATATCATTCAGAAAATTATACTTAAAAGATAAAGATTTAGTGTTAGACTTGCTATTTGAATGGTTAGCAAATAAAATCAACCTTAAATCTAGGCTGCCTGGCCATTTCCTGGCCCAGGGATGTTACCATCTTCAGAACATACTGTTTTTGATGTATGTGTTTATCTCAAATAGTCTACAATAAAGAGACAGCACTAGGTTTTCCTAGAAACCTACTTCTGTGCCTGACTTTTCCTTTAATCTATACTTTAGGACTACCTAAATGTTGCCTGAGGTCTAACATCATAGAACAAAATGCATTCATTTCTCTGTCATGCTATATTTAATTACTTCTATTGCCAGTGTGGCCACTAAGGTTCACAAAATCCTCTCCTTTTCCAACAAAAACAAAAAAAAACAGCCCCCTCCCAAACAAACCAACTACAACTCCTCCACTTTGATAGGCTGTATTGTCATCCACTTCTCACTGGCTTCTCAGTGTCTGTTTGTTCTGTCTCCAAATAGTTCTGCGTATGGTTTTCATATCATCTTGAATATCTCCTGCTCCAGTATTGCATGCCTATTCTTTTAGTGAACTTGTCTACTTCTAAACAACAGAAAATCATTGAACGTCTCTATCCTATTAATAACAAAAGTTTAGAATGAAAGATTTTATGTATGTATGCATGTAGGTGTGTATGTGTGTATTTATGTATCCATCTGTGCATACATATTTGTATACATGTATAACAAAGTACCTGTTAGTATACAGATCAACACATTTTCATAAACTGAACACAATCATATAGCCAATTCCCAGATCAAAAAAGAAAACATTTCTGCACACTCCTTATAATAACTTTATATTAAGGCTAAAGCTTAATTCAGAATGTCCCTTTTCACTGTGGTCAATACCCCATCAGTCATGATGGGTAGATTAAAAGATGGATTTTTTAAAAGATTTTATTTATTTATTTGAGAGAGAAAGAATGAGAGAGAGAAAGAGCATGAGAGGAGAGAGGTCAGCAGGAGAAGCAGACTCCCTGATGAGCCAGGAGCCTGATGTGGGACTGGATCCCTGGACTCCAGGCTCATGACCTGAGCCAAAGGCAGTTGCTTAACCAACTGAGTCACCCAGGTGCCCGGATTCTTCTTACCACTCTAATGCCCCACACATATCCACGCAGCCATTGCAGCTTACCTTTATTTATTTATTATTTATTTATTTATTATTTAAAAATTTTTTCCTCCCTCCTCATGGAAAGAGGAATGAATGATGGAGAATTATACTCAGGTACCTGAAAGCTTACGGTGTTCATATTCTTTTACCCATCTTTCTCTCTATTCTACTCAACCCATGTATTTTCTTAGAGTTGACCCAGTTTTCTATATTATAGCTATAGACATTACCATCGTCAATACAGTGCTATTGATTGCATACTTACTACATATTAAATACTGCGTATGGCCCTATAAATCAATATTTTAGGATGTTGATTTTCATATATGAGATATAAAGATGAATATGAGAATTGAATCAGTATTCTGATTTTTTTTTTTAAGATTTTATTTATTTATTTGACAGACAGAGATCACAAGTAGGCAGAGAGGCAGGCAGAGAGAGAGAGAGGAGGAAGCAGGCTCCCTGCAGAGCAGAGAGCCCGATGTGGGGCTCGATCCCAGGACCCTGGGATCATGACCTGAGCCGAAGGCAGAGGCTTTAACCCACTGAGCCACCCAGGCGCCCCCAGTATTCTGATTTTATTTGATTTGCATATGGATATTCAACTGTGCCACACCAATTTGTAGGGAAAAAAACCCATTATTTTCCACTGAATTGCCTTTCACAGTTTTGTCAAAAATCAATATACATGTGGGTCTGCTTCTAAATTTTATTTATTTATTTATTTTTTATCTTTCTATCTTTATGCCCAAAACACAACATTTTAATTACTATATCTCATAATAAGCATTGAAATCACATAATGCTAGTCCTCCAAATTTGTCTTCTTTTTTAGTTTTTTAACTATTGTAGGTTCTTTGCACTTCTGTGTGAATATTAGAATTGGTTTGTCAATTCCCACAACAAATCCTATGGTGATTTTGATTGGGATAACATTGGATCTCTATATCACTGGAGAAAATTCATATCCTAACAATATTGATTTTTTTTTTTTTTTTAGAGCGGGGAAGGGGCAGAGAGAGAGAGAGAATATTGTAAGCAGGTTACATGCCCAACATGGAACCCAACATGGGGGCTTGATCGTACAACACTGTGATCAGGAGTTGACTAATATCAAGAGTCAGACACTTAAGCAACTGAGTCACTGAAGCAACTTTATTAAATTAAATCTTTGGAACTCTATTTCTTCTTTTATTTTGGGTCTTTAGTTGATCTCTACAATGTTTTCTTCTTTTCAGTTTATCAGCTTTGCACATCTTTAGTCAGATTTAGGCCTACATCTTTCATAATTTTGACGCTAAAGTGAAGAGTTTTTTTTTTTTTTTTTAAGATTTTATTTATTCATTGGACAGAGATAGAGAGCACAAGCAGGGGGCAGGGACAGAGAGAGAAGGAGAAGCAGAATCCCCGCTGAGCAGGCAGCCAGATGTGTGGGTCCATCCTGGGACCCTGAGATTACGATAGGAGTCCAAAGTCAGCCAGTTAATTGACTGAGCCACCCAAGCACCCTTGTAAATAGTGTTTTTTTTTTTTTAATTCAAATAATGTAACTTTGTCATATTTATTTAAGTGGTTGCTTTAAGGAACCTAGCATATAACTTTAACTTATTACAGTCTACTAAGTAATATTATGCTACTTTTCAAATAGTATATGATTCTTAGGAAAGTATACTTCCATTTCTGTCTCCTTCCAACCCTCATCTGCTCCACCCCCACTCCAACAGGAAAACAACAAACAAGAACAAAACTCTGGTCACTTGGGAACTTTGTCTTTTGAACTTTAGCTGCCTTGGTCTTTTTGGATTCCAGCTCTGTCTTCTCAATTCAATACCTGTTTTGACAGGCTACACCTGTTATTCCCTCCTTCCATTCTTTTAGGGAAATGTCTTGATAATCACGGGGTTTAACCTCACTGGTTTTCTATAGTAGGCTCAATAATTAGTCCCCCCAAGATGTCCTCATCCTAATATCCAGAACCTGGGAGTGTTACCTGATGTAGCAAAAGGGACTTTGCAGGCTTAATGGATTTCAGAGTCAGTCTTGCAATGTTGAGATTAAACTACTTTATCCAGGAGGGCCCCATGTAAACACAATGCTCCATATAAGAGGAAGCAAAAGAAGCTTCCGAGTCAGAGAAGTCAGTGAAGTGTTGGAGCAAGGAAGGTAGTGAAAGACTTTGAAAATAAAGTCAGGGGCCGCGGCCAAGGAATGCTGGTAGCTAGAAGCTGAAAGAGGCAAGGAAATGCATTTTCCGTACAATCTCTGTAAGGAATAAGCCCGGCTAGTAGCTTCACTCTAATCCAGTGAAATTAATCTTGGACTTCTGATCTCCAAAACAGTAAGAAAATGTATTTTTATTGTTTTAAGCCCCAAGTTTATGGAAATTTGTTGCAGCAGTGATAGACAAATGGATTTCACTTCTTTCAAGGGTCACTGTCCTTTGATGGTTGATGTCCAGTGCCTCAAACACCATCATTTTATACACTGTGTCGGTTTACCTTTGGCTACTCCGGGTTGGAGGGCAAATGTAGTTTCTGTAGTGCATCATCTGTACTGAAAGTGGAAATCCAAATATGTTTTGAAATTTTCAGGGAATAAAGCAGGAGCAATTCCTCAATTCATTGAAGATCCATGCACAGATTTTCTTGTTCAAGGGATAAAAGTTAATTTAGTATTTTGAAGTGTATGAATTTTATGCAGTTGATAAATTGATAGTATGGAAGAATAAAGATGGTATTTTCATCTACTGGAAAAAGAAAGAGAAGCATTCCCAGTGTTGTTTAGTGGAAGTAGCTTCCTATGGTGGGAAGGCGAAGAGCTTTGGAGTTAGCTTAATTTCCTGATTTTATTTCTCTGTGATTAAGGCAACACAATAACTACTCTGAAGCTTTTTTTTTTTCCTGTTTATAAAATGGGGCTAAATGTTTTGTGATTGTTATAAATCATGAATATAAAGGATTTAGCCTGGTGTCTGGCACATAGTAAAGGTTTAATATAGTGTAAATTTCGTGATTCATGATTTCTTCTAATAAGACGCTGAAGAATTAGACAACAGAAGAATTCTGGGAGCTAGCTATTAGCTGCTCTTACAAAGTGAGGAGGGTGTATGGTTTGCCTCTCCCTCTCTTCAATCCCTTTGCTCATTAGTTTTGCTTCTTAAATTCCACATATATGTGAAATTATGTTGTATTTGTGTTTCTCTGACTGCCTTATTTCACTTAGTATAATACAGTCTATACAGTCTAGTCCCATCCAGGTTGTTGCAAAGGCCAAGATTTTGTACTTTTTTATAACTAATATTCACACACACACACACACACACACACACACACACACACATACCCCATATCTACCTTTTTTCTTTTTTCCCCTCACATTTAGGGAGGGATGGTAGGTGGGGGATGGGTTAAATAGGTGATGTGATTAAGGAGTGCACTTCTGTGTTAAGCACTGGGTATTTCCTGGAGGTATTGAATCATTATATTATACAAATGAAACTAATATTATGCTGGATGATAACTGGAATAAAAGTGAAACCTTGGATTAGGGCAAGGGTAATTAGGTGCACTGGGACACTTGCTAGGGTCTCTTGAATAAAAACTGTGTTAAGGAAGCGATGGTCCGCTTCTATATGGTAAGTGACATTCTATAAAGTTGAGACTTGAGTTGTTTCATAAAAGTTTTTCAAATTGGAACTATCCTTTCATTTCAAGGCTGGGCTAGAATTGAGCCAAAACTGAGAGCCAAAAGTCTTTTGTTCTAAAGAAAATACTTAGAATGATTTGGTTAATTAACTTCAAAGTAAATCCAAAACGGTTTGACCTGATTCAGCCCCCTGATGGAGTCTCCTTCTCCTTAGTGAGCTCTGGGCCTCACATAAAAGGAGAACAATGTGTGCTGAACTGAACACCCAGCATTGATAATTTTAGCTCTTGAGCTACAGAACTTCACAAACTCCATACCTTTCATCCTGAGTTTCCTTCTCCCATCCTCTGACCTCCACTCTGCCCATCTTCCACTGAGCCATTGCTTTTTATCTTCTGTTTGCCTCTGTCAGTCTACACACGTCGATCCCCTTGGTAATTTTCTACCTATGTCTGTCCAGGGACTTCTGTCCTTTAGAACCTTCCTGAAATCAAAGGAGGAACTCACACAAAGTTTAACTTACAGAATTAGATAAAATTGAAATTTCATGTCCTAAAACTTTCCTAAGATCTAAAAATTATATGTGGCATGACTTAGAGGTAAGCTATGTGGCTTGAATCCTTGCCCATTAGTTTTTAACTGTGTAACTTTGGGTAGGTCACTTAATGTTTCTTAGCATTAGCTCTCTTATATGGAAAACAGATAATTATGGTACTTCCTTCATCAGATACCTGTAAGAATTAAATGGCTAATATATGTAAAAGCACTTATAACTGTGTCTGGTGCATAGTAAGTGCTAGACACATTTATAATTATTATTATTTCTAAATGTATGCAAATATATTTTGATACTTAAAAACTACATTCTGCATGTATTACAGTGCAAATTTACATTTAAAATTGTTAAAACACTAAAAACAAAAAAAATTACTGAATTTTGGTGTTCTTTACTCATGAAAGCCTAGATATCTTGCCCATATAATAAGTCTTTTTTGGGGACACCTGCATGGTTCAGTCAATTAAACATATGCCCTCAACTCAGGTCATGATCCCCAAGTCCTGGAATCGAATCCCATATAGGGCTCCTTGCTCAACAGAGAGCTTGCTTCTCCTCTGCCTCCCATTCCCCCTGCTTGTGCTTTTTTCCTCTCTCTCTCTTTCTCTGATGAATAATAAATAAATACATAAAATCAAGAGAGTGAGAGAGGGAGAGAGCATGAACACCAGCAGGCAGTCGGGGCAGGGAGAGGCAGCCTGTTGGAGAAGATTCTGAGCTGAGCAGGGGGCCTGAAGCAGAGGGGTTGGTTCCATTACCCTGAGATCATGACCTGAGCTGAAACCAAGAGTTGGACACTTAACCAACCAACTGAGCCACCAAGGCACCTCCCTGGGAAGGAGAGTAACCATATAATAAATCCTTTGATGCCATCATTGGAGACCTCAGAATCACGGAACTAGTGGCCCTTATAGAACTGCATTTTTAAACTCAATGCTCTGGAATAAAATCAGCTATGGGGTCAGACAATTCATGACCTTTGAAGTATTGGTTTATATTATTTAATCCATTAAGATAGAAGTCAGTGCTGTAGGAATAGGTTATATAAAAAGTATATTTTTTAATTTGTAAATGAAGATTCCAGGAAATCTGGAATGACTGTTCAAAATGTAATGTGCCTGCAAATCACCTAGGCAGCTTATGAAAATGAAGATTCTGAACCAAAAAGTCTGTCTTTTCAAACCATAAAAGACTCAATCTCAAAAAGCAGACTGAGGGTTGCTGCGGGGGAGTGGGGAGGGAGAGGGTGGTGGGGATATGGACATTGAGGAGGGTATGTGCTATGATGAGTGCTGTGAAATGTGTAAACCTGGCGAGTCACAGACCTGTACCCCTGGAGATAAAAACACATTATATGTTTCTTAAAAAATTAAAAAAAAAAAGTCTGTCTTTTTTTAAGGGGGAAGGGCAGAAGGAGAGAATGGATCTTAGGCAGCTCCAAGCCCATTGTGGAGCTGGATGCCGGGTTGGATCTTATGACCCTGAGATCATGACCTGAGCTGAAACCAGGAGTTGGATGCTTAACCAACTGAGCCACCCAGATGCTTTGAATCAAAGTCTTGAGCAGGGCCTGAACTTATTCAGCCAGAGCAAGCTCCCGGTGGCGGGGTCTTGCTGCTGGGTCTTGAACTATACTATAAGTAGCAAGGATATCAGATGTGGGGGAGTAGATGCATGAGAGACTAATAATTGAAGCTCATTAGGTATTTTTAAGTCTGCTATTGGTCACCACATACATCTCTTACACACATTTGAGATGAATATATTCTGTGCTTTTGAAGACCTTTATAAATTTTATTAGTAAAATATATCTCTGGGATGTCCAGATTTTTCTTAATGTTGATTTCATCCCATTGATCATTTCACTTATATGGCAAATTGTAAGTTAGAACTAGGCTACCAAATGCATATCCATTAGTAATTAAAGATAAAGTTAGCAATCTTCTGTTGACTTATGATTATGATTATGATTATTATTATTATTTTGGTATGGTCATAGGTGAAAATTTGATAATTTTAGAAATTATCAAAATAGTTGCCTGTAAAATATTCATGTTTATGTCCTTTCTTCTTATAACTCCAAAAATTGTAATCAACGGATCAGATTTGTTAACATAGATAGTAATATGATCATATGTATGCTTTCTATAAAACAACAAAAACAAAATTGAGGAAATATCTGAGCCCCCCAAATCTTATATTCAATAACTATATTTAATAACTGCATATTTAATAACTATAATTAGAGCAAATCACTAACATTGAAATTTCTGCATTGTAAGTCAAAAGATTTTTGAGGAATAACCTTCCATTATTTTTAATTGAAAATATGTATCAAAATATTCCTTCTATAGAAGAGAATCAAATGTCCCTTTGCAGTAAAATTCTAAGAGTAATTACTTTTGAAAAATTCACTTCTCATCTTTTTAATGAATAATTTATTTACCTCATATGGGCAAACATTCCGCTTCCAAGAGATCTTGTTTTTATCCAGTTCACATTGGTGTTGGGTCTGTTTATCCACTGTTCTTCAGATTCTTTATTCTGCTTAAAGTTAAAATTTAAATAAGTCCTAATGAAACCCTGACTAAAGTTTACAATGCCACACACTAATAGAAAATTATTTTCAATAGAGGATTTTAAACTAAAATAAAGTGATGGGTTTGTTTCTTCAAAAAAGTACTTTGCTTTTTACAGAATATAATTTCATTGACTTATTTCTAATTACTGGAGAATTTTGCATTTGGGCCTGACTACCTTTATATACTGTTATCTCTTGCAGTGTTTATGACATGGTTGAATGTTACCATGGAAATCATTGTGCTACTGCAAATTTTACATTTCTAATTTTGATGTAATATTAAGATGATTATGGATTATAGTTCAAAATTTAAAAGATTTAGTAGTAAGGTGACCAGGAATAAAATTTTAAACACTCAAAGGTTAACAGATTTATGTTACAATGTGAACATTTCCAAGGTTCTCTTTTCTGTTATGAATATATTCATTAGAAAGAATAATATAGTTTAATAACCTTTAAATATATGAACTTGTCATTTTATTACCAATTAAGCTCAAAAATGATTTTTTCAATGGGAGGATATTGGGTTTTCTATCTTTATAAATGGAATCAATTAGGTCAAATAACTATAAAGTCACTTGCCAGCTTATAAGATTTATAAAATCCATATTCTTGATTGTATCAACCAGTGACTTTCCAGATACCTCTAATTCATTTAATGTGCATTCATTTTCCTTCTAACAAGTGCCTAAAGGATGCAAGTGGTACAATAGATATAATTTGTCTGCATTTTAATTATTTGAAGGACTGTGATCTGGTTATAATATACAGAGTAGTAGTTGTCCATTGCTCTGCTAATTTCAGGAATTCATTAAAATGACATATTTTGGCTTCAAAAAGGAAGACACTCTCAATATCAGAATAGCAGAAACCCTAGTGAGCTAGTCAAATGCCAGCTCTTGGATAGTAGATTGTTTTCCCATATGTTATTTTTGGAGGAAAGAGGGAATCTTTAAATAACTGCTTATCAAACTATCATTTTGACTTCATCATTTCATTCAGCTCTCTGCTAAAACTTCACATCTTGACACAGCCTCCCCTGAACTCTCTATGTAAAATAGCAGTTCCCAGCCCCTGGTATTTACCCAACTTTTTTCTTCAAAGCTCTGATTAACATCTAGAATTTGTATCTTTTTTTTTTTAATTCTAGAATATAGTTTCAGCATTTTAAATATAGCCACTGAAATATAATTTTCATGAGGGCAGAGGCCTTGTCATTGCTGACCTAACATGTGGAATAATATCTGGTAAATAGAAGGTGTTAAATAAATGTTCTCTCTGGTGAATATAAATATATTACTGCAGGTGTTGCTATGCAGCAAAGTATCCAATTAACATATTTAACACCATTCTTAGAGTTATGGGGATGATCAGTGTGGTTTTTTTAAAGGATGATGAAGTGGAGAAGGGTCAAGTCCATTGCATAAAATAGAGCATGGATTCACTTTCTCAGGCTTCTGTTTTTAATTTTATTTCATGATTTCTAATTTTTTCTTGTTTTACATATTTTCTCTATGCTAGTCTCCTGTTTGCAATTCAAGATGGATTGATAAATAGTGAAATGGGTACAACCAAAATAAATGAATCTTTATTGTATAACCGCTAAGATTTCACAAATGGTTAACAATAAGAAATGAAAAAACAGATAGAAGAACATAAGCGGGGGCGCCTGGGTGGCTCAGTGGGTTAAGCCACTGCCTTCGGCTCAGGTCATGATCCCAGGTCCTGGGTTCGAGCCCAACATCGGGCTTTCTGCTCAGCAGGGAGCCTGCTTCCTCCTCTCTCTCTGCCTGCCTCTCTGCCTACTTGTGATTTCTCTCTGTCAAATAAATAAATAAAATCTTTAAAAAAAAAAAAAAAAAGAAGAACATAAGCGAGGTAGTTCTAGGAATATTTAATTCTCATTTCTTTACCCAATATGTAATTTTTGGGAAACACATTTAGTAGACTCTCTTGTTTATATTCAAATTACTCTTACCAGAAAAAAAAGATGAACTTTTCAGAGTGCGGTATTTTTTTAAAATTTAAACTACTTAGTTTAAAAATACTTATATTTCTCAAGAATTCTTTAATCTAGGGTCCTTGCTGTCCAAATGGAAGTTTGTACCCATTCCATTAGGACAAAGGCTAAATTCCAAAAAACATATTTAAGTAGAGAACAATCTTCCTGGATTTGCTTTCCTTTATTTATGTTTCTGTCCATATATTGCGTCATTGCTCATATGCCTCCGGGCACTGTTAGAAATGATCAAGACAATATTAACAATTGATCTTCCACATCTAACTCAGGATAAATGCCAAACTAAATCAATAATTTCACCATTGTACAACACTTTGCTGTAATTTACTTCTAGGGTAATTTACTGTGTATGTGCATGAATGATTGAGAACTTTATCCCCCAGAGTGCCTTCAACTCTACCTTAAGGCACAGTAACGAAAATGTCATTTTACTCATTCCCATATTTTACCTTCCCTGGACAGTTATAATTTTAGATTTGCTAACTACAATTAATTTCTACACCTTTTTAAAGAAGAGAATGTGGTCTACAGGTGTCATTTGTATTCTTACACTAACTCATAAACTTAGGGCTTTGTATTAGATTTACAGAAAACCCAGCATGAGAAAATCGCTTTACAATCAGCTGGAGACTCTCAGGGGGTAGATTATTCCCTGGGAATAAATGTGTGACCGTGTGAAAGAGATAGAATCGGGTCTGAAAATTCACTTGTCCGTTTCACTACCGCTTGGCTAAATGACTAAGCGGTGTGTTGAGAATATGAAAAGAAGTTTCCATTAAGGGAATCTCCAGGGGGTTTCAGAATGAATCTTGTGGTTACTTGATGGACTCCTCTCTGCCTGGAGTTGGCTATCTGGAGACAAGTCTTAATTTTTCTTGGTCATTCAAGTAATGGTTATGAGTCCTGGTCTCCACCAAATAAAAATACAAGCCTATTAAAAGGAAAATAGAAACTCCACAAACCCTAATTGACTACCTAGAAACAAATTTATTTCTTGGGAGAACCCAAATTCTAAGACTGCATCAGAATCATTAGTGTTATTTGTGGATGACAAATAAGAAGGCAGAAGACTAAGCGAGGATTCTGATTCTGCTTCAGCTAATTAAGTTACATTAAACAAGTCATTTGACTATTCCAGTGCTTCCAGGGTTTCCTCATGGGTAAAATGGAGAAGGTGATTCTTGTCTCAAAACATTGTTAAAGTAATTAAATGATATTCCGGATACAGAAGTACATAGAAAGACTATGACAATGCTTTGCAAATAAAACTATAAGTAAAATGTTTATGAGGATATAGGTTTGTGAATATGTACATATACATATAAATTGGTATGTTTATATCAGGTATATATATAAAGCTTGCATTATTATCCAGTTTCCTAAGCAATTTTGGAAAAGTTAAGACTTGAAATGTTTATTGATGGGTAGGTTATGAGAATTATAGTAAATCAAGTCAGTTTGGTCATTTGTAATTATGGAGTGGTTTGTGGTAGATAAATTTCCTGTAGTTAAAATGGATGGAAGTCTAGGTTCTTCTTTCACAAACTTACTACCAAATGGAAAGGAAAATAAATCTCAAATTCATTCTACCTCCTATGACAAAGAAACAGTTAGTAGAACATACCCAGTTTTACAAAGCCCCAGTTTCCCATCTTTTGGGAATTTTTGATAGTATCTTTCTTTAGAGCCTCATAAAGGTACATGAAACAGTATTCTAGCTAAATTTCAAGAATACATGAATGCTGCTGTAACTTTCTGGACAGAATTTATATCAGACTGCTAAACTTTGAATGCCTTAAAGTCTAGTCTATATAATATGTTTGATTCTTAAAACATTTTTTTTTTTGTGCAAGGAAGTCTCTATATAATATTTCTTGCTATTTTAAATGTCTTCTTCATATTCTGCAACAAAAATTTTCTCTAATACCTATTACATCAATTGACAAAGCTCAGTAGGGATTCAGTGATAACGGTAATTGAAGCAACAGTCATCTCTGAATACAGGTTTAGGATTTGAGTATTTCAAATCAAAACCAACCATCTCTGAAGAGCTCTCCCTGATTGAGATTGTGCAGATTAGTAACTACCAACTGAGTGTAGATGAAAACAAATTTACACATACTTGTCACTTTGCCTATTTTGAAGGTTTTTAAAGTAAATTGCTGGCAGTATAAGAGTTCTATGCACAGACTCATTGGTATATTTCTCAATCTTATTTAGTATGGGTCAGTTGGTCAATTCTAAAAACTGTCATTTCTTCTTTAACTGTTGTTTTGAAAATGCAAATGTATTTTAATGTCTTAGATATATTAAGGAACATTTGGGTGAAATGTTAAATTCACACTTACTTATAGACAATTTAGTCCCCTTGAAATGCTAAATGATGTAGCATACTGCCCCCAGGTGAGCTGAGCCTGGTGGGCTATGAAAACCACACTTACATACCTATCTCAAACATTTGTTACTCCAGTTCACAGGGTGTGAGATTATCCACACCCACGCACTCCTGGTGTTACAATTCTCCACTTGATCTCATAACACTTCTAGCTTCTAACACTACATGATCAGCACACTCTTTTTTTTTTAAAAGATTTTATTTATTTATTTGACAGAGAGAGATCACAAGTAGACAGAGAGGCAGGCAGAGAGAGAGAGAGAGAGAGGGAAGCAGGCTCCCTGCTGAGCAGAGAGCCCGATTCGGGCCTCGATCCCAGGACCCTGAGATCATGACCTGAGCCGAAGGCAGCGGCTTAACCCACTGAGCCACCCAGGCGCCCAGCACACTCTTTTCCAATAAACTATTTTGTGGTATTAGAGTATTGATAAAATTCTTAATCATTTAATGTATAATATTTTACTCTATTTTGCTTATTCTGTTTTTTGGTCTTTAAATGTATCATTGATGACATTTTGCATGCCATAATAAAATTTTCTCAATAAGTTTCATTGTTGATTTAGTTTTTTAGGTGGAGATTTTTATATAGACCAGTGATTTCTAGGAACACACATGAGGCTTTACTGGAGAACTGACTATATTTACAATGAAGCTTCCTACATAGAATTTTCAGATGTCAGCAGTGCTGACCAGAAGTGTAAACAACAAACAGAATATGAGCTACCTAGCTGTGTAGAATCTACACAATTCTATGTTTTGTTTGTGGGTTGTTTTGTTTTGTTTTATATGTTTTTGTTTGTTTGTTTGTTTTGTTAAGGAGTAGTCAGTGATCTAGGGATATCTGGGTAAAAGTGTGATTCTAGGTAAGTTATGGAGCTATTTGAAAAAAACAAACTTGTCTTGTTTTTTGTTTTGTTTTGTTTTCTATCATTTAACTTAGAATTTGCTGATTGTTAGGTTTAGTTTCTCCAGTGTTCGTATCACAGAGTCTTACATATAGCAAATTCTTAATATTGAGTGAGTAAATATAGGAATAGATGAACTGCACAAATACCCTCAAAAGAACACCTGGAGGAAAAATAACTGGAAATTTTGCCCTAACTACACGAGGAACAGGGCCAGTATCATCTCATGGGTAATGGTGACACTTGTCAGGCAGGAACCGATATGAATTTGCCAACGTCATGGCCGGTACACAGAGATACCAGCTACTTCTTTGCTGAAAACAAAATACAGGATCTGCTTTTCATTCTCACTTAAAAGACCACAGGGTTGTTCAACTGATACAGAAATAATTATGTCATCATGTTACTTAAACTGAAGGAAAATAATTTAAAATAATTTTCTGTCTTATATGTATAATTACAAAGCCAGAAAAATGTTAAAATGTAATCTGAACTAATGTTAAATCACATGTATAGAATCAGTGCTGATTTGCAACAAGTTCTAATTTACCAAATAGTAACCCCATGAAAGTCTTTAATTCCTGTGTTCAGTGGTATCAGCCCAGAGAGTATCCTACATTGACTGGTTCTCAGTATCACTGGGTACTAGCAGAAATAACAGGGCATTTTCAATATTTTCCAGTGAATGGGTTGCATTGTTTCAAAGACCTTTCTTCTTTGGACTACCGGTCATTGCCTAAAAGCTTTGTATCAGAGACCACAGAGCTTTCGTAATGTTCAAAATGAGGTTTGTAGTTATACTAGTTCTAGGTAAAGCAGAATCTCATTGAATAGAATCCCCACAATTAGAAAGCTTTGTTAGAATTTTCTCACACATATGTATGCACCTCAATTATTACTGTTCAAGTAGATGAAACTGAGAGTCCATAAAATCCTAAATTGCCTACTGAAATGTCAGTATGTATTTGAAGTAATCAGTATATTCATATTCTACTGAGTGAAAATAATTTGAAAATGTGTGATATATGGATTATATATATCAATGCTGAAATAAATGTTTCAGTGAAGCAGAGCTCTTGGAATGAAAACCTCCACAGCTTTGAATCCTTCAGAGTTGAAATTTAGGATTTGCCACCAACCATCTATAATTTCTGTCCTTTTATTTGAATGTTATAAGCCTCAGGATATTCATATATAAAATGGACGTTATTATGGCTAACTTTCATGGTGGCTAACTTTTATAATAATTTTTTATTTTAATAAAATAAAATAAAATAATAATAAAATAATAATAAATAAAATAATAATAAAATAAAATAATTTTATGGCTAACTTTTATAATAATTAATGAGATAATATTACATTAAATACCTGGCATATGTATTTTCTGTACAAAAATGTCGGTTCTCAGTCTTCTCTTTAATTCTGATTCTAGTTCTAAATGGTATTTTATGACATTCAATAACTGATGTCAACTTATTGGCTATACTTGACTTCTAAAAGTATTTTGCTAGATTATTGAAAGAATTGAAGGGCGTCTGGGTGGCTCAGTGGGTTAAGTCTCTGCCTTTGGCTCAGGTCATGGTCTTGGGGTCCTGGGATCAAGCCCTGCATCGGGCTCTCTGCTCAATGGGGAGTCTGTTTCCCCCTCTGTCTCTGCCTGACTCTCTGTCTACTTGTGATCTCTGTCAAATAAATAAATAAAATCTTCAAAAAAAAAACAAAACTATCTTCTAAGCTATAATGGAAGTAGGAGATAGAGCAGTGACTTTCTGTACAATAACTTGATAATATTAGTAAAAGAGAATCTAGGTTTTGTTAAATCTTGTAATTGAAACATAGCCATAAAACTCCCACCAAATCTTCTTCTGGTCTTTACCACAGTAACTAGCAGCAGCGAATTTTCCACAAGATCAGCATAATTGTAGTCTCCTTCAGTAGAAAGAAGTTTACATGGTTGGCCAAATACAGTTGTTGCCCAGTGAAATATGTAAATAATGAAATGTTTTAGAGAAGTTGAGGCACTATCCTTATTTGGATCTGATAACCAGTTTTATTTCTTCCTAAGTACATACTGAGACCAATGTCTTGGGAAATAAGATAACATTGTGATTGTTTACATGAGGTCACCTAAGGGATGCCTTAATATCTTATTGGCAAACAGTGATTTGCTTTCAAATTTGACACATAGTGTTGTGTATGGAACACATAAGAATAAATTATTTTATGATCACACAGTACCTGTATCAGTGACATGAAAAGAGATTGTGTGGTTAATATCAAGATAATCAAATCTACAAAATTATTTTTAAAATCACTGAATATCTTATATGTAACTTTCTTAGAAAGGTATTGTCTCCGTGAGATTTTGATAAGGCACCGGAATAAGTAAGAGTCCTTGTATTTTTTTTATTTTTAAATTCTGAAGGTGTTACATATTTGAAGTTGTCTTGTAACTGGTAGTCATGTGGAGGACATAATAGGAAGAAATTCTTGGTGTCTAATTTTTCTACAATTGGACATAATTGTAGTCCCTTTGATCAACTACACAGATTATGTAACTTAACCTTTTAAAGTGACAAAGACAACAGTATGAATCCAATGTCATCAATCTTCATTTTTTTAAACAAAAAAATCTGTATTTTATCTACTTTACACAGATATTAAGAATATGAAAATCACTCCCCCTAGCTCTCTCTCTCTTTCAAATCTTTAAAAAAGGGCAGGTCGGGGGGGTGCCCGGGTGGCTTAGTCAGCATCCAACTCTTGGTTTCTGCTCAGGTCATGATTTAAAAGTTGTGAGATTGAGCCCCGAGTTGGGTTCTGTGCTCAGCAGGGAGCCTGCTTGGGATGCTCTCTCTCTCTTTTTCTTCCTCTGTTCCTTCTCCAGTCTATCTCTCTTTAGCTTTCTCTTTAGCTCTCTCTCTCTCTTTAGCTCTCTTTGTCTCAAATAAATCTTAAAAAATATGAAAATAAGTGGACCATGTTATAGAGAATTTATTTTTTTCTTCTTTTGAAAGAATCAAGGAAAATCCTTTCATTTTATTTCAGGTTAATTTTTCAGATCTGATATATCCAGAAAATTTCCTTCAATTTACTCGGTAAACACAAGGGGCTTCATAAACTAAGTTTGGATTTGAGAACTGTCAAAGACAGTGAATGGTAACTAGAATGATGGTGGAGACTGTCCCAACACAAGCCTAAGATGACTCAATGATCATAAATGTTCTTGTCATATCTGTATATCAGATTTTCAGTTGCAAAGAGGCTGGTGTTGCATAAATGATACAATATTTGGAACAAAATCTCAACTTGTTCAACATAAAAAGTCATATTAAATGAAAGAAAATGATCATTTTAATGTATGCAAAAAAATTGAAAAATAGACTTGTGTGTTGAGAAAATTCAACACGCATTCAAATTTTGAAAAATAATAGAAAACTTCACCAACTTAATAAATGGCAAGAATGGTAAAACTTTCAGATAACATCATAAGCAATGGTTTAAAGTAAGCAAAGTTTCCCTCTAAGAATTAAAAAACAAAAAAACAAAAGGCAAGGATGCCTATTATCCATCATTCCAACCAACTGTTCTATTGTTCTAATCTTCACTATCATACTGGGAATGGTAACTACTGAAATTTTCCAAATTAAATAAATACTTTTTATTCCAAATTATGCATCAATTAGATTGATTTTTTTAAATCTCAAATTTCAGTCACCAATATCTGTGAGATGCTATGAAACAATGGATCTTTCATAAAATCTAGGCAAATCATGAAAAAACTGCTAGAAAATAGAAAAAAGAAAATCTTAAGGCAGCCTAAGAAAAATAATGGGATTAATGTGTTTGTGTCTTATATTGTCCCACAAGTGGTATGATTGCAATGATCAAGGGTATCTGTTGCAATGTCTGGAGAAATCGCAATAAGAGCACTGCAAGATTGGTTATCAAAAATTTACTGAGGTGAAAATATGAAATAAAAACAATAATATATTGAATGTTACCAAGTTCCCACCCCATCCCTCTCTCTGCCTGCCTCTCTGCCTACTTGTGATCTCTCTGTCAAACAAATAAATAAAATCTTAAAAAAAAGAAAGTTAACAAGTAATGAAAAGACCTATTGAGACAAATTAAATGTTAATAGTAAAATGGTATATTTAAACTAAAATATATCCATTATTTCACTAAATATAATGACTAAATGGCAAAAACAATATTTTTAATTGAAGTGTACTTGACAGACAGTATTAGTTTTAGGTGTAAACACAGTAGTTTGACATATATATGCATTATGAAATTCTCACCACATTAAATGTACTTATTTCTCAACATACAAATGGTTACATTATTACTGACTATAATGCTGTTACATTTTTCATCTCTGTGACTTATTTTATAACTGGAAGATTGTACTTCTAAATACCCTTTACCTATTTCAATCTTCACCTCCTTCCTCCCCCATATCTGGGCAACCATCAATTTGTACATCTATTTTGAAGTCTATTGTATTTTTTTTTTTAGTTGTTGATATTCTTTGTATGTCAGCCTTTTAGATTCCAAATATAAATTAAATCTTATAGTATATGTCTTTCTCTAACTTATTTTACTTAGCCTAATACCCTGTAAGTCTATCCCAATTGTCTCAAATGAAAAAAATTTCATTTTGCTTAGCATTATACTCTAGCTACACCCGTGTTGTTACAAATGGCAAGATTTCATTCTTTTTTTATGTCTGAATAATAATCCATTGTGTGTGTGTGTGTGTGTGTGTGTGTGTGTGTGTGTACCACTTCTTCTTTATCCATTCCTTAATTGATGGACACTTGGGCTACTTCCCTAATTTGACTATTGTAAACATGCTGCTTGCAAATATAGAAGTGCAGGTATACTTTTAAATTAGCGCTTTGTATTTTTGGAGTAAATAGCCAGTAGTGCAGTTACTGGATCATAGGATATTTCTATTTTTAACTTTTTGAGAAACCTCCATACTTTTTTCCACCATGGCTACACCAATTTGCATTCTTACCAACAGTGCACAAGGGTTCCTTTTTCTCCACATCCTAGCTTCAAATTGTTGCTTCTAGTTTTTTATTTTAGTCATCCTGACAGGTGTGAGGTGATATCTCATTGTCGTTCTGATTTACACTTCCCTGATGATGAGTGGTGTTGAGCATCTGTTCATGTGCTTATCAGCTATCTGGATGTCTTCTTTGGAGAAATGTCTGTTTGTCTTCTGCCCATTTTTAAATGGTATTATTTGTTTTTGGGGGGTATTGAGTTGTATCAGTTCTTAATATATTTTGGATACTAACACTTTATCAGATATGTCATTTGCAAGTATCTTCTCCCATTCTATAAGTTTCCTTTAGTTTTGTTGATTGTTTCCTTTGCTGAGCAGAAGACTTTTACTTTGATGTATTCTCAATAGTTTATTTTTGTTTTTATTTCCCTTGCCTTAGGAGACTTCTCTAGAAAAATTTTGCTGTGGCTGATGTCAGAGAAATTACTGCCTGTGGTCTCTTCTAGGATTTTTTGGTTTTAGATTTCACATTTAGATCTTTGATCCATTTTGGGTTTATTTTTGTGTATGCTGAAAGAAAGTAGTCTAGGATCACTCTTTTGCATGTGGCTGTCCAGTTTTCCCAGTATCATTTGTTGAAGAGAACATATTTTCCCTATTGTATATTCTTTCTCCCTTTTTTGAAGATTACCATATAATTGTGGGTTTATGTCTGGGTTTTCTATTCTAGTCCATTGACTTATATGTCCTTTTATGCCAGTACCATACTGTTTTGAATAGTATCACTTTATATTATAACTTGAAGTCCAGAATTGTGATACTTCCAATTTTGTCTATCTTTTTCAAGTTGGGTTTGTCTATTTGGGATCTTTTGTGGTTCCATGTAAGTTTTAGGATTGTTCGTTCTGTTCTGTGAAAAATACTGTTGGTATTTGGATAGGAATTGCGTTAAAACTGTAGATTGTTTTGAGTAGTATCGACATTTTAACAATATCTGTTCTTCCAACCCGTGGGATTGGTATGCCTTTCCATTTCTTTGTGTCATCTTGAATTTCTTTCCTCGGTGTTTTATAGTTTTTAGAGTACAGATCTTTCACCTCTTTGGTTAAGTTTATTCCTAGATGTTACTGTTTTTGGTATAGTTGTAAATGGCATTGTTTTCTTAGCTTCATGTTCTGCTGTTGGTTCATAGGGATACAATGGATTTCTATACATTGATTTTTATCCTGTGACTTTATTAAGTTTATCATATCTAGTACTTTTAAATTTTTTTGTAAAGTCTTCAGAGTTTTCTCTATGTAGTATCACATCATTGGAAAACAGGGAGAGTTTTACTTCTTCCTTACTAATCTGGACACCCTTTATTTCTGCTTATGGTTAGAACTTCCAGGGGCACCTGGGTGGCTCAGTGGGTTAAGCCGCTGCCTTCGGCTCAGGTCGTGATCCCGGGGTCCTGGGATCGAGTCCCACATTGGGCTCTCTGCTCAGCAGGAAGCCTTCTTCCCTTTCTCTCTCTCTGCCTGCCTCTCTGCCTATTTGTGATCTCTCTCTGTCAAATAAATAAATAAAAGCTTTAAAAAAAAAAAAGAACTTCCAGTACTATGTGTGGTTAGAACTTCCAGCACTCTGTTGAATAAAAGTGGTAAGATTCGACATCCTTGTCTTTTTCCTTACCTGATGGGAAAACCTTACAGTTTTTCCCCATTGAGGTTAGCTTTGGGTACTTCATATATGGCCTTTATTATGTTAAGGTATGTTACTTCTAGATCTGCTTGGTTGAGCATTTTTATCATGAATGGATGTTGTACTTTGTCAAATGCTTTTACCGCATCTATTGAAATCATCATATGGTTCTTATCCTTTCTCTTATTGATGTGATACATCACATTGATTGATTTGTGGGTATTGAACTGCCCTTACATCTCAAGAATAAATTCCACTTGATTGTGGTGAATGATTTCTTTAATGTATTGTTGGATCTGGTTTGATAATATTTTGTTGAGGACTTTTGCATCTATATTTGTGAGAAATATTGGCCTTTAGTTGTCTTTTGTGTGTGTGTCTTTATCTGGCTTTCGTATCAGAGTAAAATTAACCTCACAGACTGAATTTGGAAGTGTTTTTTTCCTCTTCTATTTTTTTTTTTTTTTGAATAGTTTGAGAAGAATGGGTATTCTTTAAATGGTAAGTAGAATTCACCTTGGAAGCCATCCGATACTGGACTTTGTTGGGTATTTTTGATTGTTGATTCAATTTCATTACTGATAATTGGTCTGTTCACATTTTCTATTTCTTCCTGTTTCAGTTTGGTAGGTTTCTAGGAATTTATTAATTTATTTTAGGTGGTCCAGTTTGTTAAAATATAATTTTTTCATAATATTACCTTACCATTGTTTGTATTTCTGTGGTATTGGTTGTTATTTCTCTTCTCTCATTTTGTTTATTTGGAGTCCCCCACTCTCTTTTTAATGAATGTGGCTAGAGGTTTACCAGTTTTGTTTATGTTTCCAAAGAACCAACTCCTGGTTTCATTGATCCATTCTGTTGTGGTGGTGATGTTGTTGTTTCTTTATCATTTATTTCTGTTCTAATCTTTATTTATTTATTTGTTTATTTTCCTTCTGACAGTTCTGGGTTTTGTTTGTTCTTCTTTTATTAGCTCCTCTAGGTGTAAGGTTAAGTTGTTTGAGGTTTCTCATGCTTCTTGAGGTGTACCTGTATTCCCTCTAAAATTCTCTCTTAGAACCACTTTTGCTGCATGGCAAATGTTTTGGACAGTTCTGTTTTGATTTTCATTGGCTTCATGTAATTTTTTTATTTCTTCTTTGATTTCTTGGTTGACCCATTTATTGTTTCGTGGCATAATATTTAACATCCACGCATTTGTGTTCCTTTCAGATTTTTCTTGTGGTTGATTTCAAGTTTCATAGTGTTGTGGTAAAAAAGATACATGATGTGACTTTGATCTTTTTTGAATTTGTGGAGACTTGACGTGTGGCTGAAAATGTCATCTATTTTGGAGAATAGATGTGCACTTCAAAAGAAAGTGTATTCTGCTGTTTTAGGATGGAATGTTCTGAGTATACCCATCTGGTCAGCATGTTATTCAAAGCCACTGTTTCCTTATTGATTTATTGGATAATCTGTCCTCCAGTGTAAGTGCAGTTGTTAAAGTCCCATAATATGATTCTATGACTATCAGTTAGTTCATTTATATTTGTTTTTAACTGTTTTATGTATTTGGGAGTGTCCATGATGGGTGCACAGATACTTACAGTTGTTATATCTTCTTATGGTTTGCCCATTTTTATTATTATATAATGTCCTTCTTTGTCTCTTGTTATAGTCCTCAGTTTAAAGTCTATTTTGTCCAATAAAAATATTGCTATCCTGGCTTTCTTTTAACATCCGTTTCCATGATAAATGTTTCTTTATCCCCTCACTTTCAATCTGCAGGTGTCTTTAGGTCTGAAAGGAGTCTTCTGTAGACAGCGTATAGATTGGTCTTGGTTCTTTTGCGCACTCTGTTACCCTATGTCTTTTGATTGGAGTGTTTAGTTCATTGACATTCAAGGTAATTATTATTGTATTTATTGCCATTTTGTTACTCATTTTGTAGTTTTTCTCCAATCCTTTCTTTTCTTTCATGGTTTGCTGGTTTTCTCTAGTGATAAACTTGGATTTCTTTGTTTTCTTTGCATATCTATTACTGGTATTTGATTTATGGTTGTTTTTATATAACATCTTCTACATATAGCAGTCTATATTGTTGATGGACACTTAATTTCAAAACCATTCTTTACTCCTCACCCCTCTACATTTTAGGAATTTGGTATCATAGCTCACATCCATTATTTTGTTAATTCCTTGACTGATTTTTACAGAACTTCTTACTTTCACTGCTTTTGTTTTTTTTTACTTTTCATATTCTCACTTACGGTCTTTCCTTTCTGCACAGAGTCCCCTTAAATATTTCTTGTAGGTGGCTGGTTTAAGGGTCATGAACTCCTTTAGTTTTTGTCTGAGAAACTCTTTATCTCTCCTTTTGTTCTGAATGATAGTCCTGCTAAATCAATTTTCCTCCTGCTTACCCAGACTGTTTTTTCAAAAGGCTGCTTCCACCCTGTATCTCTGTGAGCTGTTTGTTGTACTGCCTCTTTAAGGGTGAAGATTTTGCTTCATAATGCCTTCCAGCCTCTCCCAGAGCTGAGGCTGATGATTTTTAAATTTCTAAGCTTTAAGCTTTGCTGGTTCTAAGAACTCACAAAATTTGGTCCCTACTGCTTTTAAAGTCAAATATTATGGGAATTCTTCTACCCCATGTGGGCTTCCTGGTGTGAAAGTCTGTTTTTTGTCCTTCTCCACACCAGTGACTCCATCCCTGCTATGTATGGTCATTGTCCCTTTTGTTCTAAGCTGTATCCTCACCTTTCTATCTTCTTTGATGTATCCTCTTCTCTACCTTTATTTTTATTTTATTTTACTTTTTCAGTGTTCCAGGATTCATTGTTTATGCACCACACCCAGTGCTCCATGCAATACGTGCTCTTCTTAATACCCACCACCAGGGTCAAACATTCCCCCCACCCCCTTCCCTCCAAAACCCTCAGTTCATTTCTCAGAGTACACAGTTTCTCATGCTTCATCTCCTCCTCCAATTTAACCCAATTCATTTTTCCTTTCCTTCTCCTAATATCCTCCATGTTATTTCTTATGCTGCACAAGTAAGTGAAACTATATGATAATTGACCTTCTCTGCTTGACTTATTTTACTCAGCATAATGTCCTCCAGTCCCATCCATGTTGATACAAAAGTTGGGTATTCATCCTTTCTGATAGCTGTGTAATATTCCATTGAATATATGGACCATGTTTTCTTTATCCATTCATCTATTGAAGGGCATCTTCTCTAACTTTATTCATGGAGTATGTTCTGCCAGACTTTGGATTGTTTTCTGCATCATTTACACTGATGTGATTGTTATCTAGTTGTATCACTATATATGAGTCTACGGTCTTCCTATTCCACCATCTTTCCAGCCTCCTTAGTGATACTTCAGTTTTATTTTCTCAGGATTGCTTTCACTATTTAAGGTTTCTGTAGTTTCATATAAATTTTAGGATTATTTGTTCTAGTTCTATTAAAAACACTCTTGTTATTTTGATAGAGATTGCATTGATTCTACAGATTGCTTTGGGTAGTATGTACATTTTAATAGTATTGATTCTTCAAATCCATGAGCACAGTATATCTTTCATTAATTTGTGGTGTCTTCAATTTCTTTAGCCAATGTCTTATAGTTTTTAGAGCACAAATCTTTCATCTTGTTTAAATTCGTTTCTGTGTATTTTATTCTTTTTGATGCAACTGTAAATGGGATTGCTAACTTTTTTTTTCTTCTACTTCATTATCTGTGTATACAAATGCAACAAACTTCTATATATTAATTTTGCATCCTGAAACTTTACTGAATTTACTAATTCTAATGGGTTTTTTTTTTTTTGGTGCTTCTTTAGGATTTTCTATATATATTATTATATCATCTGTAAACAGTAACAATTTTATTTCTTATAAATTTTTGATACCTTTTATTTTCTTATCTGATTACTGTGGCTAGGACTTTTACTACTATGTTGAATAAGAGGGGTGACTATGAACATCCTTTTCCTATTCCTGATCTTAAAGAAAAAACTTTCAACTTTTTACCATTGAGTATGCTGAAGCTGTGGACTTGTCTTCTATGACCTTTATTATGCTTGGTATGATCACTCTAAACTGACTTGAGAGTTTTATCATGACTGGATGCTAAATTTTGTCAAATGCTTGTTATTTATCTCTATCTCTTTTGAGAGAATTATATGATTTTAATCCTTTATTTTGTTAATGCAGTGTATCATGTTGATGGATTCACAGGTATTGAACCATCTTTGCATCTGTGAAATAAATCCCACTTTATAAGGGTCTATTGAATTATAGAATTTGGCTTGCTAATATTTTGTTGAGGATTTTTGTATCCATGTTCATCAGGGATATTGGCCTATGATTTTCTTATTTTCTGGTGTCTTTGGTTTTCATACCAGGTAGTGCTGGCCTTGTAAAATGAATTTAGAGATATTCCTTTCTCTAAGATTTTTGGAGTAATTTGTGAAGGATAGATGTCAACTCTTTAAATATTTTGGAAGAATTCACCTGTGAAGATATCAGGTTCTGCTCTTTTGTCTGCTGGAATTTGGTTACAGATTCAATTTTTTTAACTGGCAATCAGTAATCAATTTTCAGATTTTCTATTTCTTCCTGATTCAGCCTTGTAAGACTTTATATTTCTAGGACTTTATCCATTTATTCTAGGTTGTCCAATTTGTTGGCAAATAATTAATTGTCACAGATTCTTATTCTTTCTATTTCTGCTATGCTAGTTGTAACTTTTTTCATTTCTGATTTTATTTGAGTCTTCTTTCTTTTTCTTAATGAGCCTAGCTAAGTGTTTATCAACTTTATTTTTTAATATTTTTTATTTTAAGATTTTTTTATATATTTGACAGAAAGAGATCACAAGTAGGCAGAGAGGCAGGCAGAGAGGGGGGTGGGAAGCAGGATCCCTGCTGAGCAGACAGCCTGATGTGGGGCTTGATCCCAGGACCCTGGGATCACGACCTAGGCTAAAGGAAGAGGCTTTAACCCACTGAGCCACCCACGTACCTCGATCAACTTTATTTATTTATTTATTTATTTATTTTTTTAAAGATTTTATTTATTTATTTGACAGAGAGAGATCACAAGTAGATGGAGAGGCAGGCAGAGAGAGAGAGAGGGAAGCAGGCTTCTCGCTGAGCAGAGAGCCTGATGCGGGACTCGATCCCAGGACCCTGAGATCATGACCTGAGCCAAAGGCAGCAGCTTAACCCACTGAGCCACCCAGGCGCCCAACTTTATTTTTTTAAAGAAACAGATTTTAATTTTATTGATTTTTTCCTATTGTTTTTAAGTTTATATTTCGTTTACCTTCTCCCTGAATGTTTATTATTTTCTTTCTTCTACTAACATAAGGCATTTTTTTTCTCTTTCTAGTTTCTTTAGATGTAAAGTTAGAGATTTTTTTTTTTATTTCTTAAGGTAAGTCTCTGTTGCTATAAAATTCTCTTAGAAATGCTTTTGCTCTGTTCCAAAGATTTTGAACTACTGTGTTTGCATTTTCATTTACCTTGAACAATTTTTTTGTTCCCTTTTTGATTTCTTTGTCAACCCATTGTTTATTTAGTAGCATGTGGTTTAGACTCGACATCTTTGAATTATTTCAATTTTTTCCTTATAATTGATTTCTAGTTTTATATCATTGTTATCAGAAAATGTGCCTCATATGTTTTAATTTTCTTTAATTTTGTCAGACTTGTTTTGTGGCCTAAGGTATGATAAGTTCTAGAGAATGTTTTTGTGCACCTGAAAAGAATGAGTATTCTGCTATTATTTGATGGGCTATTCTGTATATATTAGGTCCACCTGTTCCAAAGTGTCCTTCAAAGCCATTGTTTTCTTGTTGATTTTCTGTTTGGAAAATTGATGCAAATGTGTTGTTAAAGTCTCCTTGTTGTCTTACTGTTTATTTCTCCCTTTATGTGTGTTAATGTTTGCTTTATGTATTTATATGCTGCTATATTGGGTACATACATGTTTACAATTGTTACATCCTTTTATTGGATTGATCCCTTTTACACTAAGCAATGTCCTTTGTCTCCCACTACAGTCTTTGTTTTAATGCTTGTTTTTTTTCTGATGTAAGTGTCACTACCCCAGCTTTTTTCTCCCCTTCCATTTTATGGAATGTCTTGTTCTGTTGCCTTCAGTCTTTATGTGTCTGTAAATCTGAGGTGAATCTCTGGTAGGCAATATATAGATAGGTCCTATTTGTTTATTTTTATCTACTCAGTCTTCACTGTATGTCTTTTGGTTGGAACATTTAATCCATTGGCACTTAAAGTAATTATTTATAGGTATGTACTTATCACCATTATAATTTTTTTGTAATTCTTCTCTCTCCTTTTTACTTGCTCTCCTTTAGCATCTTATTTTACATCATTTTATTTCGTTCATTCAATATTCCTTAATTAATTATTGTAGATAATTAGTTTTTCTACTGTTGTCTCTTAACCTTCCTCCTAGCTTTGTAAATGAGTAATCCACTATATTTATTATGTTTGCCTTATGAGTAAAATTTTTCCCTCATAATTTAACTTCTAGTTATGACATTTTCTGCTTATAGTAGTTTTTTAACACCTCTTATAAGTCTGTTTTAGTGTTGATAAATACTTTTAAATTTTATTTGGGAAATTTTTAAATTTTTTCTTCAATTCTGAATGCTAAACTTAGCAGGTAGAATATTGTTGGTTAGATTTCTTCCATTCAACACTTTGAATATACCATGCCAATTTCTTCTGGCTTGCAAAGGTTCTGCTGAAAAATCAGCCAATGGCCTTATCAGATTTCCCTTGCATGTAACTAATTGCTTTTTTTCTGGGTATTGTTAGGCTTCTTTATCTTTAATTTTTGACATTTTAGTTATTATGTGTCTTACTGTGAATCTTTGGGGTTCGTCTTGTCTGAGGCTCTCTGTACTTCCTAGGCATCTGGATGTCTGATTCCTTCTAAAAGTTTAGGAAGTTTTACGCTCCCTTATCTATCTAAAATGTGGATGTTTATATACTCGAATTTTGTTTTAGAGGTTTCTTAACCTATCCTCATTTTCTTTTATATTTTATTTTATTTTTTATAAACATATAATATATTTTTATCTCCAGGGGTACAGGTCTGTGAATTGCCAGGTTTACACACTTCACAGCACTCACCATAGCACATACCCTCTCCAATGTCCATAACCCCACCCCCCTCTCCCAAACCCCCTCCCCCCATCAACCCTCAGTTTGTTTTGTGAGATTAAGAGTCACTTATGGTTTGTCTCCCTCCCAATCCCATCTTGTTTCATTTACTCTTCTCCTACCCCCTTAACCCCCCATGTTGCATCTCCTCTCCCTCATATCAGGGAGATCATATCAGGGAGATCATATGATAGTTGTCTTTCTCCGATTGACTTATTTCGCTAAGCATGATACCCTCTAGTTCCATCCACGTCATCGCAAATGGCAAGATTTCATTTCTTTTGATGGCTGCATAGTATCCCATTGTGTATATATACCACTTCTTCTTTATCCATTCATCTGTTGATGGACATCTAGGTTCTTTCCATAGTTTGGCTATTGTAGACATTGCTGCTATAAACATTCAGGTGCATGTGCCCCTTCGGATCACTACGTTTGTATCTTTAGGGTAAATACCCAGCAGTGCAATTGCTGGGTCATAGGGTAGTTCTATTTTCAACATTTTGAGGAACCTCCATGCTGTTTTCCAGAGTGGTTGCACCAGCTTGCATTCCCACCAACAGTGTAGGAGGGTTCCCTTTTCTCTGCATCCTCGCCAGCATCTGTCATTTCCTGACTTGTTCATCTTAGCCATTCTGACTGGTGTGAGGTGATATCTCATTGTGGTTTTGATTTGTATTTCCCTGATGCCGAGTGATATGGAGCACATTTTCATGTGTCTGTTGGCCATCTGGATGTCTTCTTTGCAGAAATGTCTGTTCATGTCTTCTGCCCATTTCTTGATTGGATTATTTGTTCTTTGGGTGTTGAGTTTGCTAAGTTCTTTATAGATTTTGGACACTAGCCCTTTATCTGTTTCTTTCTTTTTTTTTTTTAAGATTTTATTTATTTATTTGACAGAGAGAAATCACAAGTAGGCAGAAAGGCAGGCAGAGAGAGAGGAGGAAGCAGGCTCCCCGCTGAGCAGAAAGCCTGATGCGGGGCTTGAACCCAGGACCTGGGATCATGACCTGAGCCGAAGGCAGCGGCTTAACCCACTGAGCCACCCAGGCGCCCCACTAGCCCTTTATCTGATGTGTCATTTGCAAATATCTTCTCCCATTCTGTCAGTTGTCTTTTGGTTTTGTTAACTGTTTCCTTTGCTGTGCAAAAGCTTTTGATCTTGATGAAATCCCAATAGTCCATTTTTGCCCTTGCTTCCCTTGCCTTTGGTGATGTTCCTAGGAAGATGTTGCTGTGGCTGAGGTCGAAGAGGTTGCTGCCTGTGTTCTCCTCAAGGATTTTGATGGATTCCTTTCTCACATTGAGGTCCTTCATCCATTTTGAGTCTATTTTTGTGTGTGGTGTAAGGAGATGATCCAATTTCATCTTTCTGCATGTAGCTGTCCAATTTTCCCAACACCATTTATTGAAGAGGCTGTCTTTTTTCCATTGGACATTCTTTCCTGCTTTGTCGAAGATGAGTTGACCATAGAGTTGAGGGTCTATTTCTGGTCTCTCTATTCTGTTCCATTGATCTATGTGTCTGTTTTTGTGCCAGTACACTGTCTTGATGATGAGAGCTTTATAATAGAGCTTGAAGTCTGGAATTGTGATGCCACCAACTTTGGCTTTCTTTTTCAATATTCCTTTGGCTGTTCCCTATCCTCATTTTTTAAACTTGCTTTTTCTTTTTGCTGTTTAGGTTGGATGATTTCCACTGTTCTGTATTCCAAATCAATAATTTATTTTCTGCATTCTATAATCTGTTGATTCTATCTAGTGTGTTTTTTAAATTCCTTTATTGTATATTTAGCAGAAAGTTGTGGCTGTGAATAAAGGTATTCTATGGAGCTCAATATCTCCTTTTCACCAAAAACAGGCATTTCCTAGATGTCCCTTGTGTAGGTTGTGTGCACCCTCTTATTATAGCTGGGTTGCAACTGCTGTCAGCATGCTGGTGGGTGATAATGGCTCCCAGCTCACCTGATTGCAGTGACCAGCCACAACCATTGTGGGTGCACTGGTGGACAGGACTGGCCCCAGAATAGTGGGGTGAGATGTCCATTTGTAGCTGCTGCAAACTACTGGGTAGTTGTAGTTCTTAGGTCTGAGATGCCCCAAAACAACTATTTCAAGCATGCTTTTAGATGGGACTTGGCCTTCCATCTCCAGGACAGGAATTGCTATGGAAGGGCACTAATCTTGACTAGGACTGCCAGAGAGATGTAATGGGGTACTTTACCCATTGGAAGGCCACCTGACAGACTGGGTAATAGCTACATTGGAAGGGCACCTGATAGAGTGGGTAGTTTGGGTGAAACAGGTCCTCAGGGGAATGCTGGAAGAGGCTGAAGTATAAGCAAGGTAGATGTAAAATGTCAGAAATAACTCCCCACTAGCATCAGGACAGCTAGGCTGATGGAGGTGGGAAACATCATACCTGCCAGCACTTATGTTCCTGGAGATGTTTACTGAGATCCCTGTCCTTCTGGCACATGCTCTAAAATTACTCAGTAAATCTTCTTCATGTATAAGCCAAGTACTTTTCAAAGTGCTACATTTGCTGGGCCTCAGAGTGACTTTTACATCGTGCTATATTTTTAAGTGTAGAGTGTCCATTTCCTATAGTCTTCTGGCTCTCCTGTAGTTAAGCGCCACTGATTTTCAAGACCAGTTGTATTATGGGGACTTGTTTTTCCAATGAAGATCCTCAGGGCAAGAAGTTCCTCATCTGTGTCTTGTGGGTTTCCTATCCAAGGCTTTAGTTCCTGACCACACCTCTAACATACCCCACCCTTCTTGATGTGGCTTTATTTATTTATTTATTTATTTTTATATGTCTTTAGCTATGAAACAACTGTTCTCCAGGTCTCAGGTAGTTTTCAAGGTGAATTGCACTATATGCAGTTGTAGGTGTGATATTTCTGTAAGAGAAAGTGAGTTCAAGATCCTTCTACTCTTCCATCTTCATAACCAACCTTGACCCAGAATAGATTAAAATAACGAAAAAAAAAAAAAAAAACAAAACAAAAATAAAAGCAAAGCAAAAAATCTAAGTGCTAGTTAAGAGGCATACTGAAAAAAAAAATAAAAACAAAAAAAGACTAATATTGCCCAAAAGAAAATCGACAAAACTTTTTAAATATCAGAATAAAGCAAACCTTTGTTAAACAATGATAAGTTTTGGTATACCAAGTATATATAGAAATTTTAGATTGTAAGGAAACATTAAAAATTTCAAATATATAAAAATAAATCACCAAGAGCTACAAGAATAAATACACAATCATATTTGGGGATTTTCAGGTAGTTCTGTTAGTAACATATAAAACAGTAGACTGAGATTTAGGAAATATATAGAAAAGTTTAGCCAAAATGAAGTCAACAAACATGACTTAATTATCATATAAACAACATTGCACCCAATGAAGAATTTAGATCTCTTTAGATTGCTCAAAGATAATTTAATGAAATTGAACATATGTTGATGCATAGAGCAAGTATCAACAATTTCAAATGAATAAAATCATAGAGGGTGTTTCAGACCTAGTGGAATTAAGATGGAAATCATAACAAAAAGTTAAAAATCTTGCAGATATGAGGTGCCTGGGTGGCTCAGTGGTTGGGCAGCTGCCTTTGGCTAGGGTCATGGTCTGGGGTCCTGAGATCTGGCCCCACATCGGGCTCCCTGCTCCACGGGGAGCTTGATTCTCCCTCTCCCACTTCCTCTGCTGTGTTCCCTCTCTCACTGTGTCTCTCTTTGTCAAATAAATAGATAAAATCTTTTTAAAAATCCTGCATATAAATTCATAAAGCATATTTCTCATAACTTTTAGATTTCAGGAAAATTTTACAGTAAGAATGAGTAAATATGATATATCAAAAGTTGAGTGATGCAGCTATTTTATGCTAACAGGAAGTCTAGAGCCATAAGTACATACATCATAAAAAGAAATATTTGATTATCAATGAACTAAGACTATATTAAATAAAGTTATAAAAAATCAGTCAATGATACCCCCAAATAACAAAAGAGAAAATATGAGAGAGAAACGAAGAGATAATATTAAAATAGAAAATAAACCTTTGATAGAGATGATTAACCAAGGCAGAGTGAGTTCTTTGTGAAGACCAATACAATTGACAAATGCCTGAAACACCTGGCAAGATTGATAAGGGAACAAGGTAACTATAAAGTAACAAATATCCTAAATGTGAAGACATATAACTATATGTGTAATTTTAAAAATCAAAAATATTATGGGAGTTAGTTTTTATGAACAAGTTACATCAATAATTTTGAAAAGCTAAATATATAAATTCTAGAAAAATAAATTTACCAAAGCTCATAAAAGATAAAACTTTAGTATTATTGATATACATTAATACTAATAATCTTTTATAATTCTAGGCCCAGATTACTTCATTGATAAATTCTACTAAATATTTAATGAGGGAATTGTATCCATCCAGCTTTTAAAAAACTAATGATGACTCAGAAAAAAAAAAATGTCTTAACTGAATCAGTGAAATTTATATCACTTTGATGTCACACTTAACAAGGTAATGATAGAAATCCAGCCAATTTCATTCATGATGAATGAATGAAACAAAAATCCTAGGGGTGCCTGGGTGGCTCAGTGGGTTAAGTGTCTGCCTTCAACTCAGATCATGATCCAGGGGTCCTGGGATCCAGCTTGGGTTACCTGCTCAGCAGGGAGTTTGCTTCCCCCACTCCTTCTACCCCCCCCCCCGACATGGCTCATACTCACTCTCTCACTCACTCATCTCTCTCAAATAAATAAATAAAACCAAATCAAATCCTAAAAGAAAAAGAACAAACAAAATCCTAAACAAATATCAGTCAACAAAATCCAATGATACAAAGTCGTTGTTATCTCAAGAACCAAATGGGGTGCATTTCAGAAATTCCAGAATGCCTTGCTATTGAAAAATCTCTCAAGGTGTTCAGTATTTTAACAAAGTAATAATAAAGTCATACACATTTCTCAGAATATTCAGAAAAATCATTTTATATAATCTGAAACCCATTCATAAGAAATTATTGGAAACTAAGAGTAGAAGAAAATTTAACATAATAACATGTTTGAAAAAATCTTCAGAGTATATCACATATACCTGTGAATTAAAAAAAAAATCTTTATTCACAAGTAATTCCACCTCCTTAGAAAGTTCTAAGTTCCTTTTAGTTGGGAGCTGTCTTATCCAATTAATTTTGTATTTGTTTTTATCACTGTACTGCAAACATAATACACACAGAGTTTAATTCTAAAGTCAAAGCTTTTGTATGTCTTTTCTTGGAATTTTATTGATTCATGTCTGTACCGCTAAGTCCTCATTATTCTGATTTACTCAAGCTCCTCTTTTCAGAGAGGACTTCTTCAACCATCCTACCTAAAATGATTCCCTAAGGTTTCTGGCCATGTATTTAGCTAAGTTACCAGGGATAACAACAATTAACTGATGTGATCGTACATTCATGCCACAATATTTTTTGAGTGCTTCTAAGTGCCAAAGTTTCTTCTACTTGCCAAGGATAATTAGTGATAAAACATAATCACTGATTTTATTTTGGGAAGGGAGAGCTAAAATGGCAAATATTAAAACTTTAGAAAGTGATAAATAATTGATAATAAATCATAGTAGCATATGTAAAACAGATTATTATAGTACTTTTTATTCTTGGGTTCCTCCTGTCAGTGACAACACCTAAGATTAATAATATATATTATATAATTTAACAAAATACGTTGTGATGATCACTTTTAGCTTAAAGATATGTGCTTCCAATAAAGTATAAATATACATTATTATAGCAAATCAAGATTATATTTTTATGATAATTGTTACAACTAAATTAAGAATCAAGTCTGTTTTGGTTAACATTTAGAAACAATGTTTTTAGTACCACATGTTAAGGATGTTGAAGAATATTTTTTCATAACCATTTTAATGGTTATTTAATAGAAGTTCTGTATTAAAAATGTGACTTTTCCTTTTTTCTAAATTCCAGAATTTATCCTCCAAATTGCAGAGCATATACTTCTTTTTTATAAAGCTGTTGTCATTCTATAGTGGTGCATTACTAATTAGACAATTATTTCCATACTAGTAAAACATTACTTGGAGTACTTATTATGGCTCTTAGAACATTAAGGAGTTACACAGTTAAATTGCTTACATTACATCAGGTATTATTTGCCAAACAGTTCAAAACTGCTTGTCCTTTCTCAAAGTAAGTGTTGCATAATTACACTAAGTGACTGCAATTATAAATACATAACTTTTAAGAATGACATTTATTGACTTAATTGAAATAAATTTGGAATGAAATTCTTCAAACATAAAATTAATAAATATTGCCCTTTGTAAAGGACCTCAAGTACATGAATTTGTAATCTGTACATCATGTATTCATTTTTTTTTGTTGTTGTCGTTGTTTAAGAAATTCTTTGGGAATATCTAATATATGTAAGGATATGTATACGTAAAAGTGAATGGAAGTAACAACATAGTGTAATGGGTGTTAATGAATTTGTCAAGCCAGTGGAATCTGTTGCTTATTATCAGGATAGAAGTCTGAACATACTTCTGCCCACAGCACTTTTGTATCACAGTTGCTAAAGAAAACACTGTGCCATCAAGCCCTAGAGAAACAATGTTTTACTCACATAGAGCAGAGACAAAGCAAGATCAGCTTCAGTAGTGGGCATTGGTCTCCCACGACAAGCCAGTCTTTCCCAGTTGCTGACACAGGGCAACTAGCTTCCATGTACCCATGTGATACAACAAAAGGACCCTGTCACATCCTCACAGAGAGCAGATATAGTAGTAGTGTTGGCCAAATGCTATAAGATGCACATGCTTAAGCAAAACAAAGGAGTACACATTGAGTCTGAATAGGGAAAGATCTTCCCACACAAGGTGATAAGTTCAGCACAAGCTGTGAGGTCTCTTTATCTCTGGTAAAGAAGTGTTCCAGGCCCAACGCCCATTCTTATGGGTTCCAATAGGAGTCCAAAAATACATACAGAAGACTGCCTTTCCTGGAGTGCCTGGGTGAATCAGTTGATTAAGTGACTGCCTTTGGCTCAGGTCATGATACTGGAGTCCTAGGATCCAATCTTACATCTGGCTCCCTGCTCAGCAGGGAGTCTGCTTCTCCAGCTGACCTCTCTCCTCTCATGCTCTCTCTCTCTCTCATTCTCTCTCTATCAAATAAATAAATTAAATCTTAAAAAGAAAAAAAAAAGCAGACTGCCTTTCCTAACAAAATTTATTTTGAATTCACGTTCGATGTTAGCTGCTTAGGTAGGTGACTCAGCGATTTTAGCCACCATGCTTTTACTAATTTAGGCAAAATTGAGAGTCAACAATTCCTATTGGTGGGATAAACATGGCATTCTACTTCATTTTTAACATGCTTTAGAAAACCATTGTCAAATAAGACTATACAAAGAAAAAATATTCAGGACAATGGAACTGAAAACTTTCATATAAGGTAGAATTGAAGGAATTGTAGAGGTCTAGCACTAGCTAAAACAAAATAAAATGAAGATGGGGGAAGATAAAGGAAATATAATGTGTGCTAAATTTCTTATGAGAAATTTACTGTGACTTCTATCATAACTTTCATGATAATTTGTTATATACTATTACACCAATAATTAATAAAATTTTTAAGAAGAGGCAGAGACATAAGTTAATGCATACAAAAGAGATCTTAGATGATATAAATGAAAAACTAATAAATACATCCAATAAACATATACTGAATTCATTTCCTGAAAATGGGTTGTGAATTTGCTCCTCAAGAGATCATGGAACTTTTTAAAACTTCAGTTAGAATAGAAATTTTAATAACCAAATCTAAAAATAACTAACCTAAAAAACAAAACCTCAGAAATATGAACATTAAAAAAAATATAAAACTTTAGGATTGATTTTTTTTGCCACAAAATAGTCATATGCTTTATAAATAACAACACATCTAAACTTCTGAGAGTTAAGATAGCACTCAGAGGGATATTTATAGCTCAAATATTTATATCACTAAATAGGAAATAAATTATCTGATCATCTAAAAGTGTTTGAAAAATGATCAACAAAACAATCCAGCAGAAAAAGGGTGAAGTAAGTGCACCTATAGCTGTGTCCCACAAGTGAGTTGTACAAAATCTCACTACTATTTAAACGGTTAAAATTGAGAAGAGGGGAAATTACAAATCAGTTTTACAAAGGAAGTATAATACTGTATCATTGCATCAAATTTCATAATCTGCAAAGGAAAAATAACATACATTAGCCTCACTTTTGAAATAATGCAGAAGTGTTTTAAAATATTAGCAAATAGAAATCTAAAACACATTAAAAGAAAAAAAGACATGGGATTGATTCTAATAATAAGATATAAGGTTGACTATTAGAAATCTATCTAGTTTTAACAAAGCAGAAATTACACTAAAATGTTTCTATAGATGCTTAAACATCAATTGATTAAAAATTAATATCCATTTCTGATAAACTCTTTCTGTAATATATATGCACACACACACAAAGCCAGAAATATGCATAAAAGTGAAATACTAGGTCATTAGCACTAAAGTCAATGATGCCCAATATTGCCATTATTTTTAATCACTTTTTGGTAGTGCTTGATGATGCAGTTAGGTAAGAAAGACATAATTGTCATAACATTGGGAAAAAAAACCCCTAATCATTATTGAAGATGATAGGGTTTTATACCCAGAAACCATGAGAAAGTCGAATGAAAACCCATATGAACAACAGAAGAATTCCATGAGGGAGCTACTTACAAGATTAGGATATAAAAAGCAATAGCTGGGGGCACCTGGGTGGCTCAGTGGGTTAAGCCTCTGCCTTCGGCTCAGGTCATGATCTCAGGTTCCTGGGATCGAGCCCCGCATCGGGCTCTCTGCTCAGCGGTGAGCCTGCTTCCCTCTCTCTCTGCCTGCCTCTCTGCCTACCTGTGATCTCTCTCTCTCTCTCTGTCAAATGAATAAAAAAAAAAAAAATCAATAGCTGTCTTACATACACATTATAAACATTTAGAAAATACTGGTGAACTGTCTGCAATTGAAGTGTTGAAGCAGAGATAAGACAGATAAGACAACCATCTGTTAATGATATTGTGGAGACATCTCCCTGGATGGGAGCTTAATTATTCTGGATGAATTCTATAGTTCAGGCTATGCTGTGATTCTATAATCTTGGGGGATCTGAATGTATGAATAGGGAAACACTGACATAATTTGACATTAGTGGCATAATTCCTATGACCAGCTTCCTGCTGGTCCTGCACATATTCTGACAATTCTTGTTTGTGCAGTTGCCTTTTGTTACATTCTATCATTCTGTACTCTGATTTGGTGCCTGAGGATCTTCTTGGACCTTGGACCTTGGCCCATCGTTCTCACCTGCTGAATGTACATATTTTAATTTCTGTCTCTCCTTGTTAGTAATATGAACTTGGCTTGATCCTTACAAATAGACCATCCAATCCTTAGCATGTGTTAAAAAGTATGGCACATCACAGGCATTAAACAAACACATAATGAATACATATATCCTGATTGTCTACATAATTCAGATTCACATACTTGTTTGTACGATGCAGACTTTCCCCAGTTTGACCTATCTAATTGCTTCTAGACTTCAGTCCCAAATGTGAGGCTTGGAGCTTTGTTCCTATTTATTTTATCCAAAATTATTTCTTCTAAACTAGAGTTGTTTCACTGGAGATTCATGCAAGCCCAGGAAGTCTATAGAAGATTCAGTGTTATTTTGCAGGTACCCCGATCATATACAAAAACTTTCATTTATTATATGCATATACTCCTATTATTATGGAGAGTTAGTTCATAAATTTTATCTCAATTTTATTATCAGTCCTTTTCTAGCTTTGCTATGTCCAACTGATCCCACACCAATGCCTTCTAACATGAAAACTCAAATTGGAAACTGACAATACTGTATTGTATTTTATAATAACATATGTAGCTGGATGTCAATAATAGTTTTCAGTTGTGGGAAGGCTCCTTGTTCTGGAGATGTTTTCCCTTTTGGTATACTCTATAAGAAACAGTATAGCAATTACAAATAAATGTTATAAAACATTTATCACATTAAATGTATATTTCTACAAATGATAAATGCCATGATTTATTTTCTCCTTGCTTTCCATGTGATTGATCTTCACATATAGTGATGGATCAAATGTTAATGTGGACCAAAATACTCATGGTAGTGATTAAACAGGGTTGATGGAACATGACCTACTTCTTTATCATTAAAAAAATTGATATTTTCTTTCTTTTCTTTTCTTCTTTTCTCCTTCTTCTTCTCCTTCTCCTTCTCCTTCTCCTTCTCCTTCTCCTTCTCCTTCTCCTTCTTCTTCTTCTTCTTCTTCTTCTTCTTCTTCTTCTTCTTCTTCTTCTTCTTCTTCTTCTTCTCCTTCTTCTTCTTCTTCTTCCTTCTTCTTCTTCTTCTTCTTCTTCTTCTTCTTCTCCTTCTCCTTCTCCTTCTCTTTCTCCTTCTCCTTCTTCTTCTTCTTCTTTTTTTTTAACTAAAGACTTTGTTTTCAGAGCAGCTTTAAGGATTACAGCAAACTTGAGAGGAGGGTACAGAGATTTCCCATCTACCCCCTGCTGCCATATATGCATAGCACTCAACTATCAACTTCCCTGCCAGAGTGGTACATTTGTTACATTCAGTGAGACTACATTGACACACTGTTATCACTCAGTGTCCATAGTTTATATTAGGGTTCATTTTAAGGTAGATTCTAAAGGTTGGGACAGATTCATAATGACATGTACCCACTATTATATTATCACACAGAGCAATTTCACTGCTTAAAAATCCTCTGTGCTCTACCTATTCATTCTTCCTTCCCCTCCTAAACCCTGATAAATAACAACCTTTTTACTGTTTCCACAATATTGCTTATCCAGAACATCACACAGTTGAAATCATATAGTACCTACCTTTTTCAGATTGGCTTCTTTCCTTCATTCATACACATTTAAGTTTTCTCCATATTATTTGTGGTTTAAGAGTTCATTTCTTTTTTAGTACTGAATAATATTTATTGTCTAAATGTACCAACCATGATTTGTCCATTCAATTACTGAAAGACATCTTGGTTGTTTTGAAGTTTTTTGAGTTACGAATAAGGTGTTAGATCTGTGTGCAAGTTTTTGTGTGCAATTGTTTTCAGTTCCTTGGGTAAATAACATGGAACTTGATTGCTGGATCATATGGCAATAGTATATTTAGCTTTGTAAGAAATGACCAAATTCTCTTCCAAAATGGCTATACTATTTTGTGTTTCCACTAGCAATGAATGAGGGTTCCCCCCCCATATCCTCACTAGTATTTGGTGTTGTCAGTGTTCTGAATTTTGACTACTCCTAACAGGTATTTAAGTGTAGCTCATTAGAATTTTCATTTCTCTGATAGCATTACATAGATCACCTTTTCATATTATTATTTGCCATCTGGGTATCTTTTTTGGTGAGGTGTCTGTTAAGGTCTTTGGCCCATTACAGTGGAGAAGGTAGTCTTTTCAATATACAGTGCTACAACAACTGAATATCAACTTGTAAAAATAAACCTGGGCAGAGACCTTGCACCCTTTACAAAAATGAACTCAAAATGTATCATAGATCTAAGTGTAAAACCCAAAACTATAAAATTCCTACAAGATAACATAGAATAGAACCTGGATAACCTGATACAGGGCAATGATTTTTTTTTGATGCAATGCCAAAAGCATAATTCATAGAAAAAATAATGGATAAGGTGGACTTTATTAAATTTAAAAAAAATCCCCTGCAAGAAACAATATCAAATGATGAAGTCAAGTCACACATATACATAATTTCAAACTGATCCCCATAGGAATTGTACTGATTGACATTCCCGCAGGCAATGAATGAGAAGGCTTTTCCTCTACAACCCCACTACTAGAGTGGGGCATCAAATTTTGGGTTTTTGCCAATCTAAAATTTAAAAATAGCATCTCAACATGGTTTTTAATTTGCACTTATATTACTATAAGTAGTATGCTTGAGCAAATTTTTAATATATTTGTAACCAAATGGTGTTATATTTTCTCAAACTAGACTTCCTATCCTTTGGCCATGATTTGTAGGAGTTCTTTTTATATGAAAACGATTATCCTTCTGTGTACATGATGAAAGGATAATATATTTCCAGTTTGTTATTGCATGTTCACAATTTCATCCCTATTCATTTTTTCCTCTTTTGTTTAATAGTATATTTGTATTGCATCTGGTCTGTTTTCTTTAGTGCTCAGAAATGAATGATTTAAGATTTCTTCAATGTCTGTAAGATTCCTAAGAGTTATGTGAAAAGTAGGGGGTTACACAACCAAATTAATCTTCCATGCTCAGTGTTTTTTTGCCATTTCAAATTCTCTGCTGCTTCAGAGAGACTGTATACTGTAAATACGGCTCATTTGGATGATTCTTTGACCTTCCTCATCTACATTTCTGATTCAAACCAGACTAAGAACAATTTCTTCATGCGTCCTATCAACACACTTTCTGCAATTATTGGTGTAGCAAGAGATGGGATTTTGTATTTCAGAATAATGCTTCTTCCCTCTCAAGAAGCCTGCTTTATTGCTGCTTTCCCTAGATCTGCTACAACTGGGCCCTCTTATCACTGACAATGCAAGTATTATTTATTTTTTTCTGTATGGGACCTCCCTGATCTTAGCTACTCTTTGTTTTTTCTCATACTTCAGAGATTGAGGATTATATTCTTTTAGAAGTACATTTTTGTGATTTTTTTCTTTTTTTAAAGATTTTATTTATTTATTTGACAGACAGAGATCACAAGTAGGCAGAGAGGCCGGCAGAGAGAGAGGGGGAAGCAGGCTCCCTGCTGAGCAGAGAGCCAGATGCTGTGTCTCGATCCCAGGACTCTGGGATTTTGACCTGAGCCGAAGGCAGAGGATTTAACCCAGTGAGCCACCCAGGCACCCCTTGTGATTTTTTCTTGCTTTTACTTGACATCCAGGAAGTGAGGAGAATTTTTTTTTTTAATAAAGATTTTTATTTATTTATTTGACAGAGAGAAATCACAAGTAGGCAGAGAGGCAGGCAGAGAGAGAGGAAGGGAAGCAGGCTCCCTGCTAAGCAGAGAGCCCGATGTGGGGCTCAATCCCAGGACCCCGGGACCATGACCTGAGCCAAAGGCAGAGGCCCAACGCACTGAGCCACCCAGGCGCCCCAGTGAAGAGAAATTTTGAAATACACATCTTTTCATACTCAAAATAGCAAGACATTTTTTAGTACATGCTCTTGTGATTTCAATGATCATATGAATATCTTTTTTAAGATTTGTGTTAATATAAAATTTTAGAGCTTTGTTAATATTTCCTACTTAGTGTTGCATTACTATTATTTTGTGGCTAAAACTAATATGGAATCAGTATAGTGTGAAAGCAAGCCAAAGACCTTTCAGAAGATGTTAATCATCATATACGTTCTATTTGGGTGTAAGAATTTGTGTCCCCAGGGTTAATACATCTGATATTTTGACCACAATTGCCAGTGCTGTATGTGGATGATGACAATCACATAGGGCAAATGGTGTGTACTTTGTTGTAGCCCCAGTCTATTACATGGTGTTTAGCATACATAATCAGTGAAAATACTTTTTTTTATGACTTGATGTATAAGTTGCTCAATAAACGAATGGATCCTAGTGGGACAGTTAACTGAGGATAATCTTTTGACAAACAGTCCTGTTAGCAATATAAAAATAAGGGAAAAGAATGATTTCACTGAATAAAGAATACTTAGACATCGTGGCTTTTCACATGGCTATTTTAAGGCTAACTAATTTTGAGAGAACTATAATTGAGAATGAACAAGACAGGAGGAGATGGGTTTAACGGTTGAAATGTGTTAACTTTAATTCCTGGGAGACATTTGCTGCCACTGTATACCTACACAAGTCAAATAAAAGTTTGAGTTTTGGCCTAATTTGGTCTTATTTGCTATTCATTTTGCTACTGTGATCTAAGTCTTAGGGAAAATATATCTTGCTAATTATTTTAGTCTCAATATTTAAAATAAGAGTATAAGTGTGCCATGTATTAAAAAGATAAGGAAAGTTACCATCAGGTCAATCTTTGAATTTTGGTTCTGCAGGGTGCATCAGCCACCAAGAAGAAACCTCTGTTGGCCACTCTTGAGAACAGGAAGCTAAATAGGAAAAGTAAGAAACTCAATTTCTTTTATTCTTTCTTCTTTTTTTTTAATCATGTAATCATGGGAGCAAAAGTGATAGTAATGCTAAATACATAGTCTAATTTTCATTCATCAGCTCAGATATGTTATATATTATTTTTTAAATGTTTTATTTATTTATTTTAAAGAGAGAGACAGAGAGATCATAGGGGTGGGGAGGGGCAGAGGGAGAAAAGAATATCAAACAGATTCCACACTGAATGTGGAACCCCAGTCGGGGCTTAATCCCAGGACCCTGAGATCATGACTTGAGCCAAAACCAAGAGTCAGATGCTTAACTCACTGTTTTACCCAGGCACTCTGATAGGCTATATACTCTTGAGTGCAAAGTAATTTTGCCTAAGTAAAATGCTACTGAATGAGTGTATATTTTATCTTCCATGACTTAAGGGAAACAATGTGGGCTTCTACCAGTGAATGCTACATTCATCAGTCCTTACAACACAGCCACTTATTCTGATCAAGACAAAAGCTTATGTATTTTCTTTTCTTTTTTTTTAAAGATTTTATTTATTTATTTGTCAGAGAGAGGGAGAGAGAGCAAGCACAGGCAGACAGAATGGCAGGCAGAGGCAGAGGGAGAAGCAGGCTCCCTGATGAGCAAGGACCCCGATGTGGGACTCGATCCCAGGACGCTGGGATCATGACCTGAGCCGAAGGCAGTGCTTAACCAACTGAGCCACCCAGGCGTTCCAAGCTTATGTATTTTCTAAGCTTCTAGCATTACACAGTTTCAAATGAAGATGTTATTAAATTATGTAGTGATATGTAGTGAGAAAAATACAAAGTACATTTTTGGTAGCTGGAAAACTCTGCTTTCCAAATTAAAAAAAAAATATGGAAAAGTTGCTACAATACAAGAAAGTTGTTTTTTACAAATACTCTCAGAAAGGAGGTAAGAGGGGCGCCTGGGTGGCTCAGTGGGTTAAGGCCTCTGCCTTCAGCTCAGGTCATGATCCCAGGTCCTGGGATCGAGCCCCGCATTGGGCTCTCTGCTCAGCAGGGAGCCTGCTTCCTCCCCTCTCTCTCGCTGCCTGCCTCTCTGCCTACTTGTGATCTCTCTCTCTCTGTCAAATAAATAAAATCTTTAAAAAAAAAAAAGAAAGGAGGTAAGAAATGAGCTCTATCGTTTATTGCATTATAATAGCATTTATTCTGTAAAGTCTATAATGTTAAAATATTCATATTCACTTATTTATGACATAATTTTTATGTCCAATTAAGTATTTAAAAATGTCTTTAAAAATACAATCTTTTAAAAGAACCTTAATTAAATAAGCATTCTCTGGATTTCTAGATGTTGTGGTATTCTTCATCAGATGGAATAAAGCAGAATAGAATTTAATCCTGTTCTCTATCAACAAAACTACTGTCTACTTGATAAAGAAAATGAATGTAAAGACAAAAAAGTAATTATGGAAAAGATTATGATGGGCTTTATAGCAAACATATTACTAAAATGCAAAGAAAGTATGCATGTTTATCTAAGTTTTTTCATGATCCATTGATTTTACAAATGATATGGAATTTTATACTTCTAGTAGATAAATATTAATATGTATAAGGTAAATAGAAAATTTGAAGCATATTATATATTTCCTCTCAGGACTAGATTTAATCCTCAATGGATTATCAGTTTCAACCTGATAGGATGAAAATTTTCAAATTTTGTTACCATTCTGTAATTATAATGATTAGATTGGCTCTCACTCTTCCAGCAGAGATTAGGAATGAGATACATCTTGATCAGTTAGCTATGTGAAATTGGCTCATTCTTTTCTGGAATAGAAGTATAATTTGGAGAATTTATTATATTTCTTTTTCCCTGAAGGAGTTTGACCAGCGGTATGGTCTTTGTCCAAGATATGATTGAATCAGTCTTGGACATTTTCATCTTGGAATAGGGAGCAATTACTAAGGAAATGACTCTGTGGCCAGACCAAAGTGAAGCAGAAAAGAAACTAAAGACCATTAGACAAATTGAGGTGACTCACTATCATTTTGGAAGAGTGTCTTACAAGTTTACACCTGATTTAGAAGTCTTTTCTTCTTCACATTTTGTTGGATAAAATGTAACAAGCTGCTGCACAGGGGCCAGATCCTGCTCACAGAGGTACTGCTTTTGATATGCGCAAAATGAGTGCTGATTCAGGCTTTTAAACTGAACAAAATCCAGGTTTCTGCTTTCCCTTGGACAACCAAATATATGCTTATATTCTCCATTTCCACAGTGGAATGATCAGTTGAATCTGAGCAGCAGTGGCCTTTCAAACAGGTCATTCACTGTTTTCCAACTTTTTTTGAAGTCAACCCAAGGAAGGAGTGCTGTGAGTGCCATTTAGCCACTGTATTTGTGTTATTGTCTGTCTTATGCTGATCCTATTTCATCTATTTGTGGCAAATTACCTTTAACATACTTCTGGTCCTAGACTAAATGGCAGAAATACAAAATAAAGTTGAAAAATCAAAATATTTAAACCTTACACATGTAGACAAGTGCAAGTTACCCAAACAATAAGCTTGTGCAAATACTTTGTCAGTGGATTATTTTGATCTCCCTATATCAAAGAGTTTATTTCTAAGTACTTTTTTTCTTTTTTCTCTTGGCTTATAAAATTTGTATCCAACAGATTGCAATAGATACCATCCACATTCCTAAAACTCCCCCATGCTTTGTTCACTTTCCAGGCTAAATTTAAACTCATATTCCTTTATTCCTATTTCATCCCCATTCCCCAGATACTCTCTTTGGTCTGTTCCCTTCCATCCATTGTTTATATTCCTCTTCATATGTTTTTTCATACCACAACATTTCCTTTTATAGCATTTGGCTAATACCCCATCAATATTAGGAGTACTTCTCACTCTCAAAAGTAAATTTGGGGAACATTTGATGAAATTTATGTATGGAATTATTATTAAAATCCCAGGATGTGATGAAGACATTGTAGTGATGTAAGGAAATATTTTTATTCCCATAAATGTATAAAGAACTACTATGAGGAAAATGCCAATGTGTAATTGATCATAAATACTACAGAAGAAAAGACATGTGAAGCATATACTTCAAATATATTAACTGTTAAATGTAAATGATAGGTGCATATGTTTTCTCTATAACTGCATATTTGAAATTTTTCATGATACATTTTAAAGTGGACTCATGGTTAAGTGTAGAGGTATGCATGTTTCAGAGGAAAAAAACATTATATTGAATGTACCTGCATTCAACCCATTATCCCTGCTACATTCTTTTTCCTCTCTTATTGTATACAGTTTAGTGTCTAAATTGTTTGAGATTAATAATCTAGCATATTTTAAATTTTAGGAACAAATCTTGCATTCAGCATATTTATATCCTATCTCTTTTTTAAAAAAATATATTCTGTGTGAATCACTAAATGATACTATGGAAATATCAGCTTAAACCAGATTGAAAAAAAATAAGTATATGTCTCTATTAATGAAGTTTGGGTATAGGTAGTCTAGGATTGATACATTGTTCCATAAACTTCATTTTGACATATCGTCATTCTAGAGAGCTTTATCCTTAATGTTGCTTTATAGACCAAATGTCTGATTAAGGTCCAAATTTTCTGTCCTTATAGGAGATACCAGCGAGACAAGGGATCAAAAAAAAGCTATACCATTTATCACATGTCCTTGTTTTAAGGGCCCTTCCCTAGGATATCTCCCAACAACTTCCCCATTAATCTCCTTGACCACATGTAGTGGGAGAAAAGCTGGAGAGTCAGTCATTTAGCTGGACATGTTGCTACTTTGAATAAAATTTTATGTTCCTACGAAAGAAGAGGAGAGTAAGATAATCATCTTATATTCTCTAAATAACTTAACTTAAAAAATTCTTATTTTCAAAAAATTATATTTGGGTGGGAATAATATTGAACTTTGTTAAAAAAAGCATAAATATAAATTTACATACAAAGACAGTTAAGAGTGAAACCTATGTTGGAAAAGGTTAAAAAAATCATGCTTTATGGGGAAAGCTGATATTAGTGAAAAAACATATTCATCATCTTCCAAATAAGCTTCATAATGTAGTAAATATGATTTTTCTTTTTTTATTCTTCTGTTACTGTTGTTGGTGTTATTATGAGATCGTAGAACCCATGATCTAACAAAAATATTAATAGAAATAAAGCACGAAAAAGAAACTATTTTTGTGCTATAAAATGCATTAATTGTTTCTAGTCATTACCAATCATCTACAAAAATGTTTGTATCTTTGCTTTTGTTTTAACTATGTAATCAGAAATGGTTTCCTTCAACTTGATCACTTTTATTCTATTAATGGAAGAATATCCAAAATATAAGACTAACACAGTTTTATACTCTCAGATGCTCTTACTTTCAACGCATAACTCATGCAAATTGTTCATCCTCTGACCCCAACTTCTCATTTTCTCCCTCTCCCCAGCTTCTCTCCATCTCTGCCTTTTTGTCTCCCTCATTATCATTAAAGGATAGAGATTTTCTTGTATTCTATGACCAAAGAACTTGGAACCCAGATATTCTGTATTGGACAAGACAGAAAATATATGAAATGAAGGATAAAAGGAAAACTTCATTGTTGTTACTGGAATGGTAATGATATAGGTCCTCAACATGTTGATAGCATGTGAATGAATAAATGAAAAGCTACCCTAAGGCAGAAGGCACAGGGCCTTATCCCACTAAAACGTAATATGAGGCTTTAGGCCCTTTGTATTTTGTAATTGTCTTTGTAATTTAGCTCACTGATGACATAGACAAAATGCTGCTTGTTGGAAAATATCCTTTTCATCTCTTTCATCACTCCTTCTAGTGGTTCTCAAATGGGCTACATGTTGGAATCATCTGTGGAAGTTTATAAAAAATCTAATATATGAGCCTCATCTCTAGAGATCCTGACTTAACTGCTCTGGTCTAAAGCCCTACATAATCCTGTATCTCTAGAGTTGAAAACAAATTTTAAGCTCAGAAGTTTTCTAAGTATCCCGTGTGGCGTTTTGTTAAAAGAAATTCTGTTGTTGAGCCGCCTGGGTGTGGCTCAGTCCTAAACTTCTGCCTTTGGCTCAGGTCATGACCTCAGGGTCCTGGGCAAGCCCTGTGTCTTGCTCCCTGCTCAGTGGGAAGCCTCCTTCTCTGTCTCCCACTCCTCCTGCTTGTGTTCTCTCTTTTGCTGTGTCTCTCTCTGTCAAATGAATAAATAAAACCTTAAAAAATAAAAAATAAAAAATAAATAAAAAATTCTGATGGCATGGTTCTTCTTTTAGAAGTTAACCTTTCTTTATTCATCCCAGTTACTTGTGATACAGGTAGTTCAAGAAGTAAATGAGGAAACATTATTAGATATTGTTTTAATTAGATATAGTTAATGAACTTTGATGTTTCTTCTTTTTTGTTGTGGTTGTTGTTGTTGTTAGTTGGCTGATTTGCTTTATTTTATTTTTAATTTAAATTCAATTAATTAACATAGCATGTATTATTAGTTTCAGAGGTAGAGGTCAGTGATTCATCAGCCTTATATAATATACAGTGCTCATTACATCACAAGTCCTCTTTAATGTGAACTGTCATCTAATTTAACCCTGTACTCTGAGTCACACATTTGTTACACTAGTGGTTACTTCAGTTGATTTTGGCACAATTTTCATTCCTTGAAGAATGAGACTAATGCATCAGGTGTGGGAATTTTATTTTTTTTTAATTTTTTAAAGATTTTATTTATTTATTTGACAGACAAAGATCACAAATAGGCAGAGAGGCAGGCAGAGAGAGAGGAGGAAGCAGACTCCCTGCTGAGCAGAGAGCCAGACAGGGAGCTTGATCCCAGGATCCTGGGATCATGACCCAAGCTGAAGGCAGAGGCTTTACCCTACTGAACCACCCAGGCACCCCCGGTGTGGGAATTTTAGTTCTGGTTGTTTGTCACAGAGTAATTGATAGAAATTAGAATTGGAAGCATACTGTAATCTTTGAACCTGGTCCTCAATGTCCCAAATCAGAAAGATTCTAGTAAACTTACATCCTGACATTTATTTTTCCAGAATTTATTAATGCCTTTGTTTTCCTTCTTAACATTAGTTTTAGCAAATAGTAGATTATCGGTAACAAGTTTTGAGTTTATTTTGGAAAATTCTAATGTAAAGAATTAAACATTATTCCAGATTAGTCTTTCTAGGAACGAGGTCAGTAAATATGATTACCTTTTATGGAAGGAGTAGAGTGGAGTAGGATGTGGGGTAAAAAAATAAATTTTTAAAATGTAGGAAAAAAAAAACAGCCCTGGGGGATGAAATTTAAAGAATTGCCAAATAAATTTATTTTCATTTTTAAGCCAAGTGTATCAATGAAGAAGACAGACTGAAAAAAAAAAAAAAAGAAAGAAAGAAAAGAAAAGAAAAGAAAAAAGGAAGGAGTAGAAACACAGCCTTATTTTATCTTATTTATTTATTTATTTATTTATTTATTTGTTTTTACTCAGATTGACAGTGTAAATTGTCCTGAAATCACTGGGTAATTAGGGAACCTTCTGCATGGCCCTGAAGCAGCAATCTTGATACTAAATAGTTAATAATGTTCTCTTCAAGGTATGAGTGATAATCCCTTGATTGAAATGTTCCAGTTTCATTACGTTACTAAATAAAATGAAACAATAATTAGAACACTGTGCAAGGTAAGGGAGGTCCATATCATTATGTGTTTGCATGTAGGGAAGCAGAAGAATTAATCAAATGAAATGTGAAATTATTATGGATAATTGCGGGCATATGGAAATGATCAGTTGCTAGCAATCAGAATTTTGTAAAGGGACAATACATGTGCTTATCTTTCCTTGATAATGCCATGAAATTTGGAGTTGTAACTGAGTTCTAGTACCTACAGTTACAGTAAAATCTTCATTCTTTTACAGATCTTTGAGAAGTGCTTTTTGAAAATTTGAACATTTCTTTTAGAACTCCATTCTCAATTTCTCTTGTGAAAATTAGTTTTTTTTCTTCATTTCATTCCCATAAACCTTCTTTATATTTTCCCAGATGATTTTTTTCACTTTCTTTTCTTTTCTTTTCAGTGTTCCAGAATTCATTGTTTATGCACCACACCCAGTGCTCCATGCAATATATGCCCTCCACAACATCCACCACCAGGCTCACCCAACCCTGACTCCTCTCCCCTCTGAAACACTCAGTTTGTTTCTCAGAGTCCACAGTCTCTCATGGTTTGTCTCCCCCTCCAATTTGCCCCAACTCATGTCTCCTCTCCATCTCCCAATGTTAGGCTTCTTTTATCCTTATCCCGTATTCTTTTATCCCCAGCAATACCTTAAAACTGCCTTATATATTTTTTGTGAAGGAGAGAGCCCAGCAGAGGGAAGGATAGAGGGAGAGGGAGAGAGAGAATCTCAAGCAGGCTCCACACCTAGCATGGAGCCCAACACAGGGCTCAGTCTCACAACCCGGAGATCATGACAGAAGCTGAAATCAATAGTTGGATGCTCAACTTACTGAGCCACCAGGAGCCCCATAACTGTCATATGTCTTATTATTGTGGTCTCTCCTCAGACTTAGTACTATGACCCACACATATTTTGTCATCAGTAAGTGCTTGATAAATGTATGAACACAATCAAATGACAAACATTATTAAATATAAATAATGAAAATAAAACTATGGGTTCTATTTCCTAAGGATAATGATTGAAAATTAAACAAGTCATTTACCTAATGTAAAAAGTAACTACTTTTATTGATTCATTAGATAAATAGTCATTATAAGATATAGCTAAGGTGCTTCCAGAAAATTCAATGTACAGTGATTGAAGAGCTAATACTTGTGACAGCAGAATAGAAATTCTTTTGATAGTCATTACCTATCAAGCTCCAGTTTCATGCTCTTAACTGCTGGTGGGACATCTTAGTCACTTAAGAAAGAAATATTTGTTAAACATATATGTATAGAACCATGCTGTATATTTTCAGAATTCAAAGGATAAGAGAGTTATTACAAATGGCCCTGCAAGTTTTATATTTCCCAACTGTAGGAAGGGGGAGATGGATTTATTTATGTACAGAATTGTTTTAATTTCTTTCTTAAAAGTTTGATAGAGTTCATCAGTAAATCCTTTGGGGCTTTGAATTTCTCTTTCAGAAGGTTATTAATTATTTATTCATTTCCTAAACACACTGTACTCTTCTTTAGGGACATAGCCAATTGAAGCTTAAATCTATGGTAAATTAAAATTAAGTGGTACTGCATTATTGTCTTTTAAAGAATTCCATCTGTCATGACACACATTTTATTGATCAAAGAATACGGTCCCACTGAACTTCAGGGAGTAGTGAAAGTATAATCCTACTAGATGCCTGCTATGTGCCTGAAAGAAGTAAAACTATAAATATTGGTGAGTAGGAGATAAGATACCACACCATCATTGACTTGAATGATCATAAAAAATTTCACGTGGCATTTGAATATTTTAAAAATAGCTAGAATTTGGACCAAAAAATTACAGGGATGCCAGGGAGAAAGATGGAAAACCCAGAAAGTTACAGAAACAAGAGGAGCTCACATAACTCAAGGTGAGTTCAAACCACCACTATGAAATATCATCATCACGTAATATAGAGACTGTATGATTATCTACCTCTCCTTTTCAATCTAAGATTTTCAGGTTTGAAAACTTGGAATTATTTGAGAAGCACTATTAACATTTATAGTTATTGCTTCTGTGTTGTTTCAATAGCTTCTTAAATGGATATAATATTACTTTTTTTGAAAATATTCACTAATAATGTCATTTTTCCAAAGTGTTTTTGGGTAATTTCCATGCTGAAGAACAGTAATTATTCTTGTTCATCTTTTGGGTCTGTTGCTTAGTCTGTGTCAAAGAGCCTTAGTATGTTGATTATTAAAACTATTTAAATTTATTTATGCACCATTTTCCATAGTCAAGGAGTTGATTTCCTTATTTTAGTAACAAAACATGTTCATTAATAGCTCTTTTTTATTTTTTATTTATTTTTATTTATTTATTTTTTAAAGATTTTGTTTATTTATTTGACAGATGGAGATCACAAGTAGGCAGAGAAGCAGGCAGAGAGAGAGTAGGAAGCAGGCTCCCAGCTAAGCAGAGAGTCCGATGCGGGGCTTGATCTCAGGATCCTGAGATCATGACCTGAGCTGAAGGCAGAGGCTTTAACCCACTGAGCCACCCAGGTGCCCCAATAGCTCTTTTTTTAATGTTCTTCACCTGGAATACCCATTTTTCCTTTATACTAGTCCATGGAATGATCCCATTCATAGTCTATCCATAAAATAATGTCCATATTGCCTCAATATATTTCCTTTCATTTGTATAAATAATAACAAAGGAAAAGAGCTTTAATGAATTTCTTAATATATACTAGTTACAAATGTTATCTTTGATATATTCATATTTTCATTTGAGAAAAGGGAAATCTGAAGTTTAGAATCTGAATACCCAAAAGTGATAGAGGTCATATAGCATATAGCTGGCATTTAATTTAGGCCCATGTAATGCCTAAACTTGATTAAACATTGTAACAGCTCCTAAATTCTTTCAAAGTAGATGGTCTATTTCTGAGTTTTCTTTTCTGTTCCATTGATCAATGTGTCTGTTTTTGTGCCAGTACCATACAGTCTTGATCATTATAGCTTTGTAATATAACTTGAAGTCCCAACTTGTCAGGCCTCCAGCTTTGCTTTTCTTTTTCAAGATTGCTTTGCTATTTTGGCTCTTCTGTGGTTTCATGTAAACTTTCAAATTGTTCTAGGTCTGTGAGAATTGATGGTAATTTGATAGGGATTGTATTAAATGTGTAGATTTCTTTAGGTAGTATAGACATTTTAACAATATTTATTCTTCCAATCCACGAGTATGGAATGTTTTTCTGTTTCTTGGTGTTATCCTCACTTTCTTTCATAAGTGTTTTATAGTTTTCTCAGTACAACTATTTTCACTCTAGTTAGTTAGGTTTATTCCTAGGTATCTTATGGTTTTTGGTGCAATTATAAATGGGATCTGTTCCTTGATTTCCTTTTTTGCTGTTTCATTACTGATATATAGAAATGCCACAGATTTCTGTATGTTGATTTTGTATCCAGTCACTTTACTGAATTTGTGTATCAGTTCTAGCAATTTTTTGATGGAGTCTTTCAGGTTTTCTACATAGAGTTTCATTTCATCTGCAAATAGTGAAAATTTGACTTCCTTGCTGACTTGGATGTCTTTTATTTCTTTTTGTTTGATTGCTGAGGCTAAGACTTCCAGTACTATGTTAAATAACAGTGGTGAGAGTGAACCTTCTGTCTTGTTCCTGAGCATAGAGGAAAAAAATAGAGGCAAATCAAGAAACCAACTCTGAACTGTAGAGAACAAACTGAGGGTTGCTGGAGTGGATATGGGCAGAGGTTGGGTTTAACAGATAATGGGTATTAAGTAGGCATTTGTTGTAATGATCCTTGGGTGTTATATGTGTCAAATCACAAAACTCTACACCTGAACTGGTATTGTACTGTATGTTAACTAACTGAAATTTTTAAATAAAAACTTGAAACTACAGAAAAAAAAAAGTGGATGGTTAATTATTTTACGTGAATGCGGATTCCTATTTTTCTCTCTTTCACGTACATATCTTTTCTTCTCAAGTAACCTATAAACATTTCAAAGCCAGGGACATATCTTTCAATTGTTTTGTATCCCCAAACCAATGAACACGGTGGAAATATATGAGGACCAAACAAATGAGATGATCAAAGGCTTTTTATTTTGAGCTTACAGTAGTAAGGAAGTCAGCCACCATCACCTGAATTTTGACAGACTGAAAGAAAAGCAAAGGATTGGGAAAGCTTTATAGTAGAAAAAAGGGTACACTTTGGTATGCCCTGAGTAGAGGCTGTTGGCGGAAACTGTAGGAGGGCAATTAAATGTGAAGTATACTGTGGACTATTTAGAGGTGAATATTTGTCTCTTTATGGTTGATCCTAAGTTAAAAACAGAGACAAAAATTAGGAAACCTTTCAGTTATTAATCAAGTCTTGGCCATCTGGATCTGATTGTTAAGATATTGTTTAGCTTACTAGTTTGTCACCAGAAATAGAAATCTGCCTTTCTGGTTGCTTATTATAGATAAAGGGTTGGTTATCTGGGCAGATGGCTGCAGGTTGTGGGTCAGAGTTCTGTTTTTATATTTGGTCAATCCATTGTCCATTTATGTATTCAGTTTCTCAGCACTATGTTTAAAAATTGAGGACTATCAGGAAACACTTAATAATTTTAATTTGGCTGTGCTCTAAGGAAAATAAAATGAATCAATGATGTCTTGTAGATTTTTGTATGCATAGGTGAAATAGCTCTGTTCTATCCCTGATTTTTAATGTGTTGGTCACAGAATCCATCATGTATGGTTTCTTCACTGCTGGATCATTTCCTACCTCTTTGAGAAAATAAGAAAAGAGATGGAGGGGCGCCTGGGTGGCTCAGTGGGTTGGGCCGCTGCCTTCGGCTCAGGTCATGATCCCAGGTCCTGGGTTCAAGCCCCACGTCGGGCTTTCTGCTCAGCAGGGAGCCTGCTTCCTCCTCTCTCTCTGCCTGCCCCTCTGCCTACTTGTGATTTCTCTCTGTCAAATAAATAAATAAAATCTTAAAAAAAAAAAAAGAAAAGAGATGGAGACAATCTTTGCTTTGAGGAAAGCAGTTATTATGGACTAACAAGTCCACTTTCAAGTTGAATTACCTGAATTCCAACCTTGATCCTGAATTTTACATGCTATATTATTTGAAATTGATTACTAAATATCTTTAAACCTTCATATCTTTATCAATACATTAGAGATTATTATATTAATTATCTTATAGGACTGCTATAACAAATAGGAATTAAGAATTTTAAAAGCCCAAATACTGACTTGTCTATTGAATTTCCTCATATGCAATTCAAAACAAAAGTATTTCTAAACAATAACTTAATTGGAAAAACATCTGACACAAGTTTTATTTTTACTATGATAAATAATTATATGCTACTATAAAAACCTTAAATATCAAATAATTTCCTCATTCCCTATTGGGAGGGGGTAATTCAGTCACTGCTGGTGCCCTAAGCACCATGATTACTGTACCTATGATGCAATACAGTGTTTGTGGGTATTAAAATAAACATGACATTCTCAGTTGGTTGAACCACTGCCTTTGGCTCAGGTCATGATCCCGGACTTCCAGGATTGAGTCCTGCATCAGGCTCCCAGCTCCTTGGGGAGCCTGCTGCTCCCTCTGATCTTCTCCTCTCTCATGCTCTCTTTCACTCATTCTCCCGCAAATAAATAAATAAAATCTTTAAAAAAAATAAAACCCTTAGTAATTAAGAACTCTTAATATTATTATGACATTTCATTTTTACATTTTTGAGATTTCATGTACTCTTATAATGACAAATAATGAATACATACATAAACAATATGATGGGTAGCTATAGATCTATTGTATTTAAATGGAACTCTACTTTCTAAAGTTTTTCAGAAAAGTTCTCATGTTAACACATAAAATAAAGTTCCTGTTAAAATCATAAAATGGGGAAAATTTGCTGTTTTTAAATCAAAAGACCTTTTAAAGTCACCAAGAAATGGAAAAGAACTCATGACATTCTTAAGGGTCAACTCTGTCTTGAACTGCCTAAAAAAAAAAAAAAAAAGTAAATTTCTTTCTTTTTTTTTTTTTTTTTTTGCTTTTAACCAGAAGACTTGAAAACCTCAGTTAAAGATGTAAGGGTTATTTCATAAATGTAGAATAATAAGCCATAATGATGATGTGCAGTGTAACTAAAATACACATTACCACATTACCCTGCATAAGAAAGAATTGACAGCAGAATAAATGGAAAAGTTATAATTTTAGAATGACCAAATGCATATATCCTTAAAGTAAGTTATTTCAAAAGAATTTTATTTTGCTATGATATTTTCTCAAACAAGTGAAAGATAGTTTAAATTAAAATTTTCATGACAAAAGTATAGTGTATTTTTAAAATTATGTTTTCCTCTTCATTTTTGCAAAGCCCTTTTAATATTCATTTAAATAAACGCATTCCCTATTATTTTGATGTTGTGTATTTTCATTAATTCTTGTGCTGATTCTTCAATTATTCATCCACTGGAAATAAATAATATTGAGTACCTACTATATGCTATCTACCGGGCGGTACACTTGAGATACAATGTTAAATATCATGGGTATTTGTGCCTATTCTACAGGATAATAGTTAAATAGGAAATTAGGATGTTATGTGATTGGGATTGTGATGAAGAAAATCCTACGTGTGGTGAACCACATAAGGGAAACCCTAATACAAACTTGAATATATGTGAGTGGAGATCTGGGGATGCAAATGGGTCTGGGGCAGAATGCTTTCTGGAGTTAACACTTTTGGTGAAATTTAAAGATTGAACTATGAAAACTTGGAGGGAATAGTGTTCCAGATTCAGAAGAAAAAAATGTGGAAAGGCCCAAAGGTAAATGAGAGCAAAGAGGTAAATTGTAAGAAGAATGAAATTTAGAAGTTTATTAAGAATCGATTTGCATAGGGCCCTGCATGACATTTAATTGGCTTTGGATTTTATCCTGTGGTCAAAGATCAGCTTTTAAGATATTTTATTAAAGTCTTTTAATTAAATGTTTAATTGATTTTGTAAAAAAAATTTATAATACCTGTAAGTTATCTCAAGTTTTGAGGGTAGTTATAGAGATTAGGTAGAGTTTATTTTTCTTTTTTGTTTTTGTTTTGTTTTAGCTATTTAAAATATTGCTTAAAAATATATGACTTTGCATGTAGCTTATAAAATATTGAGTGGATTAGATAACAAAACTTTAAAAGAGATTTTGTTCCACTTTCTTGTTTTGAAAGCTTTCTAAGATTAAGTCTTTGGGGACTAGAGGAGGTGAAGTTGCTGTGAGTGTTCAAAAATTACTAGGACATTTCAGGTCAAATCACTGATATGTGCTTCCAAACACTATGTGCTAAATATTGATACAAATTCCGATGGTATATATCCAAGAACAACAGGTGAACTTTGTTCAATATTTGATGTTGTCTGCTGCATCATTGATCAATCTAGTAGATAATGCTTGCCTTCAGCAATGATAGAATAGTCTGTTACTTATTTAGTGTTGGGGGTTAGAGAATGGGCAAGCCTTAAAATATCCCTTTTGGAAATGTTATAAAAGCTCAAATACTTACTACTGGTGTTATTGTTTGTTTGTTTATTTAGGTTAAATGGAAGTATCTTACCTATGTGGCATAATGCATGACACCAAGATTACCATTACCATAGTATTCCTCTACTTATAACATGTAATGGGTGCTGTCAATTGAAAGAAAAATACCAGAAGTTATAAGGGAATTCTGAAAGTTCATAAGGGGGATAGGAGATCAAATTTAGAATATGGTATAGTGTAATTATATTTATCTCAAGGGTAGTTTTATATTATATGTGTTTTCAGAGTCAAAGTAAATTTAAATGCTAAATTTAAATTTAAATTTAATGTTAAAATTATGTTCCAGGTAATAAAACCTGCAACTAAGAATCAAGATTCATTAAAAGTGGGAAGACTAGTTTTCAAGCTCTGTCAGGAGTAGATTTTTAGAATGGTATACTTGAAAGTCACAATCTCTGGGAAAATTAAAATAAAGCAATATTTTAAAGGGGTTTTTGGGAGAAATGGAGAATATCATCCCTGAGGATTTTCCCTACTTAAAAAAAAAAAAATTTGGAAAGAAAGAGAGTGCCTTATTTTTTCCTCAACATAGCTCCCCCCCCCCTTTTTTTTTAAGATTGGAATCAAAGCATGAATTTGAATGGAATTGTTAGGCTATTCATTACTGAATCTGAATATTCTGAATATATTCTGTAATTATTCAGTAACTTTACTTTTACATGAGATAAGGCCTACATCATCAAATTTGGAAGATTAGCAGTGTTTATTTATTTATTTATTTATTTGAGAACAGTGTGTGTGTGTGTATGTATATCTCAAACTTCTACAGACATGCCAGCTGTTGGCTTGAGAAGAAATATGATGACCTTGAAGATAGAGCTTTTGAAGAACCTGATTGACATTGCTTTCCTCTTCAATCTTGTTTTAAATTAATGAAACATTGTGGCAAAATCAAATCGTTTTAAAAAATGTGCTTACAATTAAAATTGAAGAAATTAGAATGCCTGTTTCTGCCAGACACCAGTTTAACAACAAAATGTATTTCCATGCTACTAAGGGTGGAAATTGAAACTGTCTACAAATGCTTTATTAAATGCCTATTAAGTACATGTGTAGCTGGAGAAGGACTGGGATACCACTAGTACACCAGACTAGACTACTTCATTTGAGTAGCTAGCCTGCTAAGCCAAGAACGAAGGGCTGAATTGGTGAGAGAGGGAAAGGATTGGTATTTGATTTACAGGGAGAGTTTAGAGGGCAAATTTCAAAACAGAACTGTGACAGTGGGAGACATATGTTTGTAGAAATCTTATCAATGGAGGGTGCTGAAAAGAGAAAGGGCAAATAAGACAAACATCACCTACAGAGAAAACTACCTATTGTAATTTTTTCTTTATTCCATGAAAGTACTTAGTTATTTATCAATCCCAATCTAATATTTCTCTTTGGGACAATTTGGGTTAATCCCATCAGCTTTTCCTAATCTGCTTTCTATTACCTACTTGCACTCTTTTTCATTCATCCACATGTTCATTCATTTCATCATTTTTCCACTGTCAATCATCTGCAGAAGACTTACTGTGGAGGTAACACAAACATTTACAGGAAGCCATTTTCCTTAGGACAAATCTCAATTTCATGATGTTGCCAAATAACTCCAGAGAGTATACAATTATTATTTTTGCAGAATTTTAAGCCTGACTCCATTTTCTGGTATATCCACAAAATTAAAAAACAAAACAAAACAAAACATGGATTCTTTGGATTTCAGACCCACTGATATAGTCTAAGGATTGGTTAGCATTCAGCTATATTTAGAAAATAATTTTAATTAAGAGCCAATTTCCACCATTATAAAAATGTTTCCTTCAATTTGTTCATAACACTTCTGGTTGATCCTGATGATGGTAATGAAAGACTAATTAATCAACTATTATTTAGTAGTACTTACTCATATAATTTTTGTGACCTTATATTCTTAATGAAAATAACTTAAAATTAAAATGTTGACCAGGTCAGGGATTCAGTGGCTTTTTGTACCAGAAATTGCATTTAATTTTTCTCTTTGCGGCCAAATCAAAATAATGTTCTGTCTTCATCTATACTAATCCTCTGCATCTTTTGAAACTGGTGACCTCATTCTACTTGAACAGTCTTATCAGTTTTCATACCCCAGCATATATTTTTGACCTACTTCTAAATTCTTTTCATAGTCTTCTCTTTTCCATCTGTGACATAAAATTCAGTTGTGTTTCAATGTTCTGTTATGAACCCTATTATAATATTTTCCTGTATATTCTCTCTGTGGTTCTCACCTATTCCAGTTGCTTTTATTAAGCTGACATGTGTATGTGCTGATGATGATAATTCACAAATTTTCATGCTTAATATGCCTCCAGAACTTGCATATATAATTTGTCATTCAACATCTCCACTAACAATACCTTATGACCTCAAACCAAACCAATCCAAAATCAAATCCATCTTCTCTCTATTCTTCAACCTATATTCCTCCATTATCCACTATTTTGTTCTCTCAAGTCCTCAGATCTTCCTTGATTCCTTTCTAATTGAAGTATAATTAGCATACATGTATATTAGTTTCAGGTATATAAGATATTGATTCAACATTTCTATACATTACTCAATACTTACCACAAGAAGTGTAGTCACCATCTGTCACCATACAATGTTATTACTGTATTATGGATTTTATTCCCTATGTTTTAGTAGTAAACTCTGTGACATAGATTTTATATATGGAAGTGTATACCTCTTAATCCCTTTTGTTTTGCCCATGCCACCACCCATCCCCCTCTGGCAAATACCAGGTAATTCTCCATATTTAAAAGTCTGCTTTTGTTTCTTTCTTTGCTTATTCATTTGTTTTGATTTTTAAGTTACACATTTAAATGAAATAATATGAAATTTGTCTTTCTCTGACTTATGTCACTTAACATAGTACTCACTAGGTCCACCCATATTGTTGCAAATGACAGGATCTCACTTTTTGGAGTTGAGTAATACTGTATTGTATGTGTGTTTGTGTGTGTGTGTGTGTGTGTGCGTGTGCATGTGCATAGCATGTGTGTACACATATACATGCATACACATGCACACATATGCATATATGTGCATGCATATATACATATACACATATGTATGTACACAGCACATGTGTGTATGTATACACACCACTTGTGTGTATGTATACACATATACTCCACTTTTTCTTTATTGATTCATGTATTGATGGATCCCTTCTCTTCACATCCTTGCTAGTTTGTTATTTCTTGTCTTTTTGACACTAGCCATTCTGACTGATGTTGGGTGATATCCCATTTTGGTTAGATTTGCACTTCCCTAATGATTATTACTGTCGAGAATCTTTTCATTTGTACATTGGACATCTGTATGTCTTTGGAAAATATCTGTTCAGGTCTTCTGTTCCCTTTTAAGTTGGAGTTCTTATGTCATTATTGTTGAGTTGTGTAAGTTCTTTCTATACTCTGGATTTTAGCTCTTTATCAGATACATCATTTGCAAATATCTTCTCTCATTCACTGACTTGTCTTTTTATTTTGTTGATGATTTTCTTTGGTGTGCAAAAGCTTTTTATTTTGGTATAGTACCAATTAAACAATTGTTTTCCTTGCCTCAGAAGACCTAACCATAAACAATATGTTGCTAAGGGAGATGTTCAAGACGTTACTGCCTATGTTTCCTTTCCTTTTTTTTTTTTTTTTAAAGATTTTATTTATCTATTTGAGACAAAGAGAGAAATCATAAGTAGGCAGAGTGGCAGGCAGAAAGAGAGGGAGAAGCAGGCTCCTGAATGAACAGGGAGCCCAATGTAGGACTTGATCCCAAGACCCTGGATCATGACCTGAGCCAAATGTAGATGCTTAACCAACTGAGCCACTCAGGTGCCCTGCCTATGTTTTCTTTTAGGAAATTTACAGTTTCAGGTCTCATATTTAGGTCTTTAATCCATTTTAAGTTTATTTTTGTGTATGGTGTAAGAAAGTGGTCTGGTTTTCCCAGCACTGTTTATGAAAAGACTGTCTTTTATCCATTGTATATTCTTGACTTCTTTGTCAGAGATTAACATAACTTCTACTTATAAGTTTACTTCTGGATACTTTCCTGTTCTATAAGCCTCAACTGGTACAAAAAGATTGAGAGACTGAGACCATACCATGCATATTTTAAGACCACAATGCTATGAAGCTTAAAGCCAATCACAAGAAGAAATTTGGAAGGTCCTCAAATACATGGAGGTTAAAGAACATCTTATAAATGAATGAATGGTTCAACCAGGAAATTAAAGAGTTTAAAAAATACATGGAAGCAATGGAAATACAAGAGTTCAAAACCTTTAGAATGCAGCAAAAGTGACCCTAAGCAGGAAGTATATAGCAGTGCAGGCCTTCCTCAAGAGGCAAGAAAATTTCAATTATACAACCTAACTTTACACCTAAAGTTGCTGGAAAAAGAACAACAAATAAAGCCCAAATCCACCAGGAGAAGACAAATAGTAAAGATTAGAGCAGAAATCAATGATATAGAAACAGAACAAAACAAAAAACAAAAACAAACAAACAAACAAACAAACAAAAACCAAAATCGTAGAACAGATCAAAGAAGCTAGCAGCTGGTTCTTTGAAAGAACAAACAAGATTGATAAAGCCCTAGCCAGACTTATCAAAAAGAAAAGAAAAATGACCCAAATAAATTCATGAATGAAATACAATTTTAAGAGAATATTATGAGTAATTGAATGCCAACAAAAATTGAATCAGAAATCAAAAATCTCCAAACAAACAAGAGTCCAGAGCTGGATGGCCTCCCAGCAGAATTCTACCAAACATTTAAAGAAGAATTAATATTTATTCTTCTGAAACTCTTTCAAAAAACTGAAATGGAAGGAAATCTTTCTTTTTTTTTTTTTTAAAGATTTTATTTATTTATTTGTCAGAGAGAGAGAGAGCACAGGCAGACAGAGTGTCAGAGGGAGAAGCAGGATCCTTGCAGAGCAAGGAGCCCAATGCGGGACTTGATCCCAAGATGCTGGGATCATGACCTGAGCCGAAGGCAGCCGTTTAACCAACTGAGCCACCCAGGCGTCCCAGAAGGAAATCTTTCAAACTCATTCTATGAAGCAACATTACCTTGACGCCAAACCAGAAAAAGACCACACTAAAAAGCAGAATTGGTGACCAATATCCCTGATGAACATGGATGTAAATATTCTCACCAAGATACTAGCTAATAGGATCCAACAGTACATTAAAAGGGTTATTTGCCATGACCAAGTGGGATTTATTCTTGGGCTGCATAGGTGGTTCAATATCTGCAAATCAATCAGCACACTATACCACATTAACAAAGGATAAGAATCATATCATTCTCTCAATAGATGCAAAACAAACAAACAAACAAAAAACAAAAAAAACATTTGACAAAATGCAGCATCCTTTCTTGTTTAAAAAACCCTTGGGGTTCCTGGTGGCTCAGTGGGTTAAAGCCTATGCCTTCGGCTGGGTCATGATCCCAGGATCCTGGGATCGAGCCCTGCATTGGGCTCTCTGCTCAGCAGGGAGCCTGCTTCCCCCTCTCTCCCTGACTGACTCTCTGCCTACTTGTGACCTCTCTCTGTCAAATAAATAAATAAAATCTTAAAAAAAAAAAAAAAACAACACTCAAAGAACAAATAATCCAATCAAGAAATGGGCAGAAGACATGAACAGACATTTCTGCAAAGAAGACATCCAGATGGCCAACAGACACATGAAAAAGTGCTCCATATCACTCGGCATCAGGGGAATACAAATCAAAACCACAATGAGATATCACCTCACACCAGTCAGAATGGCTAAGATGAACAAGTCAGGAAATGACAGATGCTGGCGAGGATGCGGAGAAAGGGGAACCCTCCTACACTGTTGGTGGGAATGCAAGCTGGTGCAACCACTCTGGAAAACAGCATGGAGGTTCCTCAAAATGTTGAAAATAGAACTACCCTATGACCCAGCAATTGCACTGCTGGGTATTTACCCTAAAGATACAAACGTAGTGATCCGAAGGGGCACGTGCACCCGAATGTTTATAGCAGCAATGTCTACAATAGCCAAACTATGGAAAGAACCTAGATGTCCATCAACAGATGAATGGATAAAGAAGAAGTGGTATATATACACAATGGGATACTATGCAGCCATCAAAAGAAATGAAATCTTGCCATTCGCAATGACGTGGATGGAACTAGAGGGTATCATGCTTAGCGAAATAAGTCAATCGGAGAAAGACAACTATCATATGATCTCCCTGATATGAAGGAGAGGAGATGCAACATGGGGGGTTAAGGGGGTAGGAGAAGAGTAAATGAAACAAGATGGGATTGGGAGGGAGACAAACCATAAGTGACTCTTAATCTCACAAAACAAACTGAGGGTTGATGGAGGGAGGGGGGTTGGGAGAGGGGAGGTGGGGTTATGGACATTGGAGAGGGTATGTGCTATGGTGAGTGCTGTGAAGTGTGTAAACCTGGCGATTCACAGACCTGGGGATAAAAATATATGTTTATAAAAAATAAAATTAAAAAAAAACAAAACAAACAAAAACAAACGAACAACAACAAAAAAAAACCTCGACAATGTAGGAATAGAGGGATTATACCTCAACATCATATAAACCATATATAAAAGATCAGCAAATATCTTCCTCAACAAGGAAAAACTAAGAGATTTTCCCCTAAAGTCAGGAACACAACAAGGATGCCCACTCTCACCACTGTTGTTCAGCATAGTACTGAAAGTTCTAGCCTCAGCAATCAGACAACAAAAAGGAATGAAAAACCATCCAAATTTTCAAAAAAAAGTTAAACTTTCACTCTTTGCAGATGACATGATAATCTATGTAGAAAACCTGAAGGACTCTACCAAAAAATTGCTAGAACTGATATAGGAATTCAGCAAAGTCATAGGTTATAAGATCAATGCACAGAAGTCTATTGCATTTCTATACACTAACAATGAAGCAGCAGAAAGGGAGATCAAGGAATCGATCCCATTTGGAAATTGTACCAAAAACCATAGGATACCTAAGACTAAACCTAACCAAAGACTTAAAGATCTGTACAATGAAAACTATAGAACACTCATGGAAGAAGTTGAGGAAGACACAAAGAAATGGGAAAACTCCCCATGCTCATGGATTGCAAGAATAAATACTGTTAAAATGTTTATGCTACCCAAAGCAATCTACATATTCAGTGCAATCCTTATGCAAATACCACTAGCATTTTTCACAGAGCTGGAATAAAACATCTCCAAATTTGTATGAAACCAGAAAAGACCCCAAATAGGCAATGTAATGTTGAAAAAGAAAACCAAAGCTGGAGGCATCAAAATTCTAGACTTCAAGCTGTATTACAAAGCTGCAATTATGGAGACAGTATGGTATGGGAAAAGAAACAGACACATAGATCAATGGAACAGAATAGAGAACCCAGAAATGGACCCTTAGCAATATGGTCAAGTAATCTTTGACAAAGCAGGAAATAATAATCAATGGAAAACACAGTTTCTTCAACAAATGGTATTAGGAAAACTAGACATGCAGAAGAATGGAACTGGACCACTTTCTTACAGCATATACAAAAATAAACTCAAATGGATGAAAGAACTCAATGTGAGACAGGAATCCCTCAAAAACCTAGAGGAGAACACAGGCAGTAACCTCTTTGACCTGGCCACAGCAACTTCTTGTTAGATACATCTCCAAAGTCAAGGGAAACAAAAGCAAACAGGAACTACTGGGACTTAATCAGGATAAAAAGCTTTTGCACAGCAAAGGAAACAATCAACACAGCTAAAAAGCAACAAATGAAATGGGAGAATTTATTCACAAATCTCATATATGATTAAGGAGTAGTGTTCAAAATCTACAAAGAAGTTATCAAACTCAACACTCAAACAACAACAACAACAAAAACAGTTAAGAAATGGGCAGAAGACATGAATGGACATTTCTCCAAAGCACACCCACACATGACCAACAGACACATGAATAAATGCTCAAGATCCCTTGGCATCAGGGAAATACAAATCAAAACCACAATGAGATACTATTTCATGCTAGTCAGAATGGCTAAAATTAACAAGTCAGGAAACAACAGATGTTGGTGAGGATGTAAGAAAGGGGTACTCTCTTAAGCTTTTGGTAGGAATGCAAAGTGATGCAGCCACTCTGGAAAACATGGAGTTTCCTCAAAAAATTAAAATTAAAACTACCCTACCCTACCCAGAAATTGCACTATTAGGTATTTATCCATTGGATGCAAAAATAATGATTCAAGGGGGCACATGCGCCCTAACAGTTATAGCAGCAATGTACATAATAGCCAATATATGGAAAGAGCCAGATGTCCATTGACAGATGAATGGATAAAGAAGATGTGGTATAGATATTCAATGGAATATTACTCAGTCATTAAAGAATGAAATCTTGCCATTTGCAACAACATGGATGGAACTAGAGGGTATCATGCTAAGTAAAAATAAGTCATTCAGAGAAAGACAATTACCATATTATTTCACTCATGTGGAATTTAAGAAACAAAATGAACATAGAGGAATGGAAGGAAAAATAAAATAAGGTGAAATCCGAGAAAGAGACAAACCATAAGGCACTTAACTATAAGAAACAAACTGAGGGTTGCTGGAGGGGAGGGGACTGGGGTTGGGGTAACCGGATGATGGGAAATAAGGAGGGCATGTGATGTAATGAGTACGGAGTGTTACATGCAACTGATGGATCACTAAATTCTACTCCTGAAACTAATAATATACTACCTTAACTAAATTTAATTTAAATAAAAAATAAAAATAAATAAATAAAGTCTATTTCGTCTGATTTAAGTATTGCTACCCTGGCTGGCTTTTTCTTTACTTCCATCTGTATGAATTATCTTCTTCCATCTCTTTACTTTCAGTCACTATATGTCTTTAGGTGAAGTGAGTCCCTTAAATGCAGAATACTACCCCTCCTGCCCTTGATGATTAATTGTTCCAGGTTGATTCTATCAGTCTTTGGGTTGTTTTCAGAGTTAGTTACATAGGTGTAGCTATTATATCACTGTATTTGTGGAACCAAGTGACCTTAGCGTCTTAATAACTTGTCATCTTCCCTGAACCGAAGAAAACTTCCTTGATTTTTTTATTTCTCACCTCCAGATGGAATCACTACATCTATTTATATATTTCTCAAATATGTTCACTTTTCTTCCAAAATCATGGCTAATGCCACATATTCTTTCCGGGTTTTTGCATTCATCTGCTCAATATTTTCCAGTTTTTTTTCCTATTTATTTGTCTTGCTCCCTATTAATTATTCTTACTTAATCTGCTCATTTCCTCTGATTTAAAGATGTCATTAGCTCTATTTGTTAACTTTAGCATACAGTCTAAATCTTTCATAATTTGGCCCTCGCTTATACGTGCAATTTTGCCTCCTGTCCTTCCCATCTACTTTAATGTTCAGCTAAACTGAGAAAGTTGCCATCTCATGCATGAGCATATCCTTGGTAGCTTCCTGGACTTTACAAATGATTTTCCTCTAACCAAAACTTCCATTTCATTTCTTAACATGGCGAGTTCTTATTTAATCTTGAGCTTTTGATTTAGAGAGTAAGTCCTATAGAAACCTAGGCTGTTTCTCTTGGTACCTCCTAAGAATTGCTCCAAAACCTTTTTATCCCCCTCTGTATAAGCAATTATCCTATAATCTGGAAATATCTTTTAAAAATATTTTTACTACAAATTGTTGGAGGGTAAGCACTTGGTCTTATTCATGATTGCAATCACCAAAATATGAATATGCTATAGGTACAATAAGTGTGTTAAATAAAGGTGGTCATTACAATCAATTACCGCTTAACTAAAATTCAGCAATTCCTGCTAGCACAGATGGAACTTATGCAAATATTAAGAAAAACAAGCAAACAAACCATCTTCAGGAACTAGAGATGTAACGATAGGTGAGCAAAGCATAAGACAGATTTTTAACCCCAATATCCTACTTCACCCAGGTGTTAGGAGGAGTTTTGAAGGATAAAATTGATACAACCAAACACACAGTTCATTCCTGCTGGTCTTATCTAGCACTTGATGAAGGTGTGAGGATATCTGTGCACAGGTAAGCATGAAGTACATATCTAACTCATGATGGAGCAATTAAGGTAGTTGATGGATCAGTCTAAGTTTTGAAATTGGCATTGAGTGGGGTCATTATGAATTATGTCTATTTATCTTTGGGTAATCTCAGAGTTGATTTCATTATTTCAGCTTGCTTTTGCTGTTTCTTCTAACTTCAGTGTCCTACTAATAAGAACAATCTGAAATTCAACCAATAATCAAGTTTATTTTAAAAGACTATCCTCCCATTAACACTCTTGATGGAGAGTACTTTTACAGAGGATTAGGCAGGCTCTAAATCCAAGGACATGTGTCCTCATAGAAAAGCCGTGTGGACGCCCAGAATCAGAGGAGAGAGGGCAATGTGAACCAAGCAGAGTTCACAAGTTATGTAGCGGCAAGCCAAGGAACACAGAGGATTATTCTCCCAGAGGTCCACCACAGCTTTTCTCTCTTCCATAATTTCCTGTATTATTTCTTACTTGCTAGAACCTAAGAGGCAGGCTTCTAAAATATATAGTTTTTTTTTTCTACTCACTGTCACCATTTTCTCTTAAACCAACTTTTTTGTTTTTTAAGATTTTATTTATTTACTTGACAGAGAGAGAGATCACAAGCAGACAGAGAGGCAGGCAGAGAGAGAGGAGGAAGCAGGTTCCCCGCTGAGCAGAGAGCCCGATGCGGGGCCAGGACACTGGGACCATGACCTGAGCTGAAGGCAGAGGCTTAACCACTGAGCCACCCAGGCGCCCCTCTTAAACCAACTTTTATCAGGTTTTTGCCTCAACCACTATACAACAAACTGCTTTCTCAAGGTCACAAATGACCTATGTTTTTTATTTCTAAAGGTTAATTCTTTACTCTTGACATCTTTTGTCTCTTAGGAGCATTTGCTTTACTGAGCATTACTGCTTCAGTTTGGACACTCTAAAATCTCTCTTGCTCTCTTGTCCCCTGCCTATTAATTTGATGTTGGTTTTTCTTTCCTCTCTAATTCACTCAAATGGTGAATTTTTCCAGTTGTATAGCTTGAGATACCAAATACATGTTGATGACTCTCAAACTCAGACTTGAATGCTAGACTTATCAGCTGTCTGATATTTTCATTTGGCTATCTGTTACATAGCTCAAAATAATTCTGAATTCTCAGATTGTTACATTTCTTTTCCCTTACTCCCCCTCACCCACTCCCCCAAAAGACAACCACATAAATAAGAAAACCACACAAATCACTCTACTCTTACTGAATTCATGTCTTTTTTTTTTCTTTTTTTCCAATTCTTTACAATTGCTCAGATCAAAGAACTTTGAGTCATTGGAGACTTTTCTATTTCTCTCAAAATCCACATACTGCCTGATAGGCAATCATGTTGAATTTATATTTAAAATATATCTCACATGTGACCCTTTCTCTTCTTTGCTGTCACCATAGTTGGGGTCATCAACATCTCTCTCTTATCTTACTTTAATATATCTGTTCTTTCTACTCTCTTACCCATTAGTCTGCTTTCAGCAGAACATCTAGAATGATCATTTACAAGCAAATATAATCATGTTATTCCTCTGAACAAAACCCTAAAATTGTTCTTCCTTTTACTGAGGGGGAAATCCAAAGTCCTTACAGTGACTGACAAGGTAGCAGCTGATCTAGGCCTCCTTACCTCCTATTCTCATCTCTTATTTCTCTCTGCTCTGCTGGTCCTGCATTAACTACACTTGTTTTTGCTGCTTTAAGGTCTTTGCACCAGTTATTCCTGCTGGGTGGCTCACATCAATACCTCCCTCAACTTTTTCCTCAAAATTCACCTTATCAAAGAGATGTACAACTTATTTAAAATTGTACCACTCTCGATTTTCAGTTCCTTTATCTTAATTACCTCTCTCCTTCCAATATGCCACATTATTCTTTAATTATTTATTTATTAAAATTTTATTTATTTATTTGACAGACAGAGATCACAAGGCAGAGAGGCAGGCAGAGAGGGAGGGGAAGTAGGCTCCCCACTGAGCAAAAAGCCTAATGCGGGGCTCAATCCCAGGACCCTGAGATCATGACCAGAGCCGAAGGCAGAGGCTTTAATCCACTGAGCCACCCAGGCACCCCACATTATTCTTTATTTAGGGTATTTATTTATTACTTATTGTCTGGTTGAATGTTAACTCCACGAGACTAGAGATCTATGTTTTATTTACTTGCATAATCCCAAGTACCTATATTAATGCCTAGCACACCATAGGCATTCAATTTACATTTTTTGAATGAATTAATAAAAAAATGATCAGTAATAGAGTTTAGTAGTAGTCTCATAGTGGATGCCTAGAATAATGATATTTGTTAATTTTTATATTTACTTATGCAGAAGATTGCAGAGAACAAAAGTCATCACAATAATCACAGTCACTATTGTTTATAGTGCTTTTCAGGATCTCTGGGGTTCTTTTATATAATTCAATTTGGTATTTATAGATGCCTATGTTATAGGCATCTATAAATAAGACAACTGATGTTTGCAAGATTAATAAATTGATCTGGCTTAAACAACTTGTGTGGTGGTAGAGCTCAGAGTGTCACCAGATCTGAATGAATTGAAATTCCACTTTATTCTGTGATATTAGCACTTTTATAAACTCTCAAAGAGCAGACAGGAAGTTTCTTTCTTTCCTCATATATATATGCTCCCTCATATGTAGCCGAGTGTTATCTATTTATGTGAGACAGCGGCTGCTCATCCAGTTCTGAATTTGTTAGTCTAGATTTGTTAAAACTACCACTGATACTGTTATTGTTTTTTTTTTTTCCCATTGTCATCAACTTCTTTTTTAAAGCAATCTGGGACACATTGAGAAATGTTACTAAGAAATAGTTCTGCAACTTAAGAATGGCACTTCAGAACTAAGTACTTTAATATTTCACAGACGAGCATACTAAATGCATCAGTTTCCTCAGGGCTATAGTTAGACTCACAGAAGTGACAATATGCTACTCTATAATATGTCTTGAGCTTTCTTCAAATTAGTCTTTTTATGTAGGTGGCTCAGAAATCATTGTGACATTCACCTTAAAGAGGATTCACTGACTTTGCCTTATTTACTTTATTTTTTTTCTTTTTCTTTCTTCCTTTTTTTTTTTTTAAATACATGGGTTGCTGTTATATGAAGCTGGTTTTCTTCAATTTTCTTTTCCATATATTGCTATGGTATTTCTTTCTGAAATTTCTTTTCCCAAAAATGGTTATAATCATACATTTTATGAATTTGGGCTCCAATTCAGATTTACATTCCTTTAACAAATTTTCTTTATTTTTTTTTAAGTCAGGTATAATTAACACTGTTATCTTAGTTTCAGATACAATATAATGAGTCAACAATTCAATTAATCTGTTTAAAGTGTGTCTGCAGGGGTGCCTCGGTGGCTCAGTGTGTTAAGCCTCTGCCTTTGGCTCAAGTTATGATCTCAGGGTCCTAGGATCCAGCAAGGCATTGGGCTCTCTGCTCAGCAGGGAGCCTACTCCCCCACCCCCATCTGCCTCTTTGCCTACTTGTGATCTCTCCTTGCATCAAATAAATAAATAAAATCTTAAAAAAATAAAGTGTGTCTACATGACTTCAAACTCTTGGGTAGGAAAGAAAAACCTAGCATCAATTTGATAGAATATCCTATATTTAAATACCATTTAGACCTTGTGGAGTTTCCCAGCTGTGATACAAGAAGTAATATGAAAGATTGAGGAAATGCTATGGTCACCATAATTTAATTTCAAATGTTCACATTTTGAAGTCCTCAGATTAAATAAATCACTTTCAAAGGATGACATGTGTTAATTACAGACTTCGAAAATTAAAAAAAAAAGGTGATAGCTCAGGTAGAGCACAGATATGTTTGTCTTAAATTTGGGTAATATTTGTTTAAAGAACTCAGGTTGGATAAATGGACTATATTACTCTTCACACTGGAGATATTTACCAGTGGTGCATTATGTAAAGATAACTGAGAATCCTTACATTAAGTTTAGTGTTTCAAATCTGAACCTACACTTTATGCCTGTGTGGAATGATAGGGGATAGCTGAGGATGAGGATATGGATAAATGACATTTTTTTTTTTCTCAAGAGACCCAAAATCTTAGGGTAGTTGTTAAACTACTTTAACTGACTTGAGCCTCAAATATAAAGAGTTGTCACTTTTATGAAAAAAAGAAAAAAAAAAGACTTTTAAAAATTTATAGTAAAATCTTTTATTTGCTCAAGAAACATGATCTCATACGCAAACAGTGATTGAGCTCTAACATTGGGGGACACTGAGATGTAATTAACTTATCCTACAGACATTATTCTTTAGCTAAGAATTTAATTGTTTAGAATAAGGTGGTATAGTTGATAAGGTGTCATGGTTGAATATCAGTCTAAAAATTGAAACCTCAAATTGTATTACCAACTTATTAGATATTGTGGTGCATTCTTACAGGTGTTAGCTAGTTTGGCTTTTGGATCTCAGTCTAACCAGAAAGATATGAGACATCTACATTAGAAATAGAATTTTATAATTCTTTTTCAAAATACCAGGAAGTCTACAACATAGGAAACAGAAATCCCCAAGAAATGTGAGTTGTTCCCACCCAAAGAGAAAACAAACATTTAACTAAAGGCTGCATATATCAGCTATGAAATTACTGTGGAGGAAATTTCATGTAGAATGGAAAGTGAAAAATAGAAGTTGGGTAGGAACACTGAGGAAGACTATTCCTACATATGGAATTCCAGTAAATCTGATCCCTGTCATCCTCAATTTATATAATGAGTTGTTAATTAGAAGAAAAGTCTAATGAAGCCAACTGTAGAACCTGAGAATTTGGACCCACAAATATAATCCTTCATGTGGATATTTTGAAACAACTTTAATGCTTTACAACGGACAGAAAACTCATCTGGCAGTCATTAGTATAACTTTTTAAATAATATACACACTGGGCGCCTGGGTGGCTCAGTGGGTTAAGCCGCTGCCTTCAGCTCAGGTCATGATCTCAGAGTCCTGGGATTGAGCCCCGCATCGGGCTCCTTGCTCAGTGGGGAGCCTGCTTCTCTCTCTGCCTCTGCCTGCTTGTGCTCTCTCTCTCTCTGTCAAATAAATAAATAAAATCTTTAAAAAAAAATAATATACACAGAAGTTTGCTTATTATACTGCGACAATTATAAAATACAGACTAGCTCCTAGTTTGTTGAATCCTAGCTAATAAGACAAGAATATATTAATCAGATAAGCAATTCATTTTACCAAGCTTACTTTATTTGTATTGCAATTGGTAGAGAAATTTCTAGCAGAATTATTTCATATGAGAATTTTAAAAGTGAATGAAACTTTAGATTTTGTTCCATAAAAAAGGGAGCAGAACACCAAAATCAGAAGAAATACATATAAATTAACTTTAACTTTACCTAAGGAACCTAGGAGAATAAATAGAAACATTCTATGTGCTATAAAATAATAAGAATATGACCAGGTACTAAACAAGTGGAAACAAATATTCATAGTTTTATTAAGTAACATCATGAACATATTATAGATTATAAAATTTTTTAAAAGTTACTTCATTCTTCAAAAAAATCTATGTAAGAATTTAAAAATAACAGGCATTATGAAATTTATAAGAAAAAACAAACTTTTTACAAAGATAAATAAACACTTGTTAGGGAAATAGAAGCTCTTGGATAGGAACTTTGAATGAATAAAGATTTCAACTCATTAAATTTATAAATTTAATAACTTTCCAATTGCAACCCCCATGTAATTTTTATGGTCAATTGAAAAAAATCATACTAAAGTTAATCTGGAAGTACAAATTGTTTATATATTTGAAGGACAACTATGCTTCTAAATATCAGAATATATTTAGAAAGTTACAATAACATAAATGGTATGTAGTAAAAACTAAGCATTGACCAAAAATCAATATCTCGAGACAGACAGACAGACCTGCACACACACAACTTAACACATAGCTATACATGAATTTTCATTGAGTATTTGATGAATTTGACCATTAAATCAGCAGGGCAAGGATTAGTTGGTTATTGATTCTTGGAATTATAATATTTAAAAACATTAAATAATATCCATATTTCACTTCATATACAGATATAAACTGAAGAAGCATTTACACTTAGTTGTCAATTTGGAAATGGAAATTCTAAACCAAAATGTCAATTACTCTTGTCATTTTGGAACATGAAAGTCCTTTCATGTTTCCATGAAACATGATTTCACTGATTTTATGCTTTGCCAGCATAAAATAAGTGAAAGAAAACACCAGAAACAACAGCAACAAAAACACAAGGAAAGAAGAAAGTTTGGCTTAAAATTTAAAGAAAATCATCAGTATACATGATAAATTAGATATGATGTCAAACACTAAAGCCAGGAGAAAGACCCGGCAAAGGTTAAAGTTCGTCATAAATAAAATGTGATTATAGTTCCGTAAAAAAGTATAACAATTCCAATAGAAAAATGATCAAATCTCACAGAATATTCATAGAAAGATAAATGTTGATTAATGTTCTAAGTATAAACTTTTTGTATTCTTAAATTTCTGGAATGAGAAAAAAAATCAAAAGTATCATATTAAGAGTCTAAAATAAAATATAAAATGATAGTTATTTTTTAATTTTCAATTTGACCCAGAAAAATGTATTGCTTTCTTTATCCTTATATAACATGTTCACGTTATTTCTTATCCAATGATAATGAACCAAAAAAACCCAGTTGGCATACTTTTCCTGTTAGTAATATGTTTTACTTCAGAAAACAAATACATTCTTTGTAGCATTAATAAACTTCAGTATTTTGGGTAATGGCACTAGTAAGACTTGTGACAGAAATTTCTATCACAATCAACACAAGCTTACTTTATCTTTGGCTTCTTTAAAGCAGTATATCTGGATCATGTTTTCATGTTTATTTATTATGCTTGAAAACTTCAAATATTTGTAAAATTTATACTGTGAATTAGTCATAAACACTTGTCAAAGAAACAGGTATTAATCTGGGTCTGACTTCTTTTCAGGACACCACATTAATATTTTTAACTATGCAAGGTAAAAACAAATGTCTGGGCTTATATAAAGCGTAAACACAAAAAATTATAACTGCATTTTAATCAACAACATTTTTACAATGCAACATATGTCTCTGTGTACCTTTCAAACTACAATAAGTTGGAAGTACATTTTTCTCCTTCTAGTTATATATTCATTAGGTATAGACCAGTCATGATAATTATTTACATTGATATTATACTTAGCTTTAGAGATCTTCATAATGATTGACCTCCAGAGTTAATGGTGAAGAATTTTTCCAATTTGCTGATGAAAATGTTAAGGTTAACAGAAGGTCTGTGATTTGTTCTAAATCATCAGACTCCCAGGTGGTACAGCTAAAACTCCAGTCTCTTTGTTCTTAGTTTGATGTTTGAATCTTTAGCCAACTTTAAATATAAGGTTTTATTTAACAACCTTTCACTCAATGCCAGCCTTGATAGAAAGAAACTTAGCAGGACTGAATATTATTGAACTTCAAATTGGCCCAATTTTCCCCCATTATTTCTTAAATGTGCTAACATACATATGAACAAGATTGTCATTAAGGTTCTTTTGGTGACACTCAGGAGCCTTTCTGTAGACATTTATATGGGTAAAACAGTATTTTTTACATCACTAATCCTCTCAAGGAGTATTTGTTGCATACCAACTATTTGGAACAATTTTGGTACAGAAGATAGTGACAAACAATTATATTTATAGATATTAAGTGTTACTGAAGTCTGGCTTTAAGCAAATAGTTATACGCAAAATATTAACTATGATTATTGCAAGTAGTATGAAGGAGAAATATAGAGAGCTCTGAGAACATACAATGAAGGGACTGGGTTAACATTATGTTAAAACCTGAATGTTGATTAGATATCAGCCAGGTGAATGGGGTTCAGGGCGAATGATATTTGGTAAAAGAATATTCTAGGCTGAGGAAAATGTATGGAGGTCCTAAGGTGGGAGAGGGAACTGTGATTTCATGAAACTGAGAGGCCAGTGTTGCTTAGGTGTAATATCCAAAGGGAAATTTATGATAAAACAATGATCCATAGTCAACGGCAATGTCATTTCACTAATTGTACCCTTGAAAGTGGGTAGTGATGAAAAAAGGTTTGAAAAAAAATTTAACCACTTCTTCAATTCAAGACTTAGGCTGAGTTATTCCATGACCTGGTAAGACACAAAGTTGACAGTTACCACAAAAGGATTTCAAGTGTGTACTACTTACTTCAGGGGCCATCTAAGTGTAGATCAGACAGTGATCTTAAAACTTACCTTAAACAATAAAGCTTCTGCCACAGTCCACAGATGAGAGAGGTATTCATTGGATATCCCATTTTTGGTATATCTTGGGGATATACCATTCTTGCTTTAGTGAAGAAGAAACTTCAAGTGTCCCAAGACTTTGGATATCACTGTAGATTAATGTCAATCTTGAATTATCTGGAAATTTTCAAGATCTATGCCTGCTTTATGTACCTGCTATTGATTTCAAACATTAGCCCAGTCTTCCAGTCTTCCTCCTGTCAGCCTGGCTGTTACTTCCCTCGTTAGGTTACAAATTCCTTTTCCCCACAACCTAATTTAAGATAAAAAAAAAAATTAGAATCCTAAAGCAGTGTTTAATTGGAAAGGTTCTGTTCAATATCTCTGCTTTACTTGTATGTTGGCCACATACTAAAATGTCACCCTGTCATATAGATGTTTTCTTCTGGACATCTAATTCCCTAAATACTCACTGTGGTTCACAAGGTGAAACATTTATTATTTGAAGGGAGAATGGCAAGTGAGAAGTGTTTGTCAGCTGATTTAAAGCTGTGACAAAGAGTGACTACTATTTTCCCCACTTGACTCTTCATGTCACATGGGGAGGGTAAGGTGACAAACCTTTAAGACATGTTACCTTGTGGCTTTTGTCTTATTACTCAGAGCCTTTGGCTCATCTTGTAACACACAAAACCAATAGTTTCCAAGTCATTTAATATTTTAAAAGACTTAATATTTAGTTAATGATGGATCAAGCAACTAAATTGAATCTTGACAGGTAGAAGGATTGAATTCAGTCCAGATGAATAGTAACAGACTTGTTGCTCTCCTGGGGAGGTTAAAAAAAAAAAAAAAGGCAGACACAAGCTGCTATATAAATTGAGTCCCTGGTTATGCTCTCACTCTCAGTAAAGTATGCTGTTACTTCACCGGCACTTTGTGAAAATACTTTTCCTTTTTAAAGGGATCATTTACAAGTTTCCTTTTCATGATCATTTATTCATTTAGAAGAGAAATACATTTTTGTGCAATGATTGGACTTTTGTGATAATGAGGGACATGTGTGAGAGGCAATGTTAACTTTGTACTCAAGATCAGTGTTATAGAGCTACCTTCTCAACATATCCTCTATTTAATTACCTTTTTCCTTGAACTTCAGGCTACAAAGGAGTCTATAAAACTAGAGTGTACAACTAGCATAATGACATAAATAATAATAACTAGTGTTCATGCCCATTATTTTCCAGAAACTTGGATCAATTTTCTGGGCATGTTCGTATATATTTCTTCAATAACTGCAGTGAAATTATTTCCAAAAAATGAGTTTTTCTGATGGCTTCATTTGACAACTAGTTTGTCCTTTTCATGGAGGTGTTTAACTGTGTTTACCTGTTGCTTTTCTTAAAAATTTTCTTTTCCTTTTCTTTCAAAACCAGACCCACTTCTCAGTTTCCTCTATCACTGTTAAGGCTAGTTATAAGTGATTTTGTTGTTGCTGTTGTTAATTTTAAAAGCTAATCCTAATCTTTAATTACCATGATTATAACAATGACTCCCAAAAATCTTTCAGTTTTTTTTTTTATATTTTTAAGATTTTATTTGTTTATTTGACAGAGAAACAGTGAGAGAGGAAACACAATCAGGGAGAGTGAGAGAGGGAGAACTCAGGTCATGATCCCAGAACCCGGGATCATGACCTGAGTTGAAGACACATGCTTAATGCCTGGGCAACCCAGCTGCCCCCCTCTCTCAGTTTTTGTTTTTCTCCTATGCTCCACTTTATTAACAACTGCTTTCCGTTTCATATGACCATATATATCAGTTTACTTAAGATAAGTCCTTATTACCCTTGTTTCATAAAACACAGTATTTTGGGCAATTAGGAAATGCACCAAAAATCCAAAAGGTCTAAGTGTTCAGAATTGGCTGCTGGGTTAGAGCCTATATTATCAATTAGGGCAATGCAGCAAAGACATCACTACCACCACAGCTGAAAAAAATCCCCTCTTCCTGACTTGCTGAAGCAGAGAAGGAGAAACTGAAAGTTAAATCTTTTATTTTTTAATTGAAGTATAGTTGACACACCATTATCACATTAGCTTCAGGTGTACAACAGTGATTTGACAAGTGTATATATTATGCTATGCTCAAGAGTATAGCTATCATCCGTGACATTCAGTATTATTCAATACCAGTGACTATATTCCCTATGCTGAGGCTTTCATTCCCATGACTTGTACATTCCATTACTGGAAGACTGTACTTCAACTCCTTTTCACCCATTTTTCCCATCTCCCCACGTCCTCCCCTCTGGCAACCACCAATTTGTTCTCTGCATCTATGGATTTTCTGCTTTTGTTTGTTCATTTATTTATTTATTTATTTAGATTCCATATATAAGTAGAATCATATGGTATTTGTCTTTCTCTGTGACTTATTTCACTTTGAAAATTGCATCTTGCTAAACACCCTTTCCAGAATGGGTTCCCTGTAACATCCTTTACATCATGCTTCCAAACCCAAGTCTCACATGACTGCTTCTAACTGACAGAGTCTAGTCACAAGGAAGGCTAAGCAAGTGAGTTCTAACTTCTATATTTGGAAAAGTCATGGTGATGTATAATATTCCACAAAAATATGAAAAGTATTTGAATGCAGGGGGGTTCAACAATCATGACCGTTTATTGTTAGATTAATTCCAAACTAGTTTGTTCTGATACATAGGGAGAGAGGGAGAAACTGGAGAAGGGAACAAAGGGTGCTTTAAATCAACAGTAAGTTAATTTTTTAAATGTCTGAAAGCAACAGAAATAAACACCATGTAAAAACCAATAAATACATAAAATGACCAAAGGAATCTGAGTACCAATAAAGCCTCACATCTTAACAAAGAACTTAGATCTAGTTTAAGGATGTAGATTTGAATTTTGTATAACAATGACTTAATAATAAAGCTAGTTTCTATTTTTTATGAAATTCAGAGAAAATCACGAACCATTTTCTAGCATTCCTTCTAGAAACTGATATGTAAAATACATAAGAATTCTGAAACTGCTCTTGGAAATTGAATCTATGAAAAGAAGAAATCCTTTGGAACTTAGGCTCTGAGTATTTACTTCTCGCTGATAAGTCTCTGGCTTTTCCAGTCATTTTCCAAGTTGAAAGGTAGTTGATTTTTTTTTCCCTTTTGGAACTTTTTTGGTAAAACTTGATAATAAATAATGTTAGATCATGATCATTGAAGTAGACAGTGCTAGATACCTATCCAATATTCATTTGATCTTTTCATGGGCAGAAATTGATTATTGTTTGACATGGCTATGTGCACAGCTAAAAAAACCAAAAACCAAAAAAAAAAAAAAAAAACCACCCTAAAAACAACAACAACAACAACAACAACAAAAACAACAAAAAACCATTTTGCTGCCTTCTTTCCAAATCAGATTGGTCATGTGATATAATCTTGACCTATTAGAAAAAAGTGGAAAAGGGCTTTTATCCTTCAGGCATTCCATGTAGTTAAATGGAAGCAGTATAGCAAAGTAGGCCTTGCTTCTGGTTTCAAAGCTAAATCATTTCCCACTACAAAACTTAGAAAATTGAGAGAAAGTGATGGGTAAGTGAAAGAGCAAAGAAACAGGCATAAACTCTACAGTCTACTGAGTAACATTTATGAATCATAAGGGTTTTGTTAAACTATTTTTGATTAATTATTTCTTAAATCTCAAGCTCTAAGCTAATATAATTTTCTCAGTTGAGAACATCAATTCCATATTCCAAACATTTGTTCAATGAACAGACATTAAAAAATAAAATGAACACTGCACTATATATTTTTGCATCTCTTTTACAACAAATATTGGCAATAACCAGTCAAGATCTACAAACAGTAATGTCTTGGGGAATTTGCCAGTAGTTCTCAATATCAATTGTTGCTTTAATCTGGCTTAAACCATGAATTATTTTTCAGGTTTCAGCAGCCTCTAAATTATTACTCCATTAAGGTTGTAAAGTTAATCCCATGAAGATACTTTTACAGTCCATAAGTATGCTGTCCTGTGCATCATTTAGAGCATTACTAGAAGCATTTTATATTGATACAGTAGCAAAGCTATTTTATCACCATAAAGCAGTATCTCCCTAACATTTTTGGAAACTATTTAAAAGCAAAGGAAGCATACTGTCTGTTGCTGGAATGTACTGCTTAGAGTGCTTTATAAATTGTTTTCTCTCCAAACACACTCAGTATTACTAAAGAATAAAAATTGTTCTTTTCTTAACTAAATTTGAATAGCTCTAGTGCCATGGCCTCTACTTTGTTCCAGTTTTATTTTTACATGCTGCTGTAGAACTGCATTAGAGTTTTATTTGATTTTTAAGAAAATATATTTTGATGATAACTTCATCAAAATCTAGATGAACTATGAAACTTTTATATCTGAGTACTCTTTCTCTACATTAATGTTCCATTCATACATATAAATATGCTGTTAAATTCACAGACAGTTCTTAGAAGTGGTGTTTTATTGCTTCATGAGAAATAGAAAACAAAATAGTGACTGCAGATAAGTTGCATATTATGACAAAGTTACAATAGAACTATATTTCATAATTTTAGGATCTGAACATAAAAGCAAGTTTTTGAAGAATATATAAAAGTATGAACTCACTTTCTATTATATTTTTAGGAATAAATTCCCTATAATTTATTAGGGTAAGCTTGTTACCTTTGTTGTTGAAATTATTTCCATTGTTTGTTTAATTGATGTATCAACCTCTGAGAGAGGTATGCCAGACACTCACCATGATGATAAATGTGTCAATTTCTCCTTGAAGTTCTATTAATATTTGCCTTATATATTTTCACGTTTTATTAGGTTCACAAAATTTTAAAAATTTTGTATTTTTAATGAATGTAACGTCTTCATTTGTATTAATATCTTCAATTCTAACTTACTATCTGATACTATTATAGTTATGCTAGCTTTTTAAAGAATCTTTTACATTAAATATTGTTTTAAATTACTTAATGTCAGTGTTTCTGTTAATGTACTTTTTCTTTTTTTTTGTTAGCACTTTCTACCTATATAAAAATGATTTAAAAATTGAAAATATGAATATATCTAATATCTATATCCAAAGCTCCCATCCAGTTGAAATTGCTAACAAAATTTTTTACAAAGAAAACTGCAGACCATGATGGTTTGTTTCACAGATTTCTATAAAAATTTAAGGAAAAAGTAATACCGATCTTATAAAAAGTCTTTCAGAAGATTTGGGAGATGGGACCTTTCTCTAATTTATTTTATAAAGTGCATGTAATGATACCCAAATCTGAAATTATAAAACCAGGTATTTCTTGATATTACATGAAAATTAGAAATCTGTGTTCCTCCAACCACATATATACAAAAATAGTAATATATAAAAGAATAAACATATGATGAGCAAATGAGATTTATCCCAGAAATGTAAAGTTCTTCCAATATTCATAAATCAAACATTATAATTTATCATTACAATATATTTGCAAATCAGTAGATGCAGAAAAATTATTTTACAAAATTATCCACCCTTTCCTGATCAACTATCCAGCAAAGCAGAAATTGATGAAATCTTTCTGAATGTTTTAAAGGACATTTGTTATAGACTGAATTGTGTTTTCCCTAAAATTCATCTATTGATGTCCTAACCCTATATGTGATGCATTTGGAGAAAGGGCCATTAGGAGGTAATCAAAGGTAAAAGAAGTCATAGGAGTGGGGTCCTAATTAAATAGGAGTGGTGATCTTACAAGAAAAGGAAACACACTCTTCTTCTCTCTCTCTGCAGAGAGGAAAGGCCACGTTAAGACAAGAATGTTGCCAGCAGCAAGCCAAGGAGAAAGGCACCACCAGAAATCAATCCTTCTAGCACTTTGACCTTTAACTTCCAGCCACCAGAACTATGAGTAAATAAACACGTGTTGTTTAAGCCCCTAGTCTATTTTATTTTGTTATGGCAGACCAAGTCAACTAATACAGCATCTATATAAGTATACAGATAACCTCATACCAAATGATAATACATTGAATATGTCCCCTCTAAAATCAGAAAAAGGAAGGGGTATTCTTTCTTACTGCTTTTGTTCATCATCAAATTGAATGACCCAGCCAGTACAATAAGGAAAGAAGGAAAAAAGAATTAAGGATTGTCTTTATTTTTGGCAATATGAAAGTCTACATAAAAAATTCTAAGTAATCCACTATAATACTAGAACTAAATTGCTAGAACTAATAAGTGAATTTAACAAGAATGTAGGATACAAAGTCAACATAGAAAATGCAGTTTCAATTATTCAATTGCGATTTATGATAACAAAAATTGGAAAAATATAAATAGAACAATTTATAAACAGCATCAAAAATTTCCACACTATAAAAATGAGATGCTGTTAAAATTAAAGTTCTAAATAGATGAATATATACATTTTATGGATTAGAAGTTTCAATACTGTTGTCAGTTTTCCTAAAAGTGATTTATAGGTTAAAAAGAGTCTATCAAAGTTCCAGAAACATTTTTAATAAAAATGAATTAATTAATTCTAAAGAATATATATAGAAATGCAAAGACTTCAAATAGCCTAAACACTTTCAATAAAAAAGATACAATTTGAATATTCGTTACCTGATATTAATACTTACAAAGCTATATTATTAATCAAGACAATCTAGCATTTGTGTGAAGATGGACAAATAGGTCATTAAAGCTGAAAGAGTCCAGAAGTAGAATAGTGTATATGCAGTTTACTTGATTTTTGACAAAGTCACTATGTAACTAAGGATGAAAATATAGACGTTTTAACAAATGGTACTACGAAAACTGGATAAACACATGAAGCAAGATAAACAAAAACTAATTTCCAAAGGTTCACAGACTTACATATAAAAGCTAAACCTATAAAATTTATAGATTAAATATAAGAGAACAACCCTTGCAATCTTAGAACAAACCATTTCTTAGTACAAAAAAAAAAGAAAAAAGAAAAAACTCACTAAACTAATTGTAAAAACAAAAATATATAGATGGACTTGCAGTTTGTAGAAGTTTAATCTGCATCAGCTATTTTTCTTCATGGTTAAAATATTTACCTCATATAGAGAAACTTGGAGGAAGCAAACTCCCATTTGTTTCTGACTGATTCTGGATCCAAATCCAGCAATCTTAAACCTTTAGTCTTGACTTGCTCCTCTGTGTGTCTATTCCTCTTCATACCCACAGAAATACTATTTTGTTTGTGTGCAGTGCTATTTTTTCTATTTTCATATACCTTAGTGTTTGATGTTGGAATGGAAGTCATAAAATATCAACTCACAAAGCCATCCTGACTAGAAATTTTAGCAGTATTTTTAGACAAATCACATGACAAAATTCCAAGTGAAAAAGGAAAAAGATGCATTCTTTCCTATGGACAAAAGCACAAAAGCCACTTAGAGCAGAATGATGTGGGTCCCGGGAGAGCCACAGAGGCAGTGATGTGAGGACTGTGGTTGCTAGGCGGCTTGGAGGCTGCTGGATCAAGAGAGACATAAGGAGGAAGCAAAGATTATTTGTCAGCTTCATAATTTGGTCCAAGGCTGTCTTTGACCTTTTGGCCATTCAAGGCACTTTGGATGATTCAGCAGGTTGGACCACATTCCCATCAGCTGCCACAACTCTAAATCCAAAACGACAGTGCAGGTTATAAAATAAAAGAAAGCAATAACAACCCAAAACTAGTTAATTATTAAACAGCACTTTATACAAAACCTTTCTAGTCACTCAAAAATTAATCCTGTCAAGTTTAAAATGTTTGACTTCAGCCAGAAGGTAGAATTTCTTCTATGCCATCAGGGTAATGAGTTGAATATTTTAAAAAAAAATGAAAAATATACATTTTCTCCCACTTCAACAAGTTGGCATGCTGTTTCTGCACACTGACAGCTCAAAATCAGTGGAAAGAAATCTCTCTTAAGCTTACCATGATCATAGGTTTTGGAGAAGAATGCTTCTAAATAATCACATTTCTGAAGTAGGCTAAAAATATTTGTACTTACTTACAATTAAATTTACATATCTTGGTGCAGACAAATGTTACCAAATCACAAACTCATGCCTTTGTGTTGTTAAAAAAGCAAGTAATGAGCCACATTTTATACTTGGCAGGTCTGAGAGTAAATCACATTCTTTTACTCCCCTTGTCATTTTTATTCAAGCTAAAAATAATGATTAAAATGAGCAAGAAAGGCAAACTTGAAGGGGAAAGATTATGAGAGAATGACATTGTGGTGGAGGGGATTCTGGAGTATTCATAAACAAGTCTGAGCAGTATAATTTTGTTTTTGTGACTGGCATGGCTCAACACTACTTTCAGAATCCCTTTGCATAAATCCTGGTATGGGTATTGGATTCCTGAAGAAATAGGTTCAAATTTACATTTCAACATCAACAAAAATGTGATTTCAGTACTGTCTGTGTAGATAACTATGAATATTGTGCTAAATATCCTATGATTTTGTTTTAATTTTTATATGTCAGGGTGTATTCGTTTTTTATTGATATATAATAAATTAACACAAACTTCACTACCTGAAAAAACCTCACAAATTTATTATTATCCTACAGTTCTGGGCGTCAGTAATCCAATATGAATTTGACATAGCTCTCTATTGCTTCTTGAATCTATAAAGAAGGACCCATTTCCTTTCTTTTTAGACTTTCTAGGAATACCACGCATTCCATAGATTGTAGGCCAGATTAGTCCAACCTCTCCTTTAAAAACAAACAAACAAACAAACAAACAAACAAATAAATAAATAAATAAATAAATTTTATGGAGACATAATTTCCATTCAGTAAGATCTGTTTCACTTGTACTGGTCAATGAGATTTGACAAAAGTTTACACTCCTGAAACCAGCAACACAATCAAGAGAAAATACTATCACCACAAAATGTGCCTAGTCCCCCTTAAAGCAGATCTACCTTTCAGGCCCCAAGCAACTGGTGACTGAATCTTATCACTATAGATTTATTTTACATTTACTTAATATAATGGGATCATGGAGTATGAACTCTGGCTCATTATACCCGAAATCCATCTATGATTGCTGAGTCTATCAATTCCTCATTTGTTTTTATTGTTTTATAATATCCCTTACTACACCAACCACAGTGTATTTACCCATTTGGCTGTTGGTGTACAATTGCGTTGTTTCTGATATTTTGCCTATTGCAAATAGAGCTTTGTAAATGCTAATTTGGGGGCATGTATTACTTTATTTTTATTATAGTATAGTTGGCTTACAATATTTATTTCAGACATACAACACAGTGATTCAACATTTTTATACTATAGAAAGTAATCACCATGATAAATCTTGCTATACTGTGTCACCACACAAAATTGTTACAATATTATTTTACTGTATTCCTTATTGACTATATTTCCTATGCTGTCCATTGGATTCCCTTTATTAGAATTTCACAACTGGAAGTTTGTACTTTCGAATCCTCTTTCCTTATTTTGCCCATCCCTGCTACATCCCTCTGGCAAAAAAAAAAAAAAGATTGTTTTTTGCATCTATGGTCATTCTGTCTTGTTTTGTTTTATTTTTTTAGATTCCAGATACAAGTCAAATCATATAGCATTTATCTTTCTCTGATTTTTTTTTCCACTTAGTATAATATCCTGTAGGTCCATCCATGTTGTTGCAAATGGCCAGATTTCATTATTCTTTATAGCTGAATTATATTTCATTGTATATATTTATACCACATCTTTATCCATTCACTCACTGATGAACATTTAGGTGGCTTCCATATCTTACCTATTGTAAATAATGCTGCAATAAACATAGGGGTGGTAATCTTTTAGAATTAGTGTTTTTGTTTTCTTTCAGTAAATATCTAGCAGTGGAATTACTAGATCATATGGAAATTCTGTTTTTAATTTTTTGAAGAATCTCCATTCTGTTTTTCACAGTGGCTGCACCAGTTGGCATTTCCACCAACAGTGCATGACAGTTCCCTTTTTCGCTACAACCTCACCAATACTTGTTACTTGTGTTTTTTGATTTTAGCCATTCTGACTGGTGTGAGTTGATATCTCATTGTGGTTTTGATTTCTATTTCCCTGATTATGACTGAAGTTGAACATCTTTTCATGTGTCTGTTGGCCATCTGTATGTCTTTTTTGTAGAAATGTCTAATTAGATTTTAATTTGTTTTTTCATTAGACTGCCCATTTTCAAAATTTAATTTAATTTTTTTCAGTGTTCCAAGATTCATTGTTTATGCACACCGTACTGCTCCCTGCAATACGTGCCCTCCTTAATACCCACCACCAGGCTCACACAACCCCTCACCCCCCTCCCCTCCAAAACCCTCAGTTTGTTTCTCAGTGTTCACAGTCTCTCATGGTTTGTCTCCCCCTCTGTTTTCCCCTCACTTCTCCTCTCCTTCTCCCAATATCCTCCATGTTATTCCTTATGTGCCACAAGTAAATGAAACCATATGATAATTGACTCTCTCTGCTTGACTTATTTCACTCAGCATAATCTCCTCCAGTCCTGCCCATGTTGATACAAAAGTTGGGTATTCATCCTTTCTGATGGAGGCATTGTATATATGGACCATTGTATATATGGACCATATCTTCTTTATCCATTCGTCTGTTGAAGGGCATCTTAGTTCTTTCCACGGTTTGGCAACTGTGGCCATTGCTGCTATGAACACTGAGGTACAGATGGTCCTTTAGGGTAACTTTAGGCTTTGTTTGATATTTTTATTTTCCTCATTCTTTTAAGTATAGATTACATCATTTGAGGTTGTTTTTTGTTGTTGTTGTTGTTTGTTTGTTTGTTTTTAATTTCTTGAGGTGGGCCTGTATTGCTAAAAACTTCCTCCTTAGAACTGCTTTTCCTGCATCTCATTGATTTTGGACAGTTGTGTTTTCATCTTTATTTGTCTTAAGGTATTTTTTTTTAAATTTTCTTTGATTTCTTCATTTACCCATTGGTTATTTATCATATATAGTAACATCTTTAGCTTCCACATATTTGTGTTTTTTCTAGCTTTCTTCTTGTAATAGATTTCTAGTTGATGATGTTGTGGTCAGAAAAGATACTCATTATGATTTCAATCTTCTTAAATCTGAGACTTGTTCTGTGACCTAATATGTGATCACTCTCCTCGATAAAATTTTCTGTGCACCTGATAATAACACATTTTCTATTGTTTGTATGGAATGCTCTGTGTATATCTTTTAAGTGTATTTGGTCTAATGTATTGTTTAAGGCCAATGATTCCTTATTGATTTTCTGTCTGGATGATTTATCTATTTATATACATGGGGTGTGAAAGTCTCTTACTATTTTTTTTTATACTACTCTCAATTTCTCCTATTATGTCAGTGTTAATATTTGCCTTTAGCTGCCCCTGTAATGTGTATATAGATATTTCCATTGTTATATCCTCCTTTTGAATTAATCCCTTTATCATTATGTAATGTCCTTGTCTCTTGTTAGAATCTTTTGCTTTAAGGTTAATTTTGTCTGATATAAGTAGCTCTACCTCAGCTTTCTTTTCATTTCCATTTGCATGGTGTATCTTTTTCCATTACTTTCATTCGTGTGTATTTTTGGATCTGATGTGAATCTCTCATAGGCAGCAAACTTGTCTTTAGAGGTGTTTAGTCCATTTACATTTAAAGTAATTATTGATAGATGTATTTGTTTCCATTTTGTTGTTTGTTTTATAGTTGTGTTTATAGTTTGTAGTTTTTGTTTTTTTTTTTTTTTTTTTTGGCTCAGGTGATGATCTCAGGGTTGTGGGATCGACCCCCAGCATGGAGATTCTTTCTCTCCCTCTCCCTCTCCCTATGCCCCCTCCTCTCCCCGAAAAAAAAAAAAAAAAAGATTGAACTTTCGCCCTCTTCCACCCTTCCCTGGGGTGCTGGCGCGGATGGGGGCTCCCTGGTCCTCTGGCTTCCTCAGCTTCAGCCAAAAGGAGGCTCTGGTTGAAGATAGAGAGCAGGTGGGGAGTGGGGTCAGCTCTGAGCCTGTCCTGCAAGCTAGCCACTCACCTGAGTGGGACCACAGCTCCTCGGGGTGGTAATGGCTACCCAGCCTCACAGGGGCCCAGACGCCCTTATACTATAGCTTCTCTCATTCCTATAATAGACTGCAAGTCACTTACTTAACAGAGTGCTTCCTTTATACAGGTCTTATATTTTTAACCATTCAGTCATCCTTTGTCTTTGGAGGTGTTTAGTCCATTTACATTCAAAGTAATTATTGATAGATGTATTTGTTTCCATTTTGTTGTTTGTTTTATAGTTGTGTTTGTAGTTTGTAGTTCTTCTCTCTTTCTTCTTTTCCCTTGTGATTCCCTTAGGGTTATGTTTGTTTTTCTATTTTTTTTTCTATCTAACATATATTTTTGGTTTGTGGGCATCATGAGATTTATATATAACACACTATATATATATATATATATATATATATATATATATAGCTATTTAAATTGATTGTTGGTTAACTTCAAGTGTATTATAAAAGCACTACATTTTTACTTCCTCCACATACACATTTTATATTTCTGTGCCATATTTTTATCCTATTATTTTGTGAATCCTTGACTAATTATTATCATTTAGATAATAATTCAATCATCTAGACCCGATGATTTACTACTTTTGTCTTCTAACTTTTGTATTAACTATGTAGTAGGTTGATACACTATCTTCACCATATATTTAGCTTTACCAATGAAGGTTTTTATAATAATTTTCTTATTTTTAGTTATGACTTCTTTCTTACCCATTTAAAGAAGTCTAACATTTCTTGTAAGGCTGTTTGGTTTTGATAAATTCCTAACTTTTGCTTATCAGGGAAACTCTGTATTTCTCCATTTCTGAGTGATGTTCTTTCCATATTGAGTATTCTTGGTTGTGTTTTTTTTTTCTTCCTTTCAACACTTTGAATATATTGTGCTATTCCGTTTTGATTGAGAAATCATCTAATAGTCTTACAGGGTTTCCCTTGTATGTGACTAGTTTTTTCTGTTGCTGCTTTTAATTGTTCTTTTTGTTTTAAACTTTTATAATGTGTTTGGTATGAGTCTCTTTGGGTTCATCTTACATGGGACTCTCTGTGTATGTCCTAGACTTGGATGTCTGTTTCTTTCACCAAGTTAGAAAAGTATTCACCCTTTTTCTCTAAATAGTATTTCTCTCCCTTCCTCTTTTCTCCTTCTGTGATCCCTATAATTTGAATGTTATTATGTTGATATTGTCCCACAAATCCCTTAAATTATCCTCACTTTTAAAAATTCTTTTTTTTTCAGTTCTTATTATGTGATGTCTAGTCATCTGTCCTTCACATCATTGACTTATCCATCTGCCTTATCTAATCTGTCAATTCCTTTTAGTGTATTTTTCATTTCAGTTATTTTATTCCTCAGCTCTGATATTTTTTTAACTTTTCTCGTTGTTGAAGTTCTCCTTGTGTTCATCTACTCTTCTCACAAGTTTATTGAGTATCTTTATGACCATTACTTTGAAATTTATCCAGTAGATTGCTCATGTCCATTTTGTGTTATTCTTTTTCTGAGCTTTACCTTTTTCTTTCATTTGGAACATTTCCATCTGTCTCCTCATTTTGCCTAACCTGTTTAAATATATTAGATAAATCAGTTGCATCTCCCCATATTGAAGGAGTAGCTTTGTGCAGAGAGTGTCCTTGGGACCTGATAGCACAAACTCCCCTGGTCACTCAAGCCAGTTCCCCAGGGGTCTCATGTGTGTGGTCTTTGTGCACCCTTCTACATGGCTAGGTCACAATTGATACAGACTTGATAGTATGCAGGGCTGTCCCCACCACTACTTTCTGTAAGGTCTGGCTGCAACTGCTAGGTGTGCACAGGTGAGTGGATCTGATTCCTGGACTGTCTGGGGGGGGGCCGTTATAGGTGATCTAGAGGGTCTAGTCTGGTCCAAGTTACTGCTTGGGAGGGCTTCTTCTGTCAGTCTTGTGTATTTATTTTGATATATCTGTGGGAAAAGTTGAGCTCAGTATATTCGTATTCTGTCATCTTGCTCTCCAATCTCCCAATGTCTGCTTTTTCCATCACATTTCCTTCTTTGACTCTGACCCTCTGCCTCACTCATATAGACTCTTGTTATTACACTGGACTCACTTTGATGATCCAGAAAAACCCTCCTATCTCTAGATTTGCAAACTAATCATCTCTGCAATGTCATTTTGCCATGTAATATAACATCTTTTTTGGTTCTGAGGGCTAACACATAAGCTTTTCTGGGGAGGAGCTTTATTCTGTCTGCATCAAGGGGATTCAATAGTAGGATATTTGTGACTATGTTTTTAAAAGAAATATTTTATATATTTATTTTAGAAAACTAATGAAGTATAGATATCTCAACAAAATTAGGGAAATTAAAAAAAATAAGCTCTAATTTTACCATTTAGAGTTCACTATTATTAATGTATTTCATATATCTTTTCAGATTACTTACTGGGTACATGTCTATCTATACTTCTGGGTTTTATAAAAATTGAAAGAAATACTGCATATTTACTGTAACAACTTTTTGACTTAGTAGTGTTAAGAATATATATTTTTATTTTTTTTTTAAGATTTTATTTATCTATTTGACAGAGATCACAAGTAGGCAGAGAAGCAGGCAGAGAGAGAGGAGGAAGCAGGCTCTCTGCCGAGCAGAGAGCCCAATGAGGAGCTCGATCCCAGGACCCTGGGATCATGACCTGAGCCGAAGGCAGAGGCTTTAACCCACTGAGCCACCCAGGCGCCCCGAAGAATATATATTTTTATCTTAATAAATATTTGCCTTTAGTATTTTTGCTGGCCAAATATTGGCCCCTTGTATGACTCTACACTTAATTCCACAATTAAATGCTGAACTTTCACATTGACACATACTAACTTCACTTTGTTAGGCTAAATATCTAAACATAGTATTGCTATGTCAAATGTAGGATGTTTAGTTTAACATTAAACTAACCTAAATTTTTTTTCTTCAAACCTTCCTACATATTAGCAGTGTGATTCATTTTATCATTGTCAATTTGTTGGAATAAAAGTACATCTAACTGTGGTTTAAACTCGTCCAATCATGACACAAACTATTTGCAAATGTTAACCTTAAAAAGAAAAAAAAAATAGAAATAGCAAGTAGCAGAGAGGTGCCTGAGTATTTCAGTCATTTAAGAATCTGACTCTTGATTTCAGCTCAGGTCATGATGTCAGGCTTGTAAGATCAAGCCCCAAGTCAGGCTCCCTGCTGGGCATAGAGCCTGCTTGAGATTCTCTCTCCCTCTCCCATGCCACCACTCCTACCAAAAAAAATAAAACAAAAACAAAAACAAAACAAAAAACAAAACAAAACAACAACAACAAAACAAAACGCAGAGAGAGAGAGAAAGAGAGAGAATTACAATCCGTATTACAATCCATGACAAGCAAGCTATGGTAAAAACTGTAGTCAAGTACTTAGAACAAAGGAGAGAAATGTTATTTTATAAAGGAAAGGGGGAATTTGGGAGAACCATTATAAACAAAAACTTCATTGGAATAAACTGATAGTTTGAAGTATAGTGGCGTTTCGTTGGTTGATTTGTGACAGTCTCTCATTGGCTGGGCTGTTGCCAGGGGTGGAGGAAAAACTTTGTTCCTCTGGCTGGGATAGTAAAATAATAGCTAAGGTAGTATGGACTTGCAAGGTATGTCTCTTCCTATTGGGTTCTGCAATTATGAGGAATAGTAGGATGTGAGAGCTCCCCCTGCTCACCTTCTGATTCCCTTCTAAATATGGTTTCATTTTATTTTCACCTAAGTCAAAAGTATCAGGAATTCCATAACAGGGACTTGGAAGCAATTTGTGTGATTTTTCTCTAGGAGAAGCAAGGACATAGAAATCTCCATTCATGTATTATATTTTTCATCTGTGACTTCATTCATTCATTTGTTTTTAGTCTTTACAGATTTTTTATTGTTAAGAGTACAGGGACTATGACAATGAATAAGACCATCAAGTTTATTATTCTCATTATTATAGTCGTGTGTGTGTGTGTGTGTGTGTGTGTGTGTGTGTAGGAGGGTCATAAACAATAAGCAGACATCTAAATGAAAGAGATGTTTAGGGAAATGAGACTATCATGCAGAATACACTCTATTGGATATGAGAATACATTGAACATAAAGGAACAAGGTAGCTAGGGGCTGAACATTGGGTAGAGATATCTCCCTGAGTTAAGAGTGAGGAAACTGAAAGGTCAGTCAGTCAATGTAGCCGTAATATATGGTCTTGGGCTGGTTGGCACCAGCAGGGCTTGGTTGGAATGCTCCAGACACATGTTAAATCATACAAACAAACAAATTAAAACAAAACAAAACAAAACAAAAACAGACAAACAAAAAAAAAAAGATTTTTTTTTTCTAACTGCAATGAGAAGCCACTGTGGGATTTCAAGAAAGAAAGTATACATTTTAAATTATGGTTAAAATGACTTTCCTTGGCTGATCTGTAGAAAATGGTATGCTATATTTTAAGAGAAGAAATAGGAAAGCCAGTTAGGAACTATTTCAAAAAGCTGATGGATGGGTTTAGGGTGGCAGCACAGCTATGAGGAAAATTAGCTCGTTTAGGGGGGCACTTTGGATCTAAATTGGTATTCCTCACTACACTATGGGTACTACATTGAAGAACCAAAGTAAGATTCTGTTGTTTCTTCTAAATGCTCCATATCCTTAACCCCAAACTAAAATTGGGTTTCAACTCCTCTGACACTCATTTTAATATGGAAACAGCTACTTTCTGATCCAGTGGCAGTCAGAGAGGGTTGGTAATAATTAAAAATGAAGAGTAAAGGATGATGTCCTGTAACATATTTTTAAGACACCAATATTCGTATTTTCTATTATATTTTGCTTGCCTGTAATGGGTGTCTGAGATAACCCACAGTTTCTTTCATGTTGTGGTTTTGTTTCCAGAATTCCAGTGTACAAACACAAATAACTTATCTGGAAGTAATAACCCATCAACAGTCTCTAATACTTCAGCAAAAATTAGATTATAAGGATGACTAAATTTAAAATTGGGAGGATCTTTAAAAAATCATTCCAATATCGATAATTTCAGCTGAGTTTTCCAGAAGCAAACCTAAGAAAATAATTTATTTGAAAGTGAAAAAAAAAAAAAAAAAAGGAAGTTTTCCCAGGAAAAAGCTTATAGAGGATTAGGGGAATGAGAAGGAAAATAATCTCAAGTGTACAATATTAAGCCAAGTTACACAGAGACAGTACTGAGCAAAACTCACACCTTTTATGTCCCACGTGGAAGGCACTATAGCTGGAGTAGTTGTCCCCACATGTCTCGCACAGCTGTCAATCATTGTGACTGCCTGAGGTCCACAGAGCGGACTCTGACTGTGGCAGACATATCCTAGGATGATTCAAATGATCCCCTGCATTCTTCCCTTTCCTTGAGTGTGGGAAGAGTATTTGAATATGATGGATGAAGTTATGTTCTATGGCAAAGGTCAGGCATTTTGCAAATATCATTAAAGTCCCCAGTCAATCGACTTTAATTTATTCAAAAGGGAGGTCATCCTGAGTGTGCCTGGCCTAATCAGCAAGTCCTTTGAAAGAGAATTGAAGCAACAACAGATTCTAACCTGTTGGCCTTGAAGGAGCTAATTGCCATATTATGAAAAGGGCCAAATGGTAGAGAATTAGGGGAAGTTTCTAGTAGCTAGGGATCTCACTCCTACAACTGCAAAGAACTGAATTCATTGAGATTAGAAAAAGACCTAGAGTGTCAAATGAGATTTCAGACTTCAACAGTCTTTTGAGACCATGCATTTTGAAATAGTTGTGCTGTATGCAGACCCCAACCCATGGAAACTGTGAGATAATAAATGTGAGTGGTATTAACCTGCTAAGTTAATATAAAGACATAAAAATATAATATGTAAAAAAAAACCTGACAACATAAAAATCCAATATGTAAAAACAACATAAAAATCTAATATGTAAAATAATAAATAAATAAAACCAATAAACCAATCAAAAAAAGGGCAAAAGATCTGAACATACATCTCATGAAAGAAGGTATGCAGTTGGAGAATAACCATAAGAAAATATGCTCCACATCATATGTTATGAGGAACTGTAAATTTAAACAACAGTGAGATATTACTACACACTTATTAGAATGGTTAAAATCCAGAACACCAGATACTGGTGAGGATGTGGAACAACACAAACTTTCATACATTGATGGTGGGATTGAAAAATGGTATAGCCACCTTGGAAGACAGGGTGGTGATTTCTTAGAAAACTAAACTATGATCCAGCAACCATACAGTTTGATATTTATCCAAATGAACTGAAAACTCATGTCCACCAAAACCCTGCATGTTTATGTTTATACTGTTTTATTCATAATTTGTAAAACTTAGAAGCAAGTAAAATTTCCTTCAGTAGGTGAATGGATAAGCAGTCTGGGTACATTTAGATACTGGAATATAGTTCAGTGCTAAAAAGAAATGATCAGACCATGAAAAAACTTGGGGGAAACTTAAATGTGGATTGCTAAGTAAAAGAAGCTATTCTGATAAGGCTACACACTGTATGATTCCAACTGGAATGACATTCTGGAAAAGGCAAAACTATAGAGACAGTAAAAAGATCAGTGGGCTTGGAGAGAGGAAGTGGGGAAAGAATAAGTGGAGATTTCTAGGCCAGTGAAACTCTTCTATATGATAGTGTAATGGTGGATGAATATGATTATACATTTGCCAAAATTCATAGAAAGTATATGACAATAAACCCTAATATGGACTGTAGTTAATAATGTATCAGTATTGACTTATTAGTTGTACAAATGTACTATACTAATGCAAGATGTTAATAATAGGGGGAAATGGAAGATGGGGATGAAGTATGTGGGAACTCCACAATTTCCATTCAATTTCTATATATCCCTAAAATTGCTCAAAAATAAATTCTATTAAAAAAACATATAGAGTCAGGTTTACTGCACAGGTAATCCTATTTCAATATTCTCTTATTCTCTTTTACCAAATTTTACAGAGATCAACTTATCCCTGTAGTTTAATATGTAGGTTCATTCTAAAGACTTTCTATTATCATTATTATCAATATTCCCCTTTCCTGTGTGTATGTATGCATGTGTATTCACCCATATTAATTATAGAATTCAGGTTCTTTCCCTGGTTTGGGAGAAGTGAGGCAACATTTTCAACTGTGTTACTTTAATATTCTGCTTGTATTTCTCAATATTTGGCTTGAATATTTTGTTACTACATGATTTGTTACAAAAATTATTATGTAAATTATTTTTGAACTTGAGGGAAGCTAGCTCCAATGGCTTAAAAATTCACTGTCTTTTGCTAGCTTTCCTCTTTTGTTCACTTTCTCCATTTGTGTAGTTTAGTAAGAGCTGTTTTGAGTGACGCTAAGGTTGGTACAGTCTGGGACCAGCCACTGTACTCCCGAGCGTTTTTTGTTCTGTTTTCCTTTGTTTTGGTTTTGTTTTTGTTTTTTAACAAGGTCATTTCCTGGACTAGGTATCTCCTATTATACACAGTACTATATAAATATGCAATGTCTTAGAGTAAGAAATCTGTTCTGGAGCTTTAGAGACAAAGTAATTTATGTTTTTGACACAAGTGTAGTCTCATTCCTTTTTCATTTAATGTCAGAACAGATATATTTTCATAGTGTTATCTTATTATTTATAAATAAATGTATATCAATACATATGAATATCCATATTTTAGGCATGTGATATATATTTATGTTTTCATATATTTATACCTATGCTATATAAATGTTTTTACATATATGTGTGTGAGATAGACAGATAATGAATGAAACCTGATCATCTTTTAGTTTTAAAACTCTTTTTTGGTTATAATACTCATCTCTATAATACTAAGTCATATGGTTAATCCATTTCTCCATTTTTCCGTATCAGTATCCAAACGGGTGATTTGGAAGTTGTCCCCATGTTAGGTGTTTTTCACTTTGTTGTTCTCCATCTTATGACTCCAAACTGTAAAAGGATAAGTAAATTAGGCCATGTTCCCCCTTCTGTGTTTCTTCTCACCATTTTATTCTATCTACTTACTGTTTAAATCACTGCTTCAGAGTTTAGATTGAGAGACTGCACTGTTCTCATGTTCATCCTGTGAACACATGAACACAGTTCATCCTGTGTTTCAGAAGAAACCAGACCATAAAATAAGAGAGCAGCTTCCCTATGCTGTGTTGAATCCAGTCTTTTCCCAAGAGAGGAACAGGTTCAAAGGGTGTTGATGGATGTATATTTTTCTCACTTTAGGTGGCATATATCACCTTGAAGAAGTCTAGGTCAATGTCAAGATTCTTGGATAAAAGTGTTCTTTTTGATGGATTCTCCTTTACCTCTTGTGTCTTGTATTTGGTCAGCTGCTGTAAGTTATGTACCCACACTAATGATTCTTGGCTCTGCTCTAAGTGAATCCCCTTTCATTCTTCTGTCACAGAAAAATGTGGCTGAGGAAAAAATAAAATGCATATGTGTTTACTCCCCCTTTCAATGTTGTGAAAATGGTCCCCAAGTTGGGTGTTTTTCAACTTTCTTCTTTTTTTTTTTCCCCTTCTTCATTTATTTTTGTTCCTTTCTCCCTCCCTCCCTCTCTCTCTCTCTCTCTTTTTTTTTTTTACTGTTTTTTTTTTCCTTCTCTTCTTTCATCTTTAAGAGTGGTAGATGAGTCAGAATGATTCTGTTCTTCAGTGTGTGCTGTTCTCCTGATAGGAGAAAGGCATATGGGTCCATGTGTTACCTCTTGGTTGAATCCTAAAAGACACTGTTTCTCACACTTACATTTCAGACTTCATCTTATTTTATCACTCTGCTTTTTTTCTAACATACTATATCTTAACTTCTCAGTTTTTTATTTATTATTATTAGTATTGATTATTTTATTTTATTTTTTTGGTCTCACATAGGGAAGTAGAACAAATGTACATTTATTACAACTTAAGTGGATAACTCAGGTAGAATATGCACTGGAATCCCCTTCACAATTTAAGTCAGTATGATAAAAAGAAAAGTCCTGAAAAATGGAAGTTGGGAAAGGATTAGAAATTACAATAATATAGTACCCAGCTCCTAAGATACATTTTTACCAATTCTTATCACTTTTCTTATGGCCAGCCAGCAAGCCATTAGAATAGATTCTGAATCAAACTCCCTTTCTCCATCATCTCCCCCCCAAAAAAAGGCAGATAAAAGTTGGATCTGTTCAGATACTCTTGTACCTCAAGGGAACTAATATTATTTGAATGCACACTTTGTATTATGCACTATACTCAGTGCTTTGCTTATGTAATGAGAATCTTAATCCTAGAATAATTGATTTTCTTAAACATGATTATCTTGGGAGATATTATATGAGGATAACAAACAATGGTGCAAAGTGATCTAGTTTAAATGGTAGGTAAGGTGAATTCCAGCTTTGACTCTGGACTAATCAATTTTAATGCATTGCACATTGGAGATAATATAATTTTCAGAGAGCTTTAAAGCATGATATTCATGTTATCCATGATATCCATGTTCTCCAGCTGGTGAGTAGTGGCCCCTTGTTAAAAGATACAAAATTATTACTATAGGTATTGTATTTTGTATGCTTTTATTATTTTATTTTGTATAATTTTTATTAATTTGTTTATTATTTCACTTCTTAATCTAATAGAATACACAGACACATGAAATATGCTAAAACTTAGTAATATTTATTGTGTAATGAAAAAAGAATGATTTTGCACCAAGATGTCTGCAGATGCAAAATAAAATTTATCCCTGTACACAGATATGACATAAATATACATTTTTGGTGAGCATTTATGGCCTGATAGGCATCATGAAAAATATTGGGGGTTCAATGACCAAAAATTTGCAGAGCACCTATGTCATTAACTTAAATAAACACAGAAATAAATTAAAAATAGCAACTGTGGCAAATGTTAAGGGCTCCATTTCCCATTTCTCAATTGACATTTTCTAAACTATGTATTTGTCCATTTGTTTTTCATTTTCTCCTATTGCCTCCCCCGACCATATGGCAAGAAATTTGGTCTATTTTATTTACTGCTGGATATATTCTGTCCTATAATGGTTTATCAATAATATTTATTCAATGAATAAAGGACAGTGAATTAAGATGGATTTGAGATATTCAAGGCAATTAGTAAAGGCAACCTTGAGATAGCCGAATTCTGAGTTCTGAAGAGTGGGTTGAGATTAGTTAGATGAAAAGGAATTGGAAGATTGTTAGACAAAGGGAAAAGCTATGTAAAAGCTTTATGTAGAAGTAAGCATAGTGAATATAAACCACAATAGAGGGCTAGTGCTGGCATGAAGAGAGGAAAAGAAGGTGGTGCTGGAGAGTGTGTAGGTGGGGAGAGATTTTCTCCAAGACCTTTGTGAATAATGCTTAAAAAACAAAACAAAACAAAACAAAACAAAAATCTCTCTTACAGTATTGAAAGTCATTAAATGTAAGCAATGGACTGAAGTAATCAGATTTGTACTTTAAAACAATATCTGTTGCTAATAATTATTCATAATGAAAACTGTGGATTCTGAGAAACAAACTGAGGGTTTTGGAGTGGACAGGGGTGGGGGGGCTGGGTGAGCCTGGCAGTGGGTTTTATGGAGGACATATATTGCATGGAACACTGGGTGTGGTGCATAAACAATGAATTTTGGAACACTGAAAAAAATAAAATTAATTTAAATTAAAAAAGAAAATGGCTTATAGAAGGAATATGGATCGAAAATAAACTTTACATGATTATGTTGTTTAAGGTCTGTTAAAGGAGCACGATGAATTAAAGAAGTCAGAAAGAAAAGACAACCCGAGGAAGACAGAAGTGTAGTAGCATAGAGGAAGGCAAGTGATGAGAGTGTTTTTAGGAAAGGAGGCCACAGGGTTCAATGCTACTGAAAGATGAATTGTAGGAGGATAATTAAATATTCACAAGATATAAAGATATGGAGATTAGCATTGATTTTAACCAAAAAAAATTAAATACCAATGTATCTCTCCTCTCTCTCTCTCTCTTGCACATGCTCTCTCTCTCTCAGGCACGCGCGTGCGCGCGCACACACACACACACACACACACACACATACACACAAATAAATTCCAAAGCTATTAGATAAGAATGGTAATATGTAATTGAGTCAAGAAGGAAGTATTACTATTGGCAGCCACATTCAAAAGGCACCTGAAAGGCTTGAAACCTGAATGATAATCCTGAGCTAATAATGGCAGTTTCAAAAATAATTTATTTTATTGGAATTTAACATTTTGGATTATAAGAACTATATGGATACAGGGGACATATTTTCAGGTCCATGCAAAGTAGGAATTTGGAATTGAGATCCTTTAAGAAGGACTAGTCCTTCAAATGGATTGTCCCTATAGAGAAAAAATAAATAAAAACAAATAAAATCTTTCTCTTGAGAAAAGAGAGACAACAGGGATTTTGCCTTTGTCATTTTTTGACCTTACTCTGAAAATGAACTCTTTGCTGAGAATCAATAATGAGAGTTCAACTCTCATTCATATAAGGAGATTGAATATTCACTTCTTTTGGAGTCTGGAAAACCCCCAGCCTAGAAGTTCTGTTAAATATGACCAGAAGCACCTTGGGACAACATACAACATCAATAACAATATTTTTTGTAAAAAAATACTTGAATAAAGGTCTCAGAATTCTCATAAATTATGCTCACTCAAATATTAACTTATAACTCCAATTTGCACCACACATCAAAAAACAAACTACCATGAAATAAAGCAAAAACAGCACAGCAATTTTAAACTCTCAAGGGCAAATAATAAAGAAATGATTAGATAGAGTAGTATAAACTAATTATGTAAAACATTTAATGAATTGAATGAAAGAATTAAAAACACGAGAAATGAATAAAAGGAAAACAAAATTAAACAGGCAACTTTAAAAAAAGAACTAAAACTTATAAAAATTTGAAGTATAAATATTTCAATTAAAAACTCAGTAAGATTTCTTCCAATGATTTCAGTTATAGAAAATTTCTATCACCCTTAACAGTTAATATAATAATGGAAGAAATCTCAAAATCAATAAATTTGAAAACATTAAAAATAAAAAAAATAAAAATGCAATGCATGTGTTAAAATTATAAATAGCTCAAGAGAGAATGGCTCTTTGGCCTGAAATTGATATATATATATATATTATATATATATATATATATATATATATATATACACAATATATGCACACACACAAACACACACACATATATACACACATATATATGCATATACAGACATATACACATATATACATATATAATATAGACTATATAATTATATACTTTCATGAAATTTACAAAGAAAAAAATGAAAAAGGAGTACTTATAGATGTGATAAATTTAGAAAGTCTGACATACTTAATTTGACTTCCAAAGAAAGAAATCCAGGAGGTTTTATATAAGTCACACAATATAAGAGTCATTTATTAGAATTTTCTAGAATAGATGAAAGACAGAAATGCTGATTTAGGAAGCACAATTAAGCACTAACATGACAAAAATATGCAATCCACATTTTAACAAACATTGGTAAAGTTTTAAATTTTTCCCAAAGACAAAAAGATATTAAAGGCATCCCAAGTGAAACAAAAATTACCTATAAAGGAAAATAATGATACTAACATCAGACTTGTCTTGAGCACCAACTGAATTTAGAAAATTGTACAAAAGGTAAAACAGGAGATAATTTAAATAACCATCAATGTAGGATTTTTTTTTTATGTAGGTAAAGTGTCATTGAAGAACAAGGGCAAAATTTCAGATAAGTTGTAGAAGTTTATCAGCAATGCATTCTCACTAGGAAGACTTTTAAATCATGTATTTCAGTAAATTGAATACAGAATAAAAGACATTAATCTAGAAATGAATGGCAAGCAAAATAAAATGATAAACATATAGGGAAAGAAAAAATGTTGAAATAAAACAATATATCTTCAAAGTATTGTTTTGAGGGTTAAATAATAGTTTTAAACTGAAATTAAAAAAATAAAGAAAATAAAGTGTTTGAAATGCCACTATAAACATGGTCAACATTTTATAATTTTTATAATATTTTCTTTGACAAAGAAAACATTAATATTTGTTTAGCAACATTAGGTACTTTGTGATGACAGAAAAATATACTAAATTTTTGTTTGTTTTGGAGAATCATATAGATATTGTCTTACTTTAGAATTTATTTATTGTGTTATGTATTTAAACACTGAAATGTGCAAATAAATCATTAGATATCAAAAAGCATGTATAGTAAATAGAAAAGTATTAACTAATTTAAAATATCAATCAACTTAAAATATCACATTTTAAGTATCACATTTTAAGTATCAATTTAAAAGACATACATTTAATTATACATATCAATTTAAAAGATACACATTTTATAACAGGGAAAAACAAATCAGTGGTTGTAGAAAGTATAGAATGAGTTAAACACTTATAGGGATTATCAATTTGTAATAAAATACATATGTGATTTATAATAAATTCATATAGAGCCTAAAGATCTAGGGAGATTAAAGGAAAAGAAAATGTAGAATAAGATACAGTTGTAAATTATTTTAATCTCCAACAAAGTAAATGTAAGAGTTAAAACCATTATTTAGGATGAACTTTTCCATTTATATGAGGAATATAGAGCAATGTTACATTCCTTTTTGCATGTAATAACATACTCAAAGATGCATAAAGAAAAAGTTGACAGATGGTAAGCAGAATGTAATAAATCTACCATCATACGTGGAGATGTCATTCAACTCACTATTATGAGGTCCAACACCCAAACTTAGTAAAAATATGGACAATTTGAACAATACAGTTAAAAGCTTGCTCTCATGAATATACATTGAACCCTGAATCCCAAAATTTAAAGAGCATATCATTTTTTTAAAGCACACATGAAGTATATTCATAAAATGGACTTTAAAATAAATATATGGTAGCATAATCAAACTTCAAATAATTGATAACATAGCAAGTTATACAAAATTACCACAATATTATCAAATTATTATTAAAATATAATAAGACAACTATACCTATACATATACCTATACACAACTAATAGGTGAAAAAAGAAAGTATGACATTTACACATGAACAAGACAATAATGAAAGTATCCCATATTAAAACTGAGCTAAATGCTTATTTATGAAAGATAGAAAGGCTAAAAGTCAATGAATAAGCATTCATCTTAAAACTTAGTGAAAAAAATAAAAAAATGAACTCAAATAAAAAGGAAGGAATAACAAAGAAATATAGCCTGCAACAGCTGATTTAAAAAGATGTAAAAAGAATAGTAGTTTGCGGGGTGCCTGGGTGGCTCAGTTGGTTAAGCCTCTGCCTTCGGCTCAGGTCATGATCTCAGAGTCCTGGGATCGAGTCCCGCATCGGGCTCTCTGCTCAGCAGGGAGCTTGTTCCCCTCTCTCTGTCTCTCTGCCTGCCTCTCTGTCTACTTGTGGTCTCTCTCTGTCAAATAAATAAATAAAATATTAAAAAAAAAGAATAGTAGTTCACTAACCATTTAACAGTCTTTAATGTGCTTAGTGAAAACACCAAGTACACATGATCTTAGAAGAAATTTATACAAAATATTCAAAGCATAGATAATTCCAATTCTATACAAAGTTTTTAATAATAAAGAAAAAATTTAGCAAGATTGTACTTTTTTAAATCATTTTTTAAATTTATTTTCAGCATAACAGTATTCATTGTTTTTGTACCACACCCAGTGCTCCGTGTAGTCCGTGCCCTCTTTAATACCCACCACCTGGTTCCCCCAACCTCCCACCCCCCCACCTCTTCAAACCCTTCAGATTGTTTTTCAGAGTCCATAGTCTCTCATTGTTCACCTCCCCTTCCAATTTCCCCCAACTGCCTTCTCCTACCTCCCCATGCCTCCATGCTATTTGTTATGCTCCACAATTAAGTGAAACCATATGGTAATTGACTCTCTCTGCTTGACTTATTTCACTCAGCATAATCTCAAGATTGTATTTTTAAAAATGTTTGAAAGAGAGAGAGAGAGGAGACACAGAGGGAGAGAATGTCAAGCAGACTCTCCACTGAGCATAGAGCTCAAGGCAGGGCTCAATCTCAGGACCCCCCAAGATCAGGATCTGAGCCAAAATCTAGAGTCACATATTCAACTGACTAAACCATCAAGGCTCCCCACATGACTGTATTTCAAATTATGGACAAGAAGCCATATTTAAAATGGCTTGAATAATGAATGGATATGGAAATAAAAAGAATATTAACAAATTTTTTTCAAAACCTCCAGGGAAGTAGATGAGGAGCAAAGTAGAAGAGACAGAAGTAGAAGAGAGGAAAGTAACTTGAGCTGAGGTTTGAATGAGGATTTTTCTTATTCTATGAAAAGACTTAAGTATATTGGAAAGCCATAGGAGTATATTATTCAACCATAAAAAAGAAGGAAATTTTGCTGTTTCTGAAAACAACATGAAATGGATGTTGAGGGCATAGTGCTAAGTGAAAGGAGTCAGATGGAGAAAGATAAATACCATAAGATTCCACTGATATGTGGAATCTAAAAAAACAACATAAAAATCCCCTTGAAAATCATAGAGAACAGTTTGGTAGTTGCCAGAATTGGGGGAATGAGGGGAGGGTAAAATGGATAAAAGGATAGAAAATTCCAGTGATAAAAATAAATAAGACCTAAGGATTTAGTGTACAGTATGGTGGATGTAATAATAATATTTCATTGTATATTTCAAAGTTACTAAGAGAGTAGATCTTGAAAGTTCTTACCACAAGAAAGAAAATTCTAGTTATGTGTCATGATAGATGTTATTCGGTGATCATTTCAGAATACATAGAGATATCAAATCATTATGTTCTTGAAACTAATGTTATGTCAATGGTACCTCAATTTAAAACAACAACAACAAAGAAATGACATAGGAAAGACTCAGAGTGGAAAGAGCGGGAGAGTGTTGGGAGTTTTCATATAGTTGAGAGTTTGTGTGTTTGTGAAGTGGGGGTAGAATGATATATTCCTAGATTTATAATAAGGTTCCTGGCTAGCACTGGAGCAGGTGATGACAATCAACAGTGAATCAAATCATCTTGTTTTATAACTTTCTGATGGGCATCCTTTGACATCTGGATTGCAGAAGCAGAGAAAGTCAAATTTTGGATGTGTTATTATAAGCAATAAAATACAAATTCTTTAAAAACTTTGCAAAATATCATGTCACCATTATGCAATTTTTTTAGTCAACAAATTATCTTACCTTGAGTAGTCTAAGATTATGTTAGAAAAATTCTGAGAACACTTTTACTTCAGTAAAAGTATTCTCAGACTCCTCTGCAAATGACAACATTATAATCTTCTTTTTTAAATCTATTTTTTAGTTAATCTATATTTTCATGAACATAATTGACACATATCGTCCTATTAGTTTCAGGTGCACATCATCATGCTTTGGTATTTTTTATACATTATAAAATGATTCCCACAAAGACTAATTACCATTTGTCACCATACAGAGTTATAACAATATTATTGACTATATACTGCCAGTGTTGTATATTATACCCCCATGACTTACTTATTTTATAATTAGAAGATTGTAGCTTTAAATCCACTTCAATTATTTTGCCCACCTCAACCCTTCACTTCTCTGGTAACCAACAATTTATTTCTTGTATCTTTGAGTCTGTTTCTGTTTTGTTTGTTCATTTGTTTTGTTTTTCAGGTTCTCCCTGTTAAGTGAAATAATAAGGTATTTGTCTTTCTATTTCTGATGTATTTCACTTAGCATAATACACTTTAGAGCCATCCATGATGTTGCAAATGCCAAGCTTTCATTCCTTTTTTATGACTGAGTAATATTCCATTGTGTATGTGTACTACATCTCTATCCATTCACTTATAGATGGACACTGAGGTTGCTTTTGGATCTTAGCTATTTTAAATAAAGCTGCAATAAATACAGGGGTGCATTATTTCTTCAAACTGGTGTTTTATATTCTTCAGATAAAACCCAGAGTGGAAATGCTGGATTGCATAATAGTTGTGTTTTTAAATTTTGAAGAATTTCTATACTATATTCCCTAGTAACTACACCAATTTTTATTCCACCAACAGTGCTGGAGGATTCCCTTATTTCCACATCCTCACCTGTGCTTTTTGTCTTTTTGATAATAGTCAATCTGACTGGTATGAGGTGATGTCTTATTGTGGTTTTGATTTGTGTTTCTCTGAGGATTTGTGATTTTAAGCATCTTTTCATGTACCTGTTGGCCATTTGTATGACTTTGAAAAAATTACTTTTCAAGATCTCTGCCCATTTTTTAAACCATTTTTTGTTGTTTTGATATTAAGTTGTGTAAGTTCTTTATGTATCTTGGATATTGACCCCTTAGAGAATGGATGATTTGCAAATATTTTTCTTCATTTGTCCAATTGCATTTTTTTGTTGAAGGTATTCTTTGCTGTGCAAAATCTTTTTAGTTTATTGTATACCCTCTTGTTTATTTTAGATTTTGTTGCCCTTGCCTTAAAAGACTGATCAAAAAAAAGAAAGGAAAGAAAAGAAAAATATTTCTTAAGGTGATGACAAGAGCTTCATGCCTATGTTTTCTTCTATGAGTTTTATATTTTCATGTCTTACATCTAAGTCTTTTATACATTCTGAATTTATTTTTGTATATAGTATAAGGAAGTGGTCCAATTTTATCTTTTGCATGTATTTGTTCAGCTTTCTCAACACCATTTATTCAAGAGACTGTCTTCTCCCCATTGTATATTCTTTTTCATAGATCAATTGACTATATACGTCTGGGTTTCTTTCTGGGCTCTCTAATATATACCATTGATCTATGTATCTTTTTTTGTGCTAGTACCATACTGTCTTGATTACTATAGATTTATATTTTGAAATCAGGGAAGGTGATACCTCCAGTTTTGTTCTTTTTTACAATTGCTTTAGCTATTTGGCATCTTTCATGGTTCCACGAACATTTTAGGAATCTTTGTTCTAGATTTGTCAAAAATGCCATTGTGGGAGCATCTGGGTGGCTCAGTGGGTTAAGCCTCTGCCTTCAGCTCAGGTCATGATCTTAGGGTCCTGGGATCGAGTCCCACCTCGGGCTTTCTGCTCTGCAGGGAGCCTGCTTCCTCCTCTCTCTCTCTGCTTGCCTCTCTGCCCACTTGTGATCTCTCTCTGTCAAATAAATAAAATCTTTAAAAAAAATGCCATTGTGTTTTGATGGGGATTGCACTAAATCTGTGTATTGCTGTGGTTAGTATGGAAATTTCAACAGTATTATTCCAATCCATGAAGACAGAATATATTTTATTTGTTTTTATCTTCAATTTATTTAATCAATGTTATATAGTTTTCAGAGTATAGATTTTTTATCTTCTTGGTTAAATTTATTCCAAAATTGGTTTTGTTATTATCATTGAAGCAATTATAAGTGAGATTTTTACATTAATTTCTCTTTCTGATAGCTTTTATTAGTTTATAGAAGCATAACCATTTTCTGTCTGTTATTTTGTATCCTAGGAATTGCAAAATTTACTTATTAGTTCTAGCAGGTTTTTTGGTGGAGTCTTCAGGATTTTCTATGTATATTATGTCATCTGTAAATAGTGATACTTTTATTTCTTCCTTCTGGATTTGGATGCCTTTTATTTATTTTTCTTGCCTAACTGCTCTGTGTAGTACTTTCATGGCTCTGTTGAATAAAAACAATGAGAATGGTTATCTTTGTCTTGTTTCTGATATTAGAGGAAGTTTTTACTTTTTCATTGTTGGGTATGATGTGAGCTGTGAGTTTGTCATAGTGCTCAGGTACATTCTTTCTATACACACTTTATTGAGAGTTTTTAAATCATAAATATATTTTGAATTTTGTCAAATACTTCTGCATGATTGTATGATTTTTTTTTATCCTTTTGTTAATGTGATGTATCAAGTTGATGACTTTGAACCTATTGAATTGTCCTTGCATACCTGGGATAAATAAACCTCACTTGATTGTGGGTTTTAATCCTTTTATTATATTATTGAATTTGCTTTGCTAATATTTTGTTGAAAATTTTTGTATCTATGTTCATTGGGGATATTGATGTGTATTTTGTTTTAAAGATTTTATTTATTTATTTGACAGGCAGAGATCACAAATAGGCAAAGAGGCAGGCAGATAGAGAGAGAGATGGAAGCAGGCTCCCTGCTAGGCAGAGAGCCCGATGTGGGGCTCGATCCCAGGACCCTGGGATCATGACCTGAGCCGAAGGCAGAGGCTTTAACCCACTGAGACATCCAGGTGCCCCTGTAATTTTTTTTTTTTTTTTTTGAAGCAGGACCTTTGGTCTGCTTTCAATGTAATTCTGGCCATGTAAGATAATATTGGAAACAGCTTCCCCTGTAGTTTTTTGAAATAAATTGAAAAAGCTAGACAGTAACTATTCTATAAATGTTTGGTAGAATTCACCTGTGAAGTTGTTTGGTGCTGGACTTTTGTGTCTTGTGAGTTTCTAAATTACTGATTTAATTCCATTATTTGTTGTCACTCTATTTGGATTTTCTATTTCTTTGTGATTCAGTCATGGAAGTTAGTGTATTTCAAGGAATTTATCCATTTCTTTTAGGTTTTCTTATTGATTTATAACCACTTGTAACAATTCCTTATCATCTTTGTATTTCTGATGTGTCAGTTATAATTTCTCTTTTGTTTCTAATATAATTTTTTGGACCCTCTCTCCTTTTATCTTGATGAGTCTGGTTAGAGGTTTACTGATTTGTTTGTTTTCTCAAAGAACCAAGTTTTAGCTGTATTGGTCTTTTCTATTGCTTTTTTTAGTCTCTATATTTATTTTCTCTCTGATATTTCTTCCACTAATTTTGGGTTTTGTTTGCTTTTCTTTTTCTTCTTTTCAGTATAGAGTTAGATTGTTTATTTGGGATTTTTTATAAGGTAGTCTTGTATTGCTGTGAACTGTCCTCTTAAAACTGCTTTTGCTGCATTCCATGGATTTTGTATTTCCATTTTCATTTGTCTCAGGTGTGTGTGTTTTTTTTTTTTAATTTCCTCTTTGATTTCTTATTGACTCATTGGTTCTTCAGTAACATGTTGTTCAGCCTGCAAATGTGTGCGCCTTTTCCCCCTAGTTTTCTTCTTGTGATTGATTTCTAGTTCCATAGTATTGTTGTGGGAAAAGATGTTTGATATGATTTCAGTCTTCTTGAATTTACTGACTAGTTTTGTGGTCTAACATGTGACCTATCCTGGAGAATATTTCAAGTACACTAGTTTTTTTTTTTTAAGTGTATTCTGGGGTTTTTGGATAAAAATTTCTGTATCTCTATACATCCATATAATATAAACTAATCTTCACTCTCACTGGTTAGTAATAATGACAGCTTGGATGGTTACAGTAAATTGAGAGAAACAAAAATTTTGTACATGGAAAGATAAAGCTTTTTAGCCAAATACATGTGTGTTGAAGCCAAAACAAAGCATATCTAGTCAGAACAATATTCACTGGGATCTAGAAAAAAGAGAATCTGAAAATCACCGGCTCCATGTTTTCCTTTACTTATCTTGTATTTCCCTTTACTACTTTCAAGTATGTGGGAAAGAGTGAAAAAGAGTCTATTCTTGTGTTAGATTTGTTTAAGAGAAAAAAGGTGAAGAATTTGCATCTGCATTTGGGGATTCAAAAATTGAGGAAAGCCTGACCACTATAGCAAGATAATTTTAAGACTTTCCAAGGTGGTCAGCATAGACATCTTATACAACAGCAGTCCAAAGCAGAAGTATTAGAAAGAAATCTTATTGGAATATAAACTTGTTCTAGGGACTCATATTTCAAATACTTTGAATTTACTCAAATGCCTTGTGTCTCCAGCAGAATAAAATGCCTACTTCTGTAAAAGCACCCTCCTTTATTAAACAACTTATTAGGCTGCTATTCTCTCTCTTTCTCTTTCTAACCATCCATCCAATCTGTCAATTCCTGTTAGAATTTATAGTTCCTACAAAGCAGTATTGTCTTCCACTTATCTTTATTTCCTCAGTATCTTGCAGAATTCCAAACACATACAGGCACCTGGGCAGCTGAGTTGGTTAAGCATCCAACTCTTGATTTTGGCTCAGGTCATCATCTCAGGGTCATGGGATCAAGCCCTGTTTCGGATTCCATGTGAGCATGGAGTCTACTTGAGACTCTCTTTCCTTATGCCTCTATCCCTCTCTCTCTTTGTCTCAAAATCAATCAATGAATCAATCAATCAATTCAAACATGTAGTAGATTGTTTATAATGCCCACAAACTCAGTAGAATAACAATTTTATAGGGCTCCACCTTCTTTCACCCTATCATAAATCTGCTTGAGATCCTTATCTAATGGACCTTCCACAGTGGCAATGGTCCTTTGCCTGGCTTCTGTTTTCTTAAGCTCTCTGAACTTTTGGCTAATTGGCCTTGTGAAATATAACGTCCTACTGACATCAGGAACCAATTCATTCTCTTACTATACTTTTTTTGTTTGTTCGTTTTTTACCCCTTCTAGATGTATAACACAGCCCAGTGAATCCTGGCATCTAAGATACAACCTAACTTGGAATTCTTTACTTCTTGATGTCATCTTCCTTTGTTCTGCATGATCTGTTTTATTTATTAACAACTTCAGGCCTTTTTTGCAGCATATACATGATTTCCCTTTAGGGCTTGAGGATTTGAACATGTTACTTTCCTATTCAAAATTTGTTTTCAATTATTTCTATCCTTCAAAGACTGGTTTAACTCCCATCTAATTGATGCAATACTCTATGTCCAATTCAATCTATTGGGTTCAATTATTTCTCAGAATTCCTTTATTTTACCTAAACTGATACTTTAAAAAATTATATTTATCATACAATGCCTTGTATTCTTAGTTAATTTTCACCTATCTTTACAATATTATTAGATTTTACTCAGGGCATAATAGTTACCATGATGCCTTGAATAAACTACCTAGTTTTACTTAGCAAAATTCAGTACGTGTTAAAGATATATTGATTTTTTTTCATTAATAGGTCATCTTTTTATTAAAAATGTATTTTACAATGGAAAATATTAATTAGATTATAAAAACATGTATTAATCTATTTAAAATTAAACAGATAATTTCTCTTCTGTATACAGTTACACCACATTTACAAATTTTGCAATTTTATTTATATTGTTAAGTTCCTAAGGAATACACAATTATTTTGTGTATGGTCAAGCACTTAGGAAAAAGATTATGGAAGGTTTTTAATGATGATAATGCAGTAGTGATGAAATAATAAACATGTATATTTAGCTCTGAGAATGATAGTATTGACTGAATAGTACATGAACTGCCTATATTATGTTTCAGATATGGACTTATATATTAGCCCAAATGCACATGGAGAGAATGCTCTGTATTGAAGACTGGGTAATAAGTCTACTAACCCCCAGACTCATCAAACAGTGATAAAGTTTTTCTCTCTGGTTGGAGAGAAAAACAGAATTCCTAGCTTTAATGCTCTTTCTTTAGAATAAAATGTGCACTAATAGGATGCATCGAGCTACTGACACTTTCGGTGAAGAGTCTCTATGCTTTCAAATGCAAATATTTCAGAATCTGTCAGATTCCCAGCACATGGATTTTAAAACCAAGTCATTCTTCACTGTGGGTTAGCATAATTGTACACTTGGGATATTATATATTTATACATATAATGGGTACAATTCAAGCAGCTGCATGTTGAAATTAATGGAAGATCTGTCTATTAAGGGAATGTGAAACACATATACACGTGTGTGTATATATGCATATATATGATTTTTTCATTTTCTTTCTTTCCTTAATTCCTGATTGGCCTCATTCCATATTTTCCCTCCATAACTTGAATTCCTTGAGTTTAGATCATGAAATCAGGAGTCAGACACTCAATCAATTGAACCACCCAGGTGCCCCTAATTTTTCATTTTTAATTCTTTTTTTTTTTTTTAAGGGAGTAGGAGAGATTGAGAATTATACACATGTATCTGAAACTACAAATCTTATAATTGTAACTAGGGTGAAAATTCTTTGTGTTATAACTATTGCTATTTAATATACCACTAAAGAGAATAGATTTTAGAATAAAAAACTTTGTTTTAATCCCCATTCCATTGATTACTAGATACTTGTCTTTGCACAGGTTACTTAATTCCTGTGAGGCTCAGTTTCCTCACCTCTAAAGTGACAAGTTTTCTTTCTTTTTTTTTTAAGATTTTATTTATTTATTTGACAGAGATAGAGATCACAAGTAGGCAGAGAGGCAGGCAGAGAGAGGGGGAAGCAGGTTCCTCACTGAGCAGAAAGCCCAATGTGGGGGCAGGAGTACCATATCGACCCCAGGACCCTGAGATCATGACCTGAGCCGAAGGCAGAAATTTAACCCACTGAGCCACCCAGGTGCCCCCCAAAATAACACCTTTTCTTGCTACGAATTTGCCACATGCTAAGTTCTCAAGAAGTTAGTTAAATTCTTTTCATTTTGTTATTTTCTCATGACATCTTGTCTGAGATTATTAAAAATGCAATGCCTGATGAATAATGCATAATGAATTTTCCTATAGGTTCATTATGGGATTATCCCTAGAGAATTACCTACCAGCCATACTCCCTTAAGAAATACACAATGGTGGGGCACCTGGGTGGCTCAGTGGGTTAAAGCCTCTGTCTTCAGCTCAGGTCATGATCCCAGCATCCTGGGATTGAGCCCTGCATCTGGCTCTCTGCTCGGCGGTGAGCCTGCTTCCCAATCTGCTGTCTCTCTGCCTGCTTGTGATATCTGTCTGTCAAATAAATAAATAAAATCTTAAAAAAAAAGAAGTACACAAAGGTATCTTCATCCTTTATTATGGAAGCAACTCTGAATCTATGGTTTTCTAAGTACAGCACATCAAATTTGAGCATTTTTGGTTAGCCCAATAAATTTTTAGTCAATTCAGAAAGTCTATTATCCTTTTTTGAGGTACTAAGTTCCTGAGGGACCACCTAATAAATAGCATCTCTTTCCCTCACCTTGGTTCTGAGCAATTTGAGAAATAAAACAAAGGAGTGTCATAGAGTCTCATACATCACCTTCACTATTGATATGTCTGGGTAAGAGGACACAACTAAGTGTAAGAGATAGATAGGCCTTATATATGACTCTTGGATTTAGAGAGATTTGCTGGGCTAATTCTAGGTGATGCTGACCTGGGACAGCTTTTTACTGTGAGAATGGTGGTTGGGGAACATGTGTTTCCTTTAGGGGCGGTGGCCGGGGTGGGAGAAAAATAGAAGTATTAAATAAGTGGAGAGAGATTTGGGGAGAAAATCCTTCATGGAAACTTGGGATGCAGTAAAACTTACTATCTAACAACAAGTTGATTATTTTCAATCAGACTAAGAATAAAGATATGATTCTCTCTCTTTAGTACCCTTGGTACTTTTTAATGGCCCCAAAAATTCTCATTAATGAGATATGGTACTCCTGCCTGACTCTATGATTTTTCTGGTTCTCTGATTTCACAGTCTTATTTCATGTATGTTGCTAATGTTACTTTGACTTTTCTTTTATGATTTTTTTTTTAGTCCTTATTTTCTAGCTTTGGAGATGCTTGGAGATATTAGTGGTAAAGTAAAGAGAGCCCTAAATCTTGAAGTAAGAAATTATGGAATGGAATTATTCAATTGTTAGCTATGTGACTTTGGAAAAATCACATTACTGAAGCCTGTCAATATATAAAATGACAATTATGCAAAAATGAACGGTTGTGGAGATGGAACTGTGAAATCTTTTTATTAAGTAGTCATGTGCAAATGTGGAACTCCTGGTGGAAAAGAGGGATGATGGATATATTAGACTCTGGTTTCCTAGGGTCTTTTTTGAAAGTTTTTTTTTTTAACAGTTATGAAGGAATAATTTATATACAATAACTGCACATAATGTACACAAATTGATAAACTGATAAGTCTGCATATATGCAAATAACATAATGCCATCACCAGAATCCAAGTAATAGATACATTCAACAGTTTCCCAAGTTTCTTTGTGTGTGTGTTTTTTGTTTTTGTTTTTGTTTTTTAGGTTTTATTGCTGGTTTTGTTTTGTTGTAAGAAACTTTAACATAAGGTTTAACTTTTAACAAATTTTGAAATACACAATACTGTGTTGTTAACTATAACCACTATGTTGTACAGCAGATTTCTTGAATTTATTCATTTTGCAAAACAAAGTTTATAACTATTGAACAATAGTTTCCCATATCTCAAACCCCAGCCCTGGCAATTACCATTCTATTCTGTTCTCTGTTTTTATACATTTGACTATATTAGATAATTCATAAAAGTGGAACCACGCAGGGCCCCCTGGGTGGCTTAGTTGATTGAGCAGCTGACTCTTGATTTCAGCTCAGGTCATGATCTTGGGATCATGTGGGTATCAAGCCCCACATCAGGCTCTGTCCTCAGAAGGGAGTCTGCTTGAGGATTCTCTCTCTCCCTCTTCCTCTGTCCCTTCCCCACTTATGCTCTCGTTCCCTTAAATATACTCATCTTTTAAAAGAAAATGGAATCATGCTGTATTTATTCTTCTGTGACTGTCTTATTTCATTAGGCATCATGTCCTCCAAGTTCATCCATGTTACAAATGGCAGAATATCCTTTTTAAAAGAGTGAATAATATTCCTTTGCATGTATATACCACATTTTCTTTATCCATTCATCTGCCAGTGAACACTTACGTTGTATCCACATCTTGGCTATTGTGAATAATACTGCAATGAACAGAGTAGTGCAAATGCCTTTGAGATCCTGATTCAGTTCTTTTGGATATATACCTAGAAGTGGGATTGCTATATCATATGGTATTCCTATTTTGAATTTTTGAGGAATCTCCATACTGCTTTCTACAGTGGCTGTACTAATTTGTATTTCTACTAACATCGTACAAATGTTCCACATACTCTGCATACTCTCCAGCATTCTTCATCTTTCTTGCAGAGGGCTGGTGACATACTGAGTGACTTGAAGGAGCAGCGGGTTTTTATGCATAATTTTTCTTTTTGCCGTATCTAAAATACTCTTTTTTTCTCCAGTTAAGGGCAAATGATCATATGTAGAAAAACAAGCAGCAGCTCTGATTCAAGCTTCATTCTACAGAGATTCTAATTTCTACCACTTGTTTTTTATAGCTTACTAAGGGTCAGTTGAACTTCTATAGAACATCAGTTTTTGTACATTTTATCAAATTTATTTAGGAAATACGGCAATCACAGTATTTTTATAATTCTGAATTTGATTCTCCTTCTTTCTAGATGATAGTATGTGGGTTGAATATTGTAGTGATAAGAATCTTTTCATCTCAAATTCCCTAAAACTATCATGTGTCTTTGAAAGAGTTTTTCCTGCTTTCTCTCTAGTTATTTGAAATTTTATTCTTTTTAATTTCTGCCATCTAAAATTGATGGGATTTCTTTTCTCTGAAATTGTCTGTTTAGCCCACTCTTGATTCAAGAGCACACTCCACTGAAATTTCTTCAGTGAGAGTTTAGAAAGAGACTATTATTTTTGTGGAACCATAGCAATACTATTTCACTATCTTTCCCTTGCCATTATCTTATCTTGTTAGGGGGAAAAAAAGCCCCTGGTAGCCACTGGATATGATAAGAATGTTTAAAAAATTTAGTCTCTGTATTATATCACTATATTACAAGATTCACATTTATACTGAGAGCTCAGTTTCTATGAACAGATCCAAGAAGTTACTCAAACGTTCCTAAGTAGTATTACTCACTATTGAATTAGGTTATAAGGTACAGTAATATGTGTTTATAGGAGTGTCTAGCTAAAAAAGAAAAAAATTGGTGTGTGTGTATGTAATATATATGTAAATATATATAAGTATATATATTTATGTATATAAATATATACAGTTCATACATAGTTATATGTACATATAATAGGTATATATATATATTATATAATTATATAACTATATATAAAACTATATATAAAAGGGTTAACATATATAATTGTTTAAATGCTTCCATTTCCCTAAAACTCATATGTTAAATCTATCAACCCTCGAGTGACTATACAGGCATACCTCAAGACATATTGGAGGTCTGGTTCCAGACCACCACCATAAAGCAAACACTGCAATAAAGTAAGTCAAATGGATTTTTTTATTTCTTAGTGCATATAAAAATAGTGTTCACACGGAAGTATAGTCCATTAAGTGTGCAATATTATGTCTAAAAATCAATGTATATACCTTAATTTAAAAATACTTTACAAAATACTTTATTGATATAAAATGTTAACCATTCTCTGAGCTTTCAGCAAGTCATAATATTTTTCCTGGTGGAGGGTCTTGCTCAATGTTAATGGCTGCTGACTGCTCAGGACAGTGGTTTCTCAAGGTTAGGGTGGCTATGACAATTTCTTAAAATAAGACAACAGTGGAATTTGCTTCATCTACTGACTCTTCCTTTCAAGAATGATTTATTTGTAGCATCCAATGCTGTTTGATAGCATTTTACCTACAGAACTTATTTCACAATTGAAGCCAAGCTTCTCAAACCCTGCCCCTGCTTAATCAACTAATCTTATCTAATATTCTAAATCTTTTGTTGTCATTCAATAATCTTTATATCATCATCACCAAGGATAGATGCCAAGTGAAGAAACCACTTTCTTTGTTCACGTATAAGAAATACATCTTCATTCATTCAAGTTTGAACGTGAACTTAAAGCGATTCAGTCATATCTTCAGGCTCTACTTCTAATTCTAGTTCTCGCTCCTTCTATCACATTTCTGGTTATTTCCTCCACTGAAAGCTTGAACCCCTCAATTCATCCATGATTATTGGAATTAGCATCTTCCATACTCTTGTTAGTGTTGATATTTTGACCTCTTATTGTGAATCACAAATATTCTTAGTAGTATCTAGAATGATGAATCTTTCCAGGTTTTCAGTTTACATTGCCCAGATCCATTAGAGGAATCACTGTGGCAGCTATAGCCTTTCAAAATGTACTTATTAAATAATAAAACTTGAAAATTGACATGCTTCCTTGATTAATGGACTTGAGGATGGATGTTGTGTTAGTTGGTATGAAAATAACATTAATCTCATCATACACCTCCATCAGAGCTCTTGGGTGACTAAGTACATTGTCAAGTAGCAGTTACATTTTTTAAGGATTTTTTTTTCCCCCTGAGTAGCAGGTCTCAACAGTGGGCCTAAAATATTCAGTAAACCACATTGTAAATAGATGTGTTGTCACCCAGGATTTACTGTTCCATTTATAAAGAAAAGGGTATATTTAGCATCATTCTCCAGGGTCTTGGGATTTTTGGAATGGTAAATGAGCATTGGCTTCAGCTCTAGGTCACCGGATGCATTAGCCCCTAACAGGAAAGTCAATTTGATGTTTGAAACCAGGCATCGACTTCTCCTCTCCAGTTATGAAAGTCTTAGACGGACTCTTCTTCAAATAGAAAGCTGCTTTGTTTACATTGACAAGTCCTTTGTTTTGTGTGGTCACCTTCATGAAATATTTCAGCTAGATCATCTTCCGGATAACTTGCTACAACTACATTAGGGCTTGATGTTTCCCTTGCACTCTGATGTTACAGGTTTTTGTTGTTGTTGTTGTTGTTGTTGTTGTTTATTTGTTTGTTTGTTTGATTTTACCCCTTAAACCTCATGAACCAAATGTTGCTAGTTTCAAACTTCTCTTCCTCACCTCTCTATTGAAGAAAGTTACAGCCTTTCTCTGGTTTAGACTTTGGCTTAAGGGGATGTTGTGACTAGTTTATTCTTCCATGTAAGCCACTAAAACTTTCTCCATCTTAGTAATGAGGCTCCTTCACTCTTATCATTTATGTATCTCTAGAGTAATACTTTTAATTTCCTTAAATATATTTTTCATTGCATTCATAACTTGGTTAATGGCTTGGCACAGAAGATTTTGGTATGTCTATTCTTTTGACATTCCTTCCTCACTAAGCTTAATTGTTTTTAGGTTTTTTATTTATTTATTTATTTTTAAGATTTTATGTATTTATTTGAGAGAGAGAGAATGAGAGAAAGAGAGCACGAGAAGGGGGAGGGTCAGAGGGAGAAGCAGACTTCCCACTGAACAGGGAGCCCCATGAAGGACTCCATCTGGCACTCCAAGATCATGACCTAAGCCAAAGACAATTGCTTGACCAACTGAGCCACCCAGGCACCCTAGGTTTTGATTTAAAGTGAGAGTTGTGGGATGCTTCCTTGCACTAGAACACTTAGAGGACATTATGGGGTTATCAACTGGCCTAATTTCAATATGGCTGTGTCTCAGGGAATAGGGAGGCCTGAGGAGAAAAGATAGAAGGGGAAACTTCCAATCAGTGGAAAAGTGGGAACACACACAAAGTTTATTAAGCTTGTTGTCTCATATGGGCATTTTTTATGGTACCCTGAAACAATTATAATAGTAATATCAATGAAAAATTTGACATGGTGAGAGAATTAAGACACAGAAACACAAAATATGACATAGAGACAAGTGAGCAAATGCTTTTGGAAAACGGTGTTGAAAGATTTACTCAATATTGGGTTGCCATAAATCTTCAGTTTGTAAAACACAGTACCTGCAAAGCACAATAAAGCAAAATACAATAAAATGAGGTATGCCTTATTTGGAGATTGGCCTTTTAAGGAGTAATTTAGGTAGAACGAGTTTATAAAGATGGGGCCTGGTCCTCTAGGATTAGTATCCTGATGAGAAGAGACACCAGTTTGCTCACTCGCTCACTCTTTTTCTCTCCCCACAATATATGCATAAAGAAGAAGTTGTGTGCATCCAGTGAGAAGGCAACCACCTATAAGCCAGAAGGGGCTTCAGAATGAAACCTCTCTTGCTGGAACCTTGATCTTAGATATACCAGCTTCCAGAACTGAAAAATACCTTTCTTCTTTTTTTAAAGATTTTATTCAAATTCTAGTTAGTTAACATACAGTGTAATATTAGTTTCAGGTATACTGTATAGTAATTCAACACTTCCATACATTACTTGGTGCTCATCACAAGTGCACTTCTTAATCCCCATTACCTATTTCACCTATCCTGGACCTACTGTGAAAAAATAAATTTCTGTTGTTTAAGCCACCCAGTCTGTTGGTGATATTTTGTTATGGCAGCCTGAGTAGACTAATACAATATACTCTATACTCATATGCATACATATACATACACACACATACACATATCCAGAATTTTCAAATATTCAAAATGTTATATTTCAAGGCATATCATCAGAAAGTAATTCTCCCTTATCCACACCCACATTCTATTTTCTTACCTAGAGGCAATGACCAATCTTGTAAGTCTTTTTTATATTCTTTTAGCAACTTCTGAAGTATCTTTTCTTTTTTAAATTGTTTCCACTATAAAATTAAATGATGTCAATTAGTATTTTCAGAGTGATACCAAATTCCAAGGGAGGAAATTCAGAGACCTTTAGAATAACATTGGTGAAAACAGTAAGTTTATTTTCATAATGAAATTAAGGCTACAAAAGTCATGGTATTATACTCACAGAGGAAATTTAAACATATTATTCAATTAAGTTCACTATCAATTATATTTTGATTTAGGTTGAGAGAAATGCCAGTGAACTTAAGCAGGTTGGGGGGGCACCTGGCTCGTGTGTCCAGTGTCCATAGAGCTCAGTCAGTAGAACACATGACTCTTGATCTGGAGGTTATAAGTTTGAGCCCCACTGAGTGTAGAGATTATTTTTTGAAAAATCTTTAAAATAATAGGTTGGAATGAATTCCCTGAATGCTTTTTCTCAAGTCCCAAAGAAGGAATAGTCAACACTTGATTATCTCTAGAGGATGATTGGAATGCATATTTTATAGCAAAAAGAAAAAGTAAAATCATCTATATTTAGTTTTAGAAAGTAATCAGAGATCAACCCAGAATATTCCATCTTTATACATTAAGTATTATGTTGTGCTTTGGTCTATGTAGACTAACATGATTAGTGGACAAGAACTGTTATGTTTCTCAGAATAAATATTCAGTGCCATAGTTTAATTATACTATCCCCTTACAACTTAATAAAGCTCCAAATATAAAACATAAGCAATACTAGTTAGGAAGTTGAAAAGAGGTCAAATAAAAGGAGTGAGACCAGAAAGTGGTGATTTAAGGAAATTCTGATCTAATTTCAAGTACTGTGCCAGTTGCAGAACCAGCTCCTCTCTATTTGTAGAGGGGCATATATTAAACAAATTACAATATAGTAATTATATATTGTTTGATAAGCTGAAGTGGAAAAAAAGGAGAAACAGTGGGCAGTTGTTCATTCTAAACCATAATTGACCAGTGTTCTCAGACAGAAGTAGGGAAATACATCTGTGTTCTAAAACCCTCTCTTCACCAGGAAGTTGGTAGTAGGCAACAAAAGGGAGATAGTGACTCCAAGATTGGTATATGGGCATAGAAATGAGATAGAAATTTCTGTGTAAATAGATATCTAAATAGATAAACTGATCTTGCAGCCTAGTGATTAGTTTCCCAGAAATATAAAGATAAATACAGGTAGAGTTCTTGATTTCATATAAGTACTTTATTATTAATTTGAAGTCCTGCTTAAGTGTTTATAACACTCTACTAACAAGAAATTTTAAAAATATAAATATAGACCAGCTTAAATCAAAACAAAACAAAACAAAACAGGTCAATTAAGTGAACAAACCCCAGGGTTAGAACCCATTCATGCTGGCTTCCAGTCATGACTACACTAACTTGAACAGCTGTGGATTCCTAAACAAGTCCCTTAATCCTTCTTTGTCTAAATTTTTCCATCTGTGAGAATGACATACTCACACCTGTCCGTATCTAATTTGCTAATCTTAAGTGACTCCTACAGTCTGATGGAGTCAATTTTCTCAGCATAGGATGTGGTGCATGAAATCGTTTAGTTTGGTATTTTGAGGTTTAACCGTTTGAATATTTTAGCACTTTAATTATAAGACTTACAAATATTTCCACTATTTTCTTTTTACTATAGAGTATTAAAATTTCAGTTAGTTACTAAATTTATCAGTTAGAGACCATCTTTTCCTTTGTACTTAACCTGTCACCTTTAAGTACAGAATCTATAAAACTCATAGATTTTTATGGTTCAGCTGGATACTTCAAAAGGCAAAGTCATACATTGACATAGATTTAATTATGTTTTCATAGAATTTAAAAAATAGATTGAGGGATATCTATGTAAACTTCTTATTTTTGCTGGAATCTTTATATATGTATATATGTGTAGATTTTTACATATTGAATAACTATATACATCTGTACATAAATGTAAAATTTTAGATTAAATACAATTTTATAAATGTTGAACTAATGCTTCCAGATTAATTTAAAATGTATTCGCATTCTCATATCTATTATCTAGCTGCTTGCTTAAAAAACAAATCTTGACTTCCAAGTTTAAGAAATGACCTTTCGGGGCACCTGGGTGGCTCAGTGGGTTAAGCCGCTGCCTTCGGCTCAGGTCATGATCTCAGGGTCATGGGATCGAGCCCCACATGGGGGCTCTCTGCTCAGCGGGGAGCCTGCTTCCCTCTCTCTGCCTGCCTCTCTGTCTACTTGTGATCTCTCTCCGTCAAATAAATAAATAAAATCTTAAAAAAAAAAAAGAAAGAAATGACCTTTCTTTCTTCCTTCTTTTCTTTCTTTCCCTTTTTTTCTTTCTTAATATTTATTTATTTATTTATTTATTTGAGAAAAGGGAGGAGGGAAAGAGAGTGTTAAGCAGGCTCCATGCTGAGCACAGAGACCCATATGGCGCTCAATCTCAAAATTCTGAGATCATGACCTGAGCTAAAACCAAGAGTAGGGTGCCCAAATTGTGCCACCCAGTGTCTCAACCTGTCATATTTAAATAAATAAATAACCTGTCATATTTAAATAAATAACTGGTGATAGCTTTCTAGAAAAACACAAGAATGATGATGATTTTGCATAGTTAATAAACAGGAATTTTCCTTTATCTTGAACATAATGAAATAAAAAATGCCACATTTATGGAAATTTGCAGTTTTTAAGAACTGATGAAAGCCTAGAAATTTTAAAAATATGTTAATTTTTGCTCACAACTAAGAACTCTACAATAAGTCAAGATGGGCCATGAATTACTTTGCTTTTCATGGTTTATTGGGGAAAATCCTGGAATCTAAGAAATCATCATTAGATTTGTTATTGTAAGGTTTATATTAAGTTGACTTGCATTTAGAAAAGTTTTGCTTTTGCACATGTATATATATCCACAATAATTCTTACATATTTACCAGTGGAAAATTTAAAATTATAATGTTAATTTTTCCTTAACCTGAAAAATACATATTAAATAAAAATCTTTTGGAAAAGCATCCGAATAATTATTTGTCTTATAAAGAGAATATTTAGAAATATAAATATTCCATAGAAGGGATATTGCTATTCATTTTTATTACTCTCTAAAAGGAAAAAAAAATGTTACAGGCTCTCCTCAGTGGTCTTAAAAATAGAAAAAAAAAGATATATATGGCTAAAGTAAATAATTTTCTTTCTTTAATGGTGAGAGAAAAACTTTGGTTTAAATATCAAATTTTAAAACTAAAAAACAAAAGAGCAATTTTCAAGATTGTGGTATAAACGTATGTTTTTTTTTTTTTTCTTATAAAACAGGTTGTTAAATAGAATGGTATACCAAGGGAAATTTCAGATAAATTCTTCAAAAATTATTTCATTTATTCAACATATATACTACGACTTAGGAATAATATATTTTTTAAAGATTTTAAATCTTTGACCCGAACTGAAGGCAGAGGCTAAACGACTGAGCCGCCCAGGTGTCCCAAACTTTTTAATATGATAAAAAACAAAATTAACAAAACAATGCAATAATACTGGTACCTGATAGAGGATTAATTTTTCTCCCCTTACCTGCTTCTGATGGATACTGAAACAGTACCACACTGAGGGAAGTGAGAATTCACTTGTGTGTTCATTGGGGTTTTCATGGATGGCCTTTATCAGGCTGATACAATTACATTCTGCTCCTACTTAGTTGAATGTTTTTACTGTGAAAGAGTGTTGGATTTTTAAAAATGTCCCTCCTGTATGTATTGGGATTATCATGTGTGTGTTTACCTTTGTTCTACTAATATGACTTATTAAATCAATTTCAGATTATAAACCAAGTTTGCAATCCTGGGATAAATCCCACTAGGTTGTCATTGTATAATCTTTTTTAATATGATGCTGGATTCAGTTTGGTCACTTTTTTAATTAAGTTTTTAAATTTTAATTCCCATTTAGTTAGCATACAGTGTTACATGAGTATACAGTATAGTGTACAATATAGTTATTCTATAATTCTATGCATTACTCAGTGCACATCTTGATAAAAAGTGTATTCTTTAATTGCCATCCCCGTTTCACACTATTCCACCCCTGCCCCCACCTTCCCTCTGGTAATTATCAGTTTGTTTTCTATGCTTAAGAGTCTGTTTTGGGTTTCTCTCTCTCTCTCTCTCTCTCTCTTTCCCTCTTTTTGTTTGTTTTGCTTCTTCCACATATTATTGAAATCTCATTGTATTGTCTTTCTCTGATTGATTTCTTTTGCTTAGCATAATACTCTCTAGCTCCATCCATGTCATTGCAAATGGCTAGATGTCATTCATTTTTATGGTTGGATAATATTGCATTGTAGATGTATACCACATCTTCCTTATGCATTCATCTATTGATGGACACTCAGGCTGCTTTCATAATATTGTAAATAATGCTGCAATAGACATAGGGGTGCATATATGTTTTCAAATTTGTATTTTGTGTTCTTTTTTTTTAATTTTTTTTTATTTTCAGCATAACAGTATTCATTGTTTTTGCACCACACCCAGTGCTCCATGCAATCCGTGCCCTCTCTAATACCCACCACCTGGTTCCCCCAACCTTCCACCCCCCGCCCCTTCAAAACCCTCAGATTGTTTTTCAGAGTCCATAGTCTCTCATGGTTCACCTCCCTTTCCAATTTCCAATTTCCCTCAACTCCCTTCTCCTCTATGACTCCCCTTGTCCTCCATGCTATTTGTTATGCTCCACAAATAAGTGAAACCATATGATAATTGACTCTCTCTGCTTGACTTATTTCACTCAGCATAATCTCTTCCAGTCCTGTCCATGGTGCTACAAAAGTTGGGTATTCATCCTTTCTGATGGAGGCATAATACTCCGTAGTTTATATGGACCACATCATCCTTATCCATTCGTCTGTTGAAGGGCATTTTGGTTCTTTCCACATTTTGGCGACCGTGGCCATTGCTGCTATAAACATTGGGGTACAGATGGCCCTTCTTTTCACTACATCTGTATCTTTGGGGTAAATACCCAGTAGTGCAATTGCAGGGTCATAGAGAAGCTCTATTTTTAATTTTTTGAGGAATCTCCACTGTTTTCCAAAGTGGCTGCACCAACTTGCATTCCCACCAACTGTGTAAGAGGGTTCCCCTTTCTCCACATCCCCTCCAACACATGTTGTTTCCTGTCTTGCTAATTTTGGCCATTCTAACTGGTGTAAGGTGATATCTCAATGTGGTTTTAATTTGAATCTCCCTGATGGCTAGTGATGATGAACATTTTTTCATGTGTCTGATAGCCATTTGTATGTCTTCATTGGAGAAGTGTCTGCTCATATCTTCTGCCCATTTTTTGATATGATTATCTGTTTTGTGTGTGTTGAGTTTGAGGAGTTCTTTATAGATCCTGGATATCAACCTTTTGTCTGTACTGTCATTTGCAAATATCTTCTCCCATTCCGTGGGTTGACTCTTTGTTTTCTTAACTGTTTCCTTTGCTGTGCAGAAGCTTTTGATTTTGATGAAGTCCCAAAAGTTCATTTTCGCTTTTGTTTCCTTTGTCTTTGGAGACATATCTTGAAAGAAGTTGCTGTGGCTGATATCAAAGAGATTACTGCCTATGTTCTCCTCTAGGATTCTGATGGATTCCTGTCTCATGTTGAGGTCTTTTATCCATTTTGAGTTTATCTTTGTGTACGATGTAAAAGAATGGTTGAGTTTCATTCTTCTACATAGAGCTGTCCAGTTTTCCCAGCACCATTTATTGAAGAGACGGTCTTTTTTCCACTATATTTTTTCTGTTTTGTCGAAGATTATTTGACCGTAGAGTTGAGGGTCCATATCTGGGCTCTCTACTCTGTTCCACTGGTCTATGTGTCTGTTTTTATGCCAGTACCATGCTGTCTTGGTGATCACAGCTTTGTAGTAAAGCTTGAAATCAGGTAACGTGATGCCCCAGTTTTATTTTTGTTTTTCAACATTTCCTTAGTGATTTGGGGTCTCTTCTGGTTACATACAAATTTTTGGATTATTTGCTCCAGCTCTTTGAAAAATACCAGTGGAATTTTGATTG